>NC_143511.1:31335407-31635407 GCF_031878675.1 Megascapheus bottae | reverse complement strand
CTATCAAGGCCCAGACAATGAGCCAAGTGACCATGGACTGAAGCCTAGGAATCCTGAACCCAAATAACTATGTCCTTCTTATAAGCTACTCCTCTTAAATATTTTCATTATATTAACACCCTTTATAACCACAACACAGCAGGCTTCTTCCCCGGCCTGTACAAACTCACCTCCTGTATATGCAGATAGCAGGGAATTAATTCAGGAGTCTCAGCTTGGGGCTCAGTGGTCTAGACTCTTCATAACAGCTAAGCCTTTACTGGTCTACCTGTTGGGAAACAAGTATATCTGTCCTCCCCCAAGCTTAGAACTGAGGTGTGGAATGAAGCACTTCTCATAGAAGTGTAGAAGGTTTCCTAAGGTGTAGCCTGGACCAGAGGAACATACAGACTAAGAAGCCAGGCTGCTGGTGGAAATCCCTGAATCTGTGTCAGCTCTGTGACACTGGGAAAGCTTTGCGAACTGAGCCTGGGCTTCTCTGTGAAACTGGAGTAATAACTGCTAACTCCAGGGGCTGTGAAGATTAGAGTTAGTGTCTGTGAAGTGCTTTGGTTAGGTGATTGGCATAACATGTTGTCATAAGTATTCTGAAGCCTAGCAAATAAACTGCTTGTGACCTAAAAATGCAGGCATCTTTCCTATCCACACATCATCAAGTCTTCTGATGCTTGGAGAGTGCCTGCAGTCCCTGCTCTCACATCTAAACTTCAGCCTCAGCATTTGCCTCACAATGATGTGAGAGCTACCAATGGTGTGTCTGGCAGTGTTCAGACCCCAGGGATAAGAGGAGATCCTGGAAAGCTTACATTATGGTGTCTGTGCCTAGGTAAAAGCAAAGGATGAAGAATATAGACTTGGACAGCGTGCCTTTTTTTCTTTTGTGTCATATTTTCCCACAGTTCTACCGCAGTAATGAATTTTATCAGATAAAATTCATTCTACCTAGTTGAATTGTGTCAAAAGTGACCCAACTTACTCACCTGGTTCACCCCTGCCTGCACCATCCCCCTCCCCCACTGGCTCTGGGCTCAGCCATGGGACTTCCCTTCTTGGGGTCTTGCTCTTGCTTCTTCATGGTCATGTTGAAGCCACCTGTTGTGTAAGAGGTGGGGTCCCCAAAGGGCTCTAGTGTGTGACTCTGTCCAGAGGGGGCAGGAGTGCTGTCTGTTAGAGCCACCCCAAACCACTGATTCTCACTCACTAATATAAAATGCCTATTTTTCACACCTGTTGAATTTTTCAATTACCTATGTCTACAGTGTCAGAGCAGTAGGTATGTGTGTGTGTGTGTGTGTGTGTGTGTGTGTGTGTGTGTGCTCATGACTGTACTCTTATCTCTTGAGCCACACCTCTAGTCCAGCAATTTTGCTATTTGGTTAGAAATAGTCTGAGGAATGTTCTGGGAAGGATAGCCCAGAATTAGGGCCCTCAGATCTCCAGTCTACTGAATAACTAAGATTCCAGGTATAGTCACCAGCGCACACTTCTATTATTTTCTTTGCCCATTCATTAGTTGTTGGGCACCTAGGCCAATTTCACAACTACATGTTATGAATATTGTTATGATAAATATGGGTGTGCAAGTGTTTCTCTTGTATGTTGATTTCTCTGCATTTGGATATATGCGTAGGTGTGATATAAAAATGTCAAAAAATCATTTTATGATGACTTTACATAGCAGTTGTACTAGATTATATATTCCTACAAAGTGCATATGAGAGTTCTTTGTTATCACATTCTCACTAGCATTTGTTGTTTTTTGATGACTTTGGTGAAAAAACATTTGACTCGGGTGAAAAAGATTATCAGTGTACTTTTGATTTTCATTTCCTTCAGACCAAGGATGCTGAACGTTACAGAGAATATCATGTGAAAAGGATGTCTCTCGGGATAAAACTAGAAAGGAAGACCAAGTCAATAAAAGATTAAAGATGGGCTGAAAATGTGAAAACATTAGCTTGCATTCTAATTCTTGGTAAGTTTGCTGTTCTGGACATTCTTTATGCATTCATATTTACAGGATATATAAGCTTTCTTTCTTCTCCTTAGGCTAGTGCTGGGACTTGAACTCAGGGACTCATACTTGGGAACAGAAGGCTAGAGCTCTACCACTTGAGCCATAGCTCCACTATTGGCTCATTAATTAGAGATAAGAGTCTCTGGGCTGCCAGACACTGGTGGCTTATAATTCTAGCTACTCAACAAGCTGAGATCTGAGGATTGCAGTTTGAAGTCAGCCTGGGCAGGAAAGTCCATGAGACTCTAATCTTCAATTAACCACCTAAAAACTGGAAGTGGAGCCACAGCTCAAGAGGATAGAGTGTTAGTCTTGAGCATAAAAGTTCAGGGACAGTATACAGGTCCTGAGTTTAAACCCTACAACTGACCAGCAACAACAACAACAAAATGTCTCTGATGCTGGAGGGGATGTGGCCAGGAGGGATCACTACTACACTGTTGGTGGGAGTGCAAACTCATTCAACCACTATGGAAAGCAGTATGGCAGTTCCTCAAAAGACTAAACATAGAGCTCCCCTATGACCCAGCAATTCCAGTACTTGGCATTTACCCAACCATCCAGAAACAAGGGCATACTAAATCCACTAGCACAACGATGTTCATTGCAGCACTATTTACCATAGCGAAGATATGGAACCAACCCAGATGCCCCTCAGTTGATGAGTAGATCAACAAGATGTGGTATTTGTACACAATGGAATTCTATGCTGCTGTCAGAAAGAACGACATTGCCCCATTTGTTAGGAAATGGAAAGACTTAGAAAAGATCATATTAAGTGAAGTAAGCCAGACTCTAAGGAACTTAGGCTCAATGGTGTTCCTCATTTATCATAATCAGTAGAAACCTTGGGCTCTCCTAGCAGAGATTTACAATAGAACAAAACCTCGATAAATAAGGCCATACAGTGTGATGCTAATGAAAGGACCTCTAGGATATAAAAACAAAAGCCATATAAGGAGTGATTGTTGTCCTTAATATACTATGTTATCTCTCATCTCTTTTGCTGTCCCTTGGTTATCTCATATTGTTACAGTATTTCACTTTGTTATCTGATATATTGGATAAATGTGTATTTGGTTATTTGAAATTGGATAGGGAAGAGGGGAAAACAAGATGAGGGGCGGAGGTGGGGGGAGGGAAATGGGGACCAAGACATGAGAAAGGGTATCAATGTTTGTGAAGTAACGCACCTTCTATCTGGTGAATATAATGTAACCCTTCTATTAATTACAATAAAAATATATGAAAAAATGTCTCTGAGCTTTCCTGTTTGGTCTGGCAAAAAGTAATACAGAGATTAATCAGGTAGTCTTTAAATTACGATGCTATATGTTTCCTGCTTCACTCTGCTAGGTTATGGATGATAACTAAAGACTGGAATGCTGCTTTGCCAATACCACTTTATAAAGTATGAGTAATCAAGGGGAGAGGAGTTTGGCCTTGTGGTAGAGTGCTTGCTCAGCATGCACAAAGACCCAGGTTCAATTCCTTGGTACCACATACATAGATAAATAGAAAAAGCTGGAAGTGGTGCTG
This sequence comes from Megascapheus bottae, assembly GCF_031878675.1. Taxonomy (NCBI): domain Eukaryota; kingdom Metazoa; phylum Chordata; class Mammalia; order Rodentia; family Geomyidae; genus Megascapheus; species Megascapheus bottae. The sequence goes on along the minus strand of NC_143511.1, from coordinate 31,631,851 downwards.
TGGCTCAAGAGGTAGAGCTCTGGCCTTGAGAAAGCCCAAGGACAGTGCCCTGAATCCAAGCCAGGACTAGAAACAAACAAATAAAAAATCACCACAAACAACAAAAAGCAACATTTAAAGTGTGAGTAATCAAAGAAGCTTAAAAGATGGATTCTTTCCCAAGAGTGGTCTTCACTAGAAAATAGCAATATTTTCTGGTTTTCCCAGGAGAGAACTGGCCCACAGTTTTTAGCTGGGTTTACAGTTTCTAGCTAGGATACATATTCTCTGAGTGATAAGCAGGAATAAGTAGCTGCAGTGATCAGACATAAAGTTTTTTTTTTTTTTTATTAAGACTTACGTCATAGTCCTAAACTAAGAATTGTTCTTTGCCAATTTTAAATCTTCTTTGGAAGAGTCAAATTCAAGGATTTCAGAGCTAGGTACATCTCTGAGGTCACTCGGATCAGGGAATCCATGAGGCTCTGTTCCCATGGTGCTGTGAGTTTAATATTCTAAACCACTATTAAATCACTTTACAGAGAAACTTCCAGGTAGCCTCACTGTTCTATCTCAGACCTGCCCAGCCAGTCTCTTAACGGGCAGAATGGGTTTCGTAATACAGAAGTTACCCTTCAAAACAGGAGAGTCAGGGTACCTGCGGAGAGCACTCGTGAACAATATGGCAGAAGAGAAGAGGGCCAAGCTTCACATTCAAAAACTCCAGAAAGCTTTAAATATCCGCGTGCGAGAGATTGATAAAGAAAAGGCAAACTTGAAGAACTTTTTGTTGAAGCTTCACAAGACAAGTGGTTATTTTCCCTCAACATCATCATTCTTGTGATTGACTAATGGCAAAGATTTCAACTCGGAGAACGTGAGCCTCCAATTACCTCTATAGAATCCAAGAAAGCAGTATAAGCAACCAGGACATGACATTAAAAAAAAAAAAAGACTGTAATTAAAGGCACAAAGAGAATGTCTATGAAATAATTAACTGGTATCTACTACTTTTAATAGAGACTATGTGTTGATTTTTCCTGATGACCTCATTTCTTTACAACGGGAAGCTATAATACGTGGTGCACACATTACTTTCTTACAAGCTTTCTTTGAGAGAAGAGCAAAGCTTAGCTGCTTTTAAGTGCCTTTTAATATTGACAATAAAATGTTATATTTTCTTTAATCCTGTCCTTTTGTCACTGATGTCAATTATTTTCCTATAGTCTGAATAGTATGGATAAATAAAAGTTGATATTGAAATTATGTTGAAAATAATAGCAAGAAAGCATAGATTATTGAATCTATAAGATGAATCTGTTCTACTCTAGGCTTCTTCAATTATGTGTCTGTGTGATTCTGGACTTAGAAAGTCTTTGATTCAAGCTGAAGCTAATAATACCTATAATAAAAGATGGCTTTTAAGAGCTTGGGATGTAGCTCAATGGTGGAATGTTAAGCTATGTGCAAAGCCCTGGTTTCAATCTCTAGCACTACAAAAACAAGACTGAACGGTTTCTAAAGAATTTGGGAGTTTGGCCTAGTGGTAGAGTGCTTGCCTAGCACGCACCAAGACCAGGGTTCGATTCCTCAGTACCACATACATAGAAAAAAAGCCACAAGTGGTGCTGTGGCTCAAATGATAGAGCTCTAGCCTTGAGAAAGCCCAAGGACAGTGCTCGTACAAGCCTAAGACTGGCAAAAAAAAAAAAAAAGAATTTGGGAATAATATATTGATGTACTTATAATTTCTGAATGCTATTTTTCTAGCAAAAATCTCTATGCATGTCTTTTTAAAAGACTTTATCTTGTATACTTATTTTACTACTTTTTTTTTCAGTTGTGGGGCTTGATCTCTGGGCCTGGGTATTATCCTTAAGCTCTTCAGCTCAAGGCTACCACCCTTGAGCCACTGCACCACTTCTGGTTTTCTGGTGGTTAATTGGAGATAATAGTCTCACAGACTTTAGTGCCCAGACTGGCTTTGAACCAAGATCCTCTGATCTCAGCCTCCTGAGATCAGGATTACAGGCCTAAGCCACCATGACTGGCTTACTACTCATTTTTTTATGCAGTCTTAACATTTCCACTGATCATATTACAAATGTCTGTCCACATTATCTACTGATTTTTGAAGCTACAGGTTCAATTATTTTGCTTTAGACTCAACAAATACCTTCTGGAGACACAGAAAAGTGTTGGTGGTGCCACCAGCCACAATTTTTATTACACATATTAAAATGTAAATAATTAACTAATTCAGATGAATTTTTGTTTGGTAATTATCATGAATTTTCTTTGGATTTGAAAATAAATAGAAGCCCTACATGTATTAGCCTAAATGATGAGGGGATCAGGACAGACTGCCCTCCAAGGCACGAATTCATTGCAGTGGTAATCATTCTTACCTTATCTCCTTTCTAACCTGACTAATGGGAAGACCTGAGGAAGTCTTATCGATCTTCTGCATGCTTCTGCAGGACTCTGCAGGACTTCAATGGGCCCTTACACTGCCCCAGGTGTGGCAGTGTCTGCTGAATGCCATGGAAGCAACCCTTTGAGTTGGCACGTTTTCCAGGTGCTTCTTCCTGGAATGAGGACTCAAATCCCAGAGGCCATGTTGTCCTGGGAAGAGTCAGTGTCTGACTCAGCATGCTAATTTCTTCTGTCCCCATCAAGACTGCCCTTGCCACACAGCTCCAGGTCAGGGATCCCTAGAGCTGTGCGTATTCCTGGGTCACACATCCTCCCCGGGAGGATAGGTCTGGATCTCATCATCCTCTTCCAAGAAACCTCCCATGTAGGGGAACTGTATCCCTGCCTCTCAAACCCTTCCTGAGAGGTTTAGAGGGACTGGGAACGCCATGTTGCCTTATTAGATCTCTAATATGCCTTTTGCTATTTCCTCAGCAAAAACTCCAGCACTTCAACTTATCCAAATCTTCCCTTCATGTGAGTAGGACAGCTCTCTTGTCTTTCTTGCTGTGCAGTGGGACTTGTGGCAGCCTGTTCCTCTATTTGCCCCATTCTCTCCTCCAGTGCTACTGGGATGCCTCAGTCCTGATCCGCCTCACCACTCAGGAAGCCCATCTGAGGACATCTACGATGGAGCTTCAGAACTCCTCCAACAGTGTCAAGAGCTAACATAGACTTCTAGCAATGACTCCATCCACCACAGCCATGACTATGCAGGGTTCAGCTGCGATCTTATGGGGAGGTAAAACCTGCACTGGGGGCTGAAAATGTGGCTTAGTAGTAGAGTGCTTGCCTAGCATACATGAAACCCTGAGTTTGATTCCTCAGTACCACATACACAGAAAAAGCTGAAAGTGGTGCTGTGGCACAATGGTAGAGTGCCATCCTTGAACACAGAGAGAGGAGCAGAGACAGTTCCCAGGCCCTGAGTTCAAGCCCCAGGACTGGCAAAACAAACAAAACTCTGCACTGACAGAGCTAACTTAGGAAATGGCATGTTAGGATATTGTACAAAGCAGACTGAAGTAAACAGCTTTTTAATCTTTATTTTCTAATATTGAGAAAATTTTCCTCCTTATTTTTGAAGAAATGGTCCACTCTGTAAACATTGGTCAGGCATACCTATGACTGAAGCTGAAAAGAGTTCGCTTCTCCTCCTCTTTTCCCACCTGGCCTCGACTTGTGGGTCCATGAACTAGGTAGATACAGCAAATCACTGATGCCTTCTGAGCCCCTCCCCCCTGGAGAAATGGGGAAGTTTTCCTATTGTGACTGTGGTACCTATTCAGTGACATGAGATAAGCAAAGCAGTGGTGCTGACATCACATAGCCAAGACAGATTGGGGGGAAGGCATCTTGACTGTCTCCAACTGCCTGCTGTCTTTGAATCGGTCCTTTTTTTCTAGCTTTCCCATGAAGCCAGTGGGTGGACAATGCCTTCCAAAAAGTTGCTTTCCTGGCTTCACTTAGTGAGTGGCAGAGCCTATTGCTTGTAGTTAAAAAACTCTTGAGTGACATGCCCACCAAGCCAGCCAGGCTCTACACCAAGGACTCAAAATAAAAATGGCTGTTCTTGAGTTATATGCATGGTCCTTCAAAAATTACCTACGTGATAGCAAGAATATGTATTAATGTGTGTTTACAGGACAGAATAGAATAGAAAGATAAAAATATTTTAGTTAATTACACGTTTGGATGACAAAAACAATAATGTAATTCTAATAACTTTACACACAGCTTTCCAATAGACAAACATTCAGGTTCTGTTTGCCATTTAGGAGTTAAAAACCTTAAGTAGGTAGTCAGCAGCTAGAAAATGGGCTTGATAATGGCTAGCTGCTCCCATTTTGTATTTCATTTTCCAGAAAAACAACTTCATTATTTATTGCACCTACTTCACTGGCTTCTTGTGAGAAGTCAAGTAACAGAGGCACAATGTATTTGGTACATAGTGGGCATCTGAGAACTATTCATTGCTTTCCCAACATGGATAATATAACTTAGTCTTTGTATGCATGCAAGCTCTTTACCAACAATGAAAAAGTCTTCAAGGTGCCAGGAATTTGGCCTAGTGGGAAAAGTGCTTGCCTAGCATGCACAAAGACCCGGGTTCTATTCCTCGGTACCACATACATAGAAAAAGCTGGAAGTGGTACTGTGGCACTAGTGGTAGAGCTCTAGCCTTGAAGAAAAGCCCAAGGATGGTGTTCAGGCCATCAGTTTAAGCCCCAGGACTGGCAAAAAAAAAAAAAGTCTTCAACTGATGAAATCTTTCAGTTATGCCGAACTTTAAAGCAATATGACCTCAGAATACTTGTTCCAATGCTTCTGGCTTCGACAGCCACAATGCTCATGCTATCACTTTTCACATGGATAAATCCACTGCAAAGAGAAAAGACATGCCAGGTATTAATCTTAGGAAAGGATAGCCAGGCAGTGGTGGCTCACACCTGTAATTCTAATTACTCAGGAAGATGAGATCTAAGGATTGCAGTTAGAAGCCAGCCTAGGCAGGAAAGTCTGTGAGACTGTTTATTTCCAATAAACTACTCAAAAAATCCCAGAAGTGGCACTGGAGCCCAGAATTCAAGCCCTAGGACTGGAACAAAAAGGAGGAGGAGGAGGAGGAGGAGGAGGAGGAGGAGGAGGAGGAGGAGGAGGAGGAGGAGGAGGAGGAGCAGGGGAGGAAGAGGAGGAGGAGGAAGAAAGGGCCAGGAGTGTGGCCTAGTGGTAGAGTGCTCGCCTAGCATGCATGAAGTCCTGGGTTTTATTCTTCAGTACCACATACACAGAAAAAGCCAAAAGTGGTGCTTTGGCTTCAAGTGTAGACCACTAGCCTTGAGACCCAAGGACAACACCCAGGCTCTGAGTTTAATCCCCAGGACTGGCAAAAAAAAAAAAAAAAAAAGGAAGGAAGGAAAAGAGGGAGAAAGAGAGAGAGGGAGGAAGGGAGGGAGGCAAACATTTAATAAGTGCTTTTACATGAAGATATAGTTCAGCTTTCTGTACTTTTTCTCACCTAACTAACTCTATACAACCCTTGTTTATTCTGAGCTCTATTTTAAAGAACTGAATATTTGCCATGACTGGAAACATCACATCCTAAAACAGGAATATCAATATATGACCTTACTGAGAGTAACAGCAGCTGCCTGAACCACAGGGATTCTAGGTATTCTAAGAAACATCTGAGCTGGGTGTTGGTGATTCAAGCCTGTAATCCTAGCTACTCAGGAGGCTGAGATCTGAGGATCACGGTTCAAAGGCAGCCTGGGTACAAAAGTCCGTGAGACTCTTGTCTCCAATTAACCACCAGGGAACCAGCGCTGTGGCTCAAGGAGTAGAGTGCTAGACTTGAGCTGAAGAGCTTAGGGACGGCACCCAGGCCCAGAGTTCAAGCCCCATGACCAAAAGAAACATCTGATTAGGAGCACCTAGTTTAATCTAGCCAAGTTGGAATCATTTCCCTAGAGCACAGAATTCTTGAATGAAAGAGGTGTAACTTTAGGAGCTCATGAATGCAGTCGTTTTTCATAAGTTAGATTCAAGATCAAGTTCAGCTTATTTGTTCATTCTCTGTGAAACTTCAGATAAAACACATCTATCTCTTAGCCAGTGTCAACTGTACGACATGGGAAATGCTAATTGCAGGTGTGGGGCTTGAACGCAGGTACCATCCCTTAACTTTTTACTCAAAGTTAATGCTCTGTTCCTTGAGCCACAGCTCCACTTCTGGCTTTTTGCTGGTTAACTGGAGAAAAGAATCTCTTGGATTCTCCTGCTGGCTTCAAACCACAATCCTCAGACCTCAGCCTCCCAAGTATATAGGATTGTATGTGTGAGCCACTGGATCCCAACACAACTCTCTCTCTCTCTGTGTGTGTCTCTGTCTCTGTCTCTCTCCCTCTCCCTCCCTCCCTCCCTCCCTCCCTCCCTCCCTCCCTCCCTCTCTCTCTCTCTCTCTCTCTCTCTCTCTCTCTCTCTCTCTCTCTCTCTCTCTCTCTCTCCCTCCCTCCCTCCCTCTCTCTGGTACTGGGGATCGAATCCAGGACGTTGCACTTGTTAGACAAGTGCTTTGCCAATGAGCTACATCCCAGCTGCTCTCTCTCTCTCTCTCTTTTTTTTTAAGAGAAGGAGAAACACAGTGTGAGCAGTGGCTGGTTTCAGGACCAACTTAATAAGCAGTAGGCTTGGTTTAAGTCCTATTAGTACCCTTTCAGCATTTCTTTTAGAAAACACTGCATTGAGGCACTTACAGTGGCATGCACCAGATGATCTCTTGAGATAAGAAATTCAGCCAGCTCCTAGCAGAGATTTGCAATAGAGCAAAACTTTGATACATAAGGCTATATAGTATGACGCTAAATGAAAGGCCCTCTAGGATATAGAAACAAAAGCCATATAATGAATGATTGTTGTCCTTAATGTACTATGTTATCTCTCATCTCTTTTGCTGTCCCTTGGTTATCTCATATTGTTACAGTATCTCACTTTGTTACCTGATATATCGGATATATTTGTATTTGGTTATTTGAAATTGGATAGGGAAGGGGGAAAACAAGATGAGGGGTGGGGGTGGGGAGGAGGGAAATGGGGATCAAGACATGTGAAAGGGTATCAATGTATGTGAAGTAATGCACCTTTTATCTGGCAAATATCATATAACCCTTCTATTAATTACAATTAAAAATATATGAAAAAAAAAAAGAAATTCAGCCAGGCACTGGTGGCTCATACCTATAATCCTAGCTACTTTGGAGGCTGAGATCTGAGGATTGTGGTTCGAAGCCAGCCCAGGCACAAAAGACCATGGGACTCTTATCTCCAGTTAACCACCGGCTCAGAGGTAGAGCACTAGCCTTGAGCTGAAGAGCTCAGGGACGGCTCCCAGGCCCAGAGTCCAAGCCCAGGAAACACAGTTAAGACCTTTCAAACAAGTGAACCAAAACTGCTCTGCCATTTTTCAGGCTAGGTGAGGAAAACAGTCAATTACCTGGCCCATCTGTGCGATCCTCCAAGCAAGTGATAGCAGCTCTTGAGGGCCGGGACTTGATTTTCCTTATTCCACATGTAGATGCGCAGAGAGAGGTCCAAGGAAGAGGTGATAACTCGGTTTGCATCCTTAACAGGAAGTGAAGTGAGGTGAAGACACAGAGACCGCTGAGGGCAGAGAGCACGTCACAAGCAGGAGGCATTGTACTCACCACCCACAAGGATGTGATGGATCTCTGGTGGTCGTGGAAGGTGGTCAAATGCCGGCCGTAGATGGTGAAGAGCACCAGCTTAGAGCCACAGGCCAGCAGGATGACCTGAGAGCCGTGGCTCTGCATGAGGTGGGGAGGCATCATGGTGTCCGGCAAGGGGAAACTGAACATCTGTTGTACTTTAGGGATAAAAACACACAGACTGCTGCTCTGGAACAGGCGTCTACCTCACCTGCGAGGAGGTGACACACGGCAGAGAACGAAGGCTTCACGGCTCAACCCTGCCCCCTGCATTCACTAGATACCAATTCATCAGCTACCAAATGCTGATACGATACTGCACTCAGGCAGGAGTGAGGGTTCAAAACAGCGGGCTGGTGAAGTGACTAGCACAGTACCTGGCAAACAGAACAGGCCATCGCCTACCTTCTTCCCTTTCCCGTCGAAAGATGATATAAGAAATCACCATATTTTATGTATCTATGACATACAAACCCTTAGCTTAATTTTAATTATGTTCTAAAATCTGTGTGCCAGTGATTGTATATACAGAATCCCTTCTTGAATACATGTTTGTTAAACATGACATTTGAAATATGATGTAAAAATCAATGTTAATAAAATCTCTAAAAAAAAAAAAAATCACCACATTGGTCAAAATCCCTGAATTCAAACCCAGTGTCCACGAAAAACCAAGAACAAATTGCTACAACAAAAATTATATGACATCTTCCAAAAACTACTATTGAAGAGACTGTCCTTCATACTGTACAGTACTAATTTATACCAGGAAAAAAAATTACCTCTTGTGAAGAATTCATGTGTTTTCTTGTATCAGACAAGGGGTATTTTACACATCGCATTTCCCTTTTTTTTCTCAGCTGTCAGGAAGCTTAGAGTAAAATTTATGGTCAAATGATGTGAGAACAAATGAATATAAACAAAGGGAAAAATGATAAGGACCGAAGATAAGGCTTGTTAGATAATATGAGGTTTAGGAAATATTGGAGAGTTGTGGATCTTGTTTTCCTACTGGCCTAGGAATGCCTTGAAGACAGTGTTTTAGCTTTCACACATGCACGTTTGCATGCAGTGCTGAGAACTGGGTATTTGAACATACTTGTGACAGTAGGAATGAATGGAGGTACGAAGATCAGTAAGGAGGGGGAGAGTGGAGATGGACAGTATTTACTGCGTGAATCCCGAAAGCACACAGGGTTCTCCAATATTTAGCAAGTACATAAAATCAAAGAACTTCTACACATATTTCCATGAGAGGGAAGAAAAATGGCCCAAAGAAAAAGAAAAGGTGAAGAAAGTGCTCGGGAAGCGACCCACAGAATGCAGCTAGAGTGAGGGCCTTACCCACAGTGGTCACTCTGTCCTTGGACTTCTCCGCCTTTAACTCGAAGGTAGTGACAATCATCTGTGTGCAATCATTATTTCTGTGCATCACAATAAGCCTGGCTGCCTCGACTGGAGCCCAGCAGGCCCTGGAAGCCAGGCTGACAGGGAGCATGGTAGACACTGGAGGTTCATCTTCCAATGGGTCCAGCAGAGACTGAATGTAGAAGACCTGTGGGAACACACCTGCTCGGTCACAGCGTGGGTGAGGGAGGGGCCTCTCAAAGCTCAGAAAACACTCCACCCCAACCTGGCTCGTGCCTCTGGCAAGGCCTGGTTAGGCAGCTGGCTCTGCCCACAAGTCCACATCTGCCCTTTTGACTTTCAGGACAGCCCATGACACTTGCAGGACCTTCTTTCTAGACTGGATGAAGAAAGGCCCAGAGACATTTGGAGGTTCACACCAGCTCCCATTAGGGAACATGCTGGTATGCCAACCCTAGTGAGGTTGGTACAATGGACGAATCACTCAAATGACATTTCTTTTTCTCAGCTGTACCTTCTTTTCCTGTCTCCTATGCTTCCCCTGGTACATGGTAGTCTCAGTGGCCACCTCAAATAGTGTCTCTGCACCCACTGCTCTTCTCTTCCTACTACCTGGCTATCAGGTCCCTAGGCTCCCAATTCCTTCTTGCTCTGTGACAGCTCACTCTCTGGCTCTCCTATTCCATAGACCAGTGCTAGCTATCTGCTTTTTACCATGGTCTGACTTCCTAGTTTAGAATCTGGTACTTGAAAGGTGCTTAGACTCTAGCAAAGAACTGGACACCTCCATGTCTGTGAATGATCAGGACTCTGGGACTCACTGGGTCTGAGGATGGACAGGACGCCACTCCTGGTGGCAGTGCAGGTGTACAGCAGAGTTCCACTAGGCCCTTCTCTAGGAGATGCACTTCTCTGTTACACAGGCTCTCCTTCACATCTCTGCCTCACTGTTGTCAGATCACCTCACTAATCTTCAGTATTTCTATCAGGATTTTCCTTTTAAGGCCCTGATATGTTTAAAAATGATTTCTAGCCGGGTGGTAGGTGCAGTAGCTCATGCCTGTAATCCTAGCTACTCAGGAGGCTGAGATCTGAGGATCAAGGTTCAAAGCCAGCCCAGGCACAAAAGGACCTGAGACTCTTATCTCCAGTTAACCTCTAGAAAACTAGAAAAACAGGAAGTGGGGCTTGGCTCAAGGGTAAGGTGGTAGCCTCGAGCTGAAGAGCTCAGGGACAGTGCCCAGGCAGAGATCAAGCCCCATGATCCAAAAAGAAAAAAAACAAAAACAGAAAACTGACTTCTGCCCACTCCTGCAGGGGGATGACCTCTTCCAGCTCATAGACAGCACATAGGGAGGCAGGAGCAGTGGGAGCAGAGGAGCCCCTGAGCTTCTTGCAGGAAGGAGTCTGTGCCAGGAGCAGATACCTATAAGGAGTTTAGAGTGGCTCTCAGGGAGCAACTCCTCCTATCAGTTTCCTACTGCCAAGCTATGGACCATGATCCTGTGCAAGAAGCAGCTTACAAACACAGCCTCAGGACTCCAACCTTTCCATCTTCCACTGCGCCAGACTCCCTAGGGAAAAAGGGTTCAGTACTGACCTGTGGACCCAGGTCCAAATGCTGTGGGAAAATAAACACCCACTGTCCATCAGGTGACCCTGCGAAGCCCAAGGAAGCATGGGGAAATGTGGCCACCTTAGAGACCACCGTCAGCTGAGGCACCGTCAGTGTACAGAGGTTTCCTTCAGCACAGACTACCTGCAACAGAAAGAGGCATCAGAACACCAGGGCACAAGAGGTGTCAGGGATCTGCTGGAAATGTGAAGAAGGGGTGCTATTCCCACTCTTTCCCTCCAGGGTGACGACAAGAAAACCAGCAACAAGTAGAGGTGAAGTCCCATACATCACTTGCATTGGCTTGTCCTGTGGCACCTACGCTGTGCTGCTCTGGCCTGCACTTGCTGGGTCCCATCAAGTTTCAATAATTGATGTTTAGAGTTAGGAATACCTTCTTCAAAGTGGCTTTAGCACCCACAGATGTTTCTTTGTTAAGCACATTCACAGTGGTTTCAAGAGAAAGGCAGACCAGGGTGACCTGGAGAATCCCCTCTGTAGGAGGACCAAGTCTCCCTCCAGATAGAAGGCCCTGGAAGAGACCACTGGCTCTGAGAACATGTAAGCAATCTAGAAAGTTCATTCACAGACTTTTTGGACAGCACTGTCCCTGTTGCATGTGACAGCCTGGGGAAGAGAGTGTGTAGTGGCACACTCCCGTAATCCCAGAATTTGTAAAGTGGAGGTTTCCAAGTTTGAGGCCAGTATGAGCTTCCTACATAGCAAGATTCTATCTCAAAAAGAAAAATGAAGGCAACAGTGGTGCATGATTGTAATCTTAGCTACTCAGGAGTCTGATATCTGAGGATCACAATTCCAGGCTAGCTCAGAAAAGACTGAGACTGCCCACCAAAAAGGACAGAAATGAAGTTGTGGCTCAAGTAGTGGCATTAGCCTTAAGTTAAAGAAAGCTTTAACTTGTGAATCTGAACAACAAATGCTAGTGGGGATGTGGAAAAAACGGAATCCTACTGCACTGCTGGTGGGAATGTAAACAAGTACAACCACTCTGGACAGCAGTCTGGAGGTTCCTCAACAAACTAAACATGTTGACTGATTTGTTTTAAACGGAGATTTATTTTTACTTCAGGGAATTTTTCTAGCTGTGTTTTAATAGCATTTATTGTATTTGATTTTAAAAGTACTTCCATTTTCAAAAATATGCAAAGTACAGAAGATTTTTAAAAGAAATTAAAGCATTTTTCTTTCATTAACAAAAGTAACAATTGCTAAAAAAAAAAAAAACTAAACATAGACCTTCCCTAAGACCCAGCCATACCACTCCTGCACATCTACCCTGAACATCATGTGCCAAGATATGATAAGGATGCCTGTACATCCATATTAATTACTGCATTGTCCACAATAGCCGAGATACATGTGCAGCCCAGATGCCCCAAGATGGATGAGTAAATCCAAAAAAATGAGGTACTATACACAATGGAATTTTACACAGGCATTAGAAAAAATAATGGCATTTGCAGGGAAATGAATGAAACTAAAATTGTGTTAAGTAGGTAAGCCAACCTCAGAGAGACAAACAGCACATGTTCTCTCTGATACGTGGAAGTTAGGAACATGACAAATTATACAAGAATCTAGATACTGACATACTCACATACAAAAGAGGATACTCTTAGGAGAGAATCACAAAGGTGCAATGCCTAAGGCCTCTTCATATTTATATACCATAATATATATGCCAAAACAAACTCCAAGATGTGGGACCAAAAGACCTTTCCTTTTTCCTTTTAGTTTTTTGTTTTTGAAGATTCTCTCTTCTTTACCTTATATAGGGTGTATCCGTGTGTGTGTCTTCCAGAGGGTGGGGGAAAGGGTACAGAACTTGAGAGAAAAAGGGTGAAAAGTGCAGCAGTGGAGCTCACTGGACACTGATGAAAGCGAACTATGTAACACATGGATGGAGAGAGGAGGGAGAGAATGGGAGAGAATGAGAGAAGGGAAAGGAAATGTACTCATTACCTGACTCCTCAAATTCTAACCCCTGTGTACATCACCTCTGTAATAATAAAGTAAATTAATTTAAAAAGAAAGCAAGCACTGGGACAGCACCCAGGTCTTGAGTTCAAATGCCAGGGCTAGCCCTGCAAAACATAAAAATCTGAGAAGCATACATCCACAGTTTTTGTTCTCTTCCACATTCACCACTCTGAGCATCCCTGGAGTTATTCTATAGAGTTGTTGTTTTTAATTTTTCTTCTGACCTCAATTTTGTTCTATTCTTTTTCTTTTTGGGTGGTGTACCTGAATTTGAACTTAGGATCTTGTGCCTGTTAGACAAGCACTCTACCACTCGGGTCATGCCCCTATACTTTTTTTAACGTTAGGGGCTGTTTGTTTTTTTGTTTTTTTTTTTTAGATGTTTCATCTTTTTGTCTGAGCCAGCCTCAGACTGCAATTCTTCTACCTATGCAAGCTGAGATTACAGGCATGGGCCACTACACTCTGCAATTCTTTTGTGTTAATTTTTTAGAGTGATAACAACACACTGAGGACAACTACACAAAACCTATTGCAATATTCATGTCAACAACCAAGAGACATCATGCTACCAGCAACACAAGCTCCCCTTCCCCCTTTCAGTCAATGTGTGATTCCAACATCTATACTCACATATACACTGGCCTCTCGCCACTAATTTTCTTAACCTTGCTTAATGAAGTCTTCTACTCCAGAACTCCTACTGGGTTCTTTGTTCAATCTGTTATTTCATTTGCTACAATTTTAGATTCTCTTCTGGAATGTGTCTTACTGCACAGATATCCCTGCCTGTTTTTGCTGTCCACCCTGCCAGTGACCATTCGCATGTGAATTTGAAGAGTGTTGAGCACTAACTGGAAATAGAAATATGTGAAGCATGGGATTCTGTTCCTTCACTCTTATCAAGTGACCAAGAATTGTGGTGCCTAGCCAACCTGAGTAGGAAAGTCTATGAGACTTATATCTCTAATAAACTATTAAAAAAAAAAAAAGCTGAAAGTGGAGCTGTGGCTCAACTGGTAGAGCTTTAGCCTTGACAAAAGAAGCTCAAGGACAGGGCCCAGGCCCTAAGTTAAAGCCTCAGAACTGGCGTGTGCACGCATGCACATACACATGCATGTACATGAACACCAATGTACACACACACACACACACACAGAAAATAAAACAAAAGTGAAGTCAAAAGAAATATGCAGGTAGAAGAAAGACACTAACACAGACAAGAAAGCAAGGACATGTGACCACAGAAACCTAGGAGTCCGCACAGCTAAATCTCACTAGGAAAGAGAGGGAGAGGCTACAGACAGCAGCTGAAGGACCGTAGGCCGCACTCCAGATGGTGGGCAACAAGGAGCCAGAAAGCTTCCTGTCTGCCATACAGAGGCTCAAGGCTCCATACATCATGTGATCATGTGGTCACGGGGCTGGGCCCCAGGCTCTGGCAGTCAACTAGGCCTTGCAGAGGCTCCTGAAAGCCGGGTAACTCACCAGCAGAAAGGGATCCTCAGGACGGTCATAGGCCTCCATGGCAGCACAGGACGTCAGCAAGGAGAAGGAGGCCCCTTCACAGCCAGTCTCCGCTTTCCACACTTTGATCAATCCCTGCGTGTCCACAGTGATGACAAGCTGCTGCTGAGGATAGGTCACCAAATTCACCAAAGGAGCCGGCTGCACAGGGCTGGACCAGATCTCTGTGCCCTAACACAAAAAAGTTAACAGAGTGATCCACTTATAACAGACATATATTATTTTCATGTACTCAATCCACATATACCAGGCTCCACATGCATACAGGACTGCACAGGGGAAAGGATGTGCCCTAGTCTATAATACAACAGGGGGAATGGCAAAACTGGGTGTGGCCCAGGTAGACTTAGGGCAAGAACCTAGCTGGGGCATGAGGAAAGGTCTTCTGAAGACTACATGGTTTTCACCGGGTGCTAAAGAGACAAGGAAGAGGCATTCACAATGGCATGCCCTATCCAGTGTTACCTAGGCCTCCAATGAAGAAGGAAGCTGCAGACTGGATCCCATGCACAAGAGTCCAGGCTCTGCACTACCATCTATTGCTTTTGGATATGTATTTTCTCATTTAAGTCTAATGGAAGTCCAGTTTTAATGATAATCTGACCATAGTTTCTGTTGTAGAGTGCAGCTACCCTGCTTAGAACACCTATACCTAATTTGGGATATGCCCCCAGTAGTGCCACCACCAGCTAGATCCAGCAAAGGCTTATCATTTGCCATGGATCAAGTAATAGTAGTAACAAAAGAATAGACTAGTTAATTTATACAGAACATAAGCTAAGAAATCTAAAAGAAGTTTCACAATGGTCAAGTGGACATGCTAAAATGAAACTCCCTTGCACAACTAATTGATGCTAAGTTTAAAAAAGGAAAAGAAAAAGAAAAATCCCAAATCAAGGCACAAGCAGGTTCCGTTGTCTGATCAAAGCCTGGCATTCACTTGACTTACTTGCTCATAGCTGGCACTTCACTGTATATTCTGTACCTCCAGACTGCCTTTTTGCTAGTCAATTGGAGATAAAGTCTCAAAAGACTTTCCTGCCTAGACTAGCTTAGAACTTCATATCTTTGAAGCTTCCTAAAGCTTAAACTCAGGGCCTGGGCACTGTCACTGAGCTTCTCTTGCTCAAGGCTAGTGTTCTACCACTTGAGG
Source organism: Megascapheus bottae (assembly GCF_031878675.1). Classification (NCBI taxonomy): domain Eukaryota; kingdom Metazoa; phylum Chordata; class Mammalia; order Rodentia; family Geomyidae; genus Megascapheus; species Megascapheus bottae. Next base: position 31,616,508 of record NC_143511.1, on the reverse strand, counting down.
CATAGCTGTACTTTTAGTATTTTAGTGGTTAATTGGCTTTTCTGCCTAGACTAGCTTTGAACTCCAAACCAGACCTCAACCTTATGGGTAGTTAGGATTATAGATACTCAGTCATCAAGTCTTTTAAGTATCTAAGAACCCAGATGAGAACAGAAATTTCATGATTCATTATCTCCCAATACTGTTTCAACATGTTTAATTTTCAACATGAATCTTGGAAGGCACAAAACAATGAAAGCACAGCATCAACTATACAAACAAAAAAAACCCTAAAAATGGTTTTAACTGCAAGTGTTAACAATGTTTAAAATGTTAACCAGGGTATCTAGGCTCACATATGGGGATGACTAAAACCTCTAATAATCTAGGCAACATGACCCAGCAGGCTAGCACCATGTGAAGAATCAAATGACTGAGAGATCTCAGATCCAAGTCCAGAAGTGCTTGCAAAGAAAGGGTGAGAAATAGCATAGAAGCTGGCATGCCAACGCTGTCCCCACCAGGCAAAGCTGGTATAGTTCAGTTTCCCAAGGCCACAAAACAGAAAGCCAAGAATGTGTCATAAGATACTGGTCACACTCAAATTTCAAACATGGTTCTACTATCTATTTGTTAGCACTATGGTTTGGTGTGGTGACTGAGCCTCTTGTGAATTCCAATTTCTCATCTGTGAAATGGGGCTCCTACTCTGATCCCAGAAGTTTTCCAAGATAAGTAAAGATTACATAGACAAAATGGCATGATGTGACAAGAACGCAGTAAGGGATCAGGCAACTTCAGCATTGCTTTCCTGTCCATGGCCATCTCACCTCATGCAAATCCCAGGCACGCACAGTGCAATCTGCAGACACAGTGCAAACCACAGACTTCTCCCTTCCATCAAAGCAGTAGTCATTGATGGACACGTAAGCCAGCTGATCTATCTGTCCTGTGAGAGAACACAGACACAGAAAACCAGAGATTGGACATGCCATTTGAGAAAAAGGGTTGGCAGGAAAGCCATCACTCCGCTTCACACTCAGATACACAATGGTTACTTGCTTACTCGGGCACAGTAAAACAGGAAAGAACTAGGGCTAGAAACAGTTGAAGCTGCTCTCTGCACTGTCACTCTCCAGCAACATGACATTAAACTTCTTAGTTTCTTGGCTTCTGCTTCTGTCTACTCTTCCTCGTGGGGTTATTATGAGGATCTGATGACAACGCAAATGTTTACAGAACTGGCAAAATACTCCTCCTCAAGTAACCCTTTGTAAGTCATTGGTTGAAACTCCAAATCCCATGAGACCTGCCCATGAGAAGAGGGGAGTGGGCACAGCTACTCCATTCCCCACCCTGTACCTGTGTGCCCAGCAATAGCTTTGCAGACAAAGTCCTCAGGCCGCCCAGATTCCACTCGAAACTCCAGCTCAGAACGGGAGAGATAGTACTGCTTCCACGTTTGTCTGCCGGGGACCACTTGAGAGGCTCTGCAGGAGGACCAGCGCCTAAGACACAGCTTCCTGAAAAAACAGACAATGGAAGGCAGGACTTTGGAGCTAGTAGGTCAACTCACTTTGTCTATTTAGGCCTCAGCTTTCTCTCCCGTAAATAGAGATAAAGGGAATGCTGAGTAAGTGTTCAGTACACATCAGGCATGAAGTGCTCTTTTATGTATCCAGTGGAGCTTCTCGATGACCCTATGAGATAGAATCTCACCTCCATTCTACATTTGGAATGAAGAAGTTAAACAACTAGGATTCAAACACCTATGTCTTTCAATGCCACCACTACTATTATAAAATTGACTATATGGGCCAGGAGTTTGGCCTAGTGGTAGAGTGCTTGAAGGCTAGCATGCACTAAGACCCGGGTTTGATTCCTTAGTAGTATATACATAGGGAAAAAAAAAAGCGGAAGTGGTGCTGTGGCTCAAGTGGTAGAATTCTAGCCTTGAGAAAGCCCAAGGACAGTGCTCAGGCCCTGAGTTCAAGCCCTATGACTGCAATGTCCACATCGGTGGAAGGCTTAGTCTGCTTGCTGACTCTGGCTTTCTACCACATCTAGCACCTTAACAGTCTGTGGGAAGAAAGAACTTCCAGATTACTTCATTTGTCCCATGTAGCTGCCAACAATGAAAACTCAGATTTCCCTAGCTGTAATCCTAGCTACTCAGGAAGCTGAGTTCTGAGGATCAAGGTTCTAAGCCAGCCTGGGCAGGAAAGTCTGTGAAACTCTTACATCCAATTACCCATCAGAAAACTAGAAATGACACTAGGGCTCAAATGGTAGTGGTGCTTTATGCCTTGAGTACAAAGGGGTTTAGAAACAGCACCCAGGCACTGAGTTCAAGTCCCAAGACAGACAAAAAGCGAATGAATAATGAAAAGAGTGCAGAAAAGAAGGGCGAGTGAACAAATGCAATAATGCTATTCAGTAGACTCTGTGTGGAAAACGAATATGTAACTTGTGGGCAAGGATGGGAGGGGAAAACTAGGGGAAAGAGAAAGAAGGGATGATAACGTCAAAAAAAAATGTATTCATTACCTGACTCATGAAATGGTAATCCCTCTGTACAACACTAAAATAACAATAAAATTATATTTAAAAACAAATTAAACAATAGCTCATAGCTATTAGTTGAGACCTGGAGGATCACTGTTCAAAGCTAGTCCAGGTAGACTAGACTGTCTCCAAATTAATCAACAAAAAGCATGTCTGGGGTGTGGCCCAAGTAGTAGAGTGTCACTTGAGCAAGTGACCCAACCAAGATGGAGGTTGAGTTCAAATTATAGTACCAATAACCATAAAAAAGTAATTTAATCATAATTCAGTTACTGTGTCTTCTGTCACCCAGCTACATTCATATACTGTTTACTTCTGCCTCTGAGTTTTGTAGGCCTACCTTTTATCAAGTATTTCATTCTACTCTTATTCTACAAACAGGACATTCCTACCTGGATTATCCTTTCTCTGCATTCTAGAGAGCCAGAAATGTAGACAGTGAATCACAAATCCTATCCAGTGCCACCATCTCCCTTTGCAGGACCACCTATGGCTTCTCACTCACCTCCACAGTTCCTTGGTCCTTGAAACTTCATTCCAGATCTAGAACAAGAAGGGAAAGTATAGTATGGTCAGCGAACAGGTAGTTAGCCTCTCACTTCCCAAGCCCTGTGGAAGGGACTGAAGATCAAATCACTCAAGAAACCTCACCACGGGAAATCAGGAGACAGATTTGGACATAAAAAAAAATAAAATAACTGGGGGAGATATGTGGTCAGGGCAGAGAAGTTTCAAAGCATGAATATCTGTTCTCTAAGGGAATGGCTGGAGCACTGTAAGGAGAAACAGGTGGGCAAATATGATTTATAAATGTGAAAAAAAGATGGGTGGGGGGGCCAGGAATTTGGGCTAGTGGTAGAGTGCTTGCCTAGCATGCACAAAGACCCAGGTTTGATTCCTTGGTACCACATACATAGAAAAAAGCTGGAAGCGGTGGTGAGGCTCAAGTGGTAGAGCTCTAGCCTTGAGAAAGTCCAAGGACAGTACTCAGGCCCTGAGCTTAAGGCCCAGGACTGGCAAAAAAAAAAAAAAAAAAAAAGATGGGTGAGTATTTGACCTTAATTAGAAAATCAGGGCCTGGTTGTAAAAGAATAGGAAAAGTAGCTGGCAGATGGTTTAGACCAACTCCCCAAAATCATAACGAACCACAGTCCTCAGATTTCAGCCTCTTGATTAAGGCATGATCCATTAGCACCTACCTGAACATGTTCTTTTCTATTTCTAGTTCAACTGAAATCTTATTTCACAAATAGAAAACTGTAGGTAGGCCTACTGAGTAAGTGCCACCCATCTTTGAGGATCCTTTTGTTAGGGACTGGTCTTCACGAGGAAGGACATCACTAGACAGTCTACTGACCTCATTTTACCTATGAGTAAACTATGACCATGAAAGTTGATGCTATCAGAGATCTGCATTAGAGCAAAACCTTGATACAAAAGGCCATATAGTATGAAGCTAATTGAAAGGACCTCCAGGATATTGAAACAAAAGCCATATAACGAATGATTGTTGTCCTTAATGTACTATGTTATCTCTCATCTCCTTTGCTGTCCCTTGGGTATCTCATATTGTTATAGTATCTCACTTTGTTATCTGATATATTGAATTTATTTGTATTTGGTTATTTGAAATTTGATAGGGAAGGGGGAAAACCAAGACGGGAGGGGGGGTGGGGGGAGAAGGTAAAGGGTACCAAGACATGTGAAAGGGTATCAATGTATGTGAATTAATGCACCTTCTATATGGCAAATACCATGTAACCCTTTTATTAATTACAATAAAAATATATTAAAAAAAAGAAAGTTGATGCTATCAAAGAATGTAGGGCATCTCTCTTTCAAACTGTGCCCCTAAATTAAACCTAGCTTATTTCTGTGGACACAGATCCTGTGGAACAGGAGCCTGTGCCAAGGATCCTGTTCTATCCTTGTGTATGACAATTGACAAGTACCTTAAGCAAACAGCTGTGTGATATTAAATTCTCTTATCAGTAACTGAGGCAGGTTATGAGCTCCAAGAAGAGAGAAGCACAAGGGAGGGACAGAGCCTTCTTCTTCCTTTGCTAGGGGGTCAGGTGTTTATAATTGGAGCACCAGGGCCTAATGCTAAATTTAGAAAACAGAGCAGACACTGGTAATGACTGATCCCAGAAAGGAAATCAGATCAATCCTACAGTTGCCTTCCCCAGCATTGGCAGCCCACAGAGGGCCATACTACACTGAAGAGGCCTTCCTCTTTTCATTTTTAGTGAGACTGCCTGGAGGGGTTTTGGGGTGTCATGACAGGAAACATATGTTTCCGGTTCTACAGTGTGTACATGCTGGAACTCAAAGCCTGGATACTTATCCCTTAGCTTTTTCACTCAAGGATAGCAGTCTACCACTTACTTTGCATTATACTTTGCACTTTTCCCCTGTTGACTACAGATGAGTCTCAAACTTTCCTGGACCAATCTAGCTTTGAACTATGATCCATAGATCTTGGACTCATGAGTAGCTAGGATTACAGGCATGAACCATTAATACATTACTCAAAATATTTAGAAGATACTTTAAAAGAAGATGAAATTTTATGCCAGGAGTTTAGCCTAGTGGTAGACTGCTTGCCTATCATGCATGAAGACCCAGGTTCAATTCCTTGGTACTACATACATAGAAAAAGCCAGAAATAGTGGTGTGGCTGAAGTGGCAGAGTGCTAGCCTTGAGGAAAAAGCCCAAGGACAGTGTTCAGGCATGAGTTCAAGCCCAGGACCTGTAAAAAAAGAAATCTTGCACCATTTCCAGCTTTTTCTATGTATGTAGTACTGAGGAATTGAACCCAGGCCTTCATGCATGCTAGGCAAGCACTCTACTAATGGGCCAAATTCCCAGCACTGGAAAAATACTTTAATTGGAGATAAGAGTCTTACAGACTCTAGTGCCTGGTCTGACTTCGAACCTTGACCCTCAGATCTCAGCCTCCGGAATAACTAAGATTACAGGCATGTGCCACCGTGCCCGGCTAAAATACTATTCTTAACAGATAAACAAGTTCAATAAGAACTTCACTTTACTACACTCAAATTCTTTTTTTTTTTGCTAGTCCTGGACACTGTCCTTGAGCCTTCCCAAGGCTAGTGCTCTATCATTTGAGCCGAAGAACCACTTTCGGCTTTTACTGTTCGTGGGGTACTGAGGAATTGAACCCAAGGTTTCATGCATGCTAGGCAAGTACTCGATCACTAGACCACAAATCTCGGCCTCATAGACCTTCTCTTTTTGTTCCTTCATTTTATATGAGGGAAAGATGTACATTTGGAAATGTAATACATTTCTAAATGTAATACATTCCTAAATACATCTTGTTACTGAAACGTATTGAATATGACAAAAAAAGACAATAGGAAACGTTTCTAGTAAAGACATTAAAAATGGCTTAAATAAAACCACTGTATTGCACCACCATTAAAAGTCAGGAGGAGATGTGGTTCAAGTGGTTGAGCAAAAAAACTCACGGTCAATACCTAGGCCGTATGTTCAAGACCCAGTACCAGTGAGTACACCCACCCACCCCCCCACACACACACAAATACAATAAAGTAAAAGCCAGTTACATTACTGATGGTGATGGGGCAGATATAGTCATATAGTTCTTCCCCATGACCAGGTTTCCAGTAACATGGATTATATTTACTAGGGTCTGACAGCTGGTTACATAGCTCAAGAATGAGGTGATATCTTCCCTAAATATTTGAAATGTCTAGAACCTTTAGCTTTCTTGCCAAGCTGGACACCAAAGAAACAGTCATCACCTGAACCCTTAAGAAAGAAGAGGATTGTACTGGGTTTAAAGATTTTTAAGGGAGGTGGGGGGAAGGGAAATGGGGACCAAGACATGTGAAAGGGTATCAATGCATGTGAATTCATGCACCTTCTATTTGGCAAATATCATGTAACCCTTCTATTAACTACAATAAAAAATATATGAAAAAAAAGATTTTTAAGACTGGAAAAACAAATGAAGCTCGGGAGGGAGGCTTTGGCTGTGCGATGTTTTTTATTTAATTTGTAAGACTTGAAACAGTGAGAAAAAAACTCCAAAACCCCTTTTGATGGGTCTTCACATTGGGATGCTCGTCATCTTTTTTTGCTGTTGTTAAAGGACATGCTTTTTTAATTCAACCATTCCACAAGTGTTTACAGAGGGGACAGTGACAACTGGTCAACGCCTACAACCGGGTGCTAGACAGCGCTGGAGGCGACAAAATCCCTCTCGCAGAAGGAGTCTAAGAACGATCGAACGCCTTTGGTGCCGAGCCCTGGAGGAGCGGCGCGGCAGCACCAGGCCGGGCACTGCAGGGACGAGAAGCCGCCCTGGGAAGCAGCCCTGGGCCAAGCACCGTGGGGGGGGGGGGGCGCCGCGCCGGCACAGCAAACGCCCGGGAGGCGGAGGACCAGCGACCCCCGAACCCCCGGGCGGACGCCGGGCCCCCAGCGCCTTACCGCGTTCACCTGTGCCGCGCGCAGCAGGTCCGGCGCCTCCAAGAAGGAGAAAACGTGCAGAAGCTCGTCTACTCCCAGCCGGGAGGCCATCCCGTCAACGCCCCGACCTCGCCCGCCGCCATGCTGCCTTCCCCGAACCCCGCCCACTCCGCCGCACTTCCGCCCCGCCCTCCGGGCCTTGCTCCGCCCCTACGCACGGCTAGGGTAAGTCCCGCCCCCTTAGCTGAAATGCTGTAGGAGGGTACTTCCGCCCCCTCACCCGCCACGCCACGCCCCATTCAGTCCGGCCCCGCCCCGTCCCACTAGGCCCCGCCCCATCCCACCAGGCCTCGCCCGGGTCTATCTTCTCTCTCCTGTTCAAGTCGGTTCAAAGGACCTTTATCCACCCTAGGCATCATAATCTCTCTTTCCATCACTGTCCCACCCCAATCATTAAGTTCAAGATCAAGTTAAGATCAAGATAAACAGGAGGGTGCCCGGGAGTAGTGGCTCACACCTGTAATCCTAGCTACTCAGAGGTTAGATCTGAGAATCCTGGTTCAAAGCCAGCCCGGGCACAAAAACAATCATGAGACTCTTATCTCCAATTCATCACTAGAAAACGAGAAATGGTGTTGTGACTCAGGGTGGCAGCCTTAAGCTAAACAGCTCAGGGACAGCGCCCAGGCCCAGAGTTCAAGCCCCATGACCAAAAAAAGAGATAAAGATGAGGGCTGGGAATGTGGCTTTGTGGTGGAGTGCTTGCTACCATGCACAAAGACCCGGGTTTGATTCCTCAGTACCACATACATAGAAAGTGGTGCTGATGAAAACCTTGACTTCAAGCCCCAGGACAAGAGATGAGAGGGTAGACGGGAGAGAGAAGGGAGAGGATAATTGTGAAGACCACAGCCCAAGATGAAGTAGTGTCATCTACTCATTCATTCTCAGGCAAAGGGCTCATGGTAGGAGCAGCCAGAGGAACTGAGGGACTATTTGTCCTTTATCATTTTTGTACCAACTTGCTTTCATGATACAGTCCTACAGGGGTATGGGGAATTTGGTTCGGGTTGGCGCAGGTACTTGAGATTGAGCTTCACATTCAATTCAGTATTCCTTAAAAAGTTTCACTAAGAATTTCTCTTTGAAGGGCTGGAAATGTGGCTTAGTGGTAGAGTGCTTGCCTAGTATTCATGAAGCCCTGGGTTCAATTCCTCAGTATCACATACACAGAAAAAGCTGGAAGTGGTGTTGTGGATCAAGTGGTAGAATGCCAGCCTTGAGAACAAAAGAAGCTCAGGGACAGCACTCAGACCCTGAGTTCAAGCTCCACAACTGACAAAAATTAAAAAATAAATAAATAAATAAAGGATTGCTAAGATGAAGTATGATGCATCCCTAAACCAATATCCTTAATTATGTATAACCTTGTCATGAGTCTTGATATCTAGTAGGCAAGTCATTTCATTCTCTTCTACTTCTTTCTCCTTTGCATTTCCATATACTTTTAGAACCACTTTATCAAGTTACTATGAAATAAGAATAAACAAGCCACATGGGATTGCTCTAAAATTTATTGAATAAACAAATTCTAAGGATGCCAGTTTTCGAATTTGTCCCACTGCCTCTGGCTTACCCTCACCCTGAGAAATGGCTGCTAGCAACAGGCTGGCAAGAGTTGGGTCTGCTGCAGGATCCCTACCCAGACTGCCCATCCCTAGGATGACATTTCTGTCTGTCGCACTTCCAAGTAGACAGGTAAAACACACAGGAAGCCCTTTAGGCAAAAGTAGCCATGCCTAGAGACACCTTCTAGGCAACTCCTAAAATCCTGGAGCCAGGAAAATACCACCTCTGCCTCTTCCCTTGTTAGAAATACAGGAGGAGCAAACACAGGCAGGTCTACTTGGCGCTTTACATGAATTCTAAATACTGAACTAGTGCTCTGTCTTTGGGACCCATGCCAAAGCAAACCTGCCTTTCCAGGTGACTTCGGCCATGATGAGGCCATCCTACTTTCTGCACTCCTCCTAGATGGCACCTACAGGCTAAAGGCTGAACATCACTTTGGCTAGTGTCACCTCTGCCTCCTTGAGACCAGTCCTTGAGGGGACTAACGAGCAAGGTAAGGTGTGGAATGGCCCCAGTGTGACCAGAGAGAAGTCTTAAAAGGATAGGGTCAGGCAGGAGAGGAGACAGCTGGCATCAGGCAGGCAGGACCTGGGGTCAAGGTCCTGGGATGAAGGGCCGAATCAGCTCTGGGTTCAACAGCGACTCCTCAAGAGGTCGGTCCACATTGAAGTCATGGACATGGGGGGCTCCTGGATGGGCCTTCGGGGCAGGGCCCCCTGGTCGCTGGGGAATTGGCAGCTCAGATGGATGGGCAGGCAGAGGAGCTGTGAAGAAGTACTGGTGCAGGAGAGCCTGGAAATGGCAAATAAGGAACAAAGAAAGCCATCACCACCTCTACCCGCACTTCCGGCTGACGTACACTCAGCTGACTCAGTAAGTCTTTGCTGGATGCTCACGTGTCTAAAGGACTATTCTACAGGCAGGGGACACGAGGGTGTATGAAACAGACCAAACCCTGCCTTATCAAAAGTACAAGTGGGGCCGGGACTTTGGCCTAGTGGTAGAGTGCTTGCCTAGCATGCATAAAGACCCAGGTTGATTCCTCGGTACCACATGCATAGAAAAAAAAACAAACCCCAGAAGTGGTGCTGAGGCTCAAGTGGTAGAGCTGTAGCCTTGAAAAAGTCCAAGGACAGCACTCAGGCCCTGAGCTCAAGCCCAGGACTGGCCAAAAACAAAAGTACAAGTGGAAGTTAATAAACCAGATAGATGAAAAATACAGAGCATGCCCAATAGTGCTCAGTCCTGTGGGAAAAACAGGTAACAAGGAAGAATGGAGAAGCAGTAGACTTAGAATGTTGAACCTTAGGCTAGGCATCTGCCTGTAATCCTATCTACTCAGGAGGCAGAGATTTGAGGTTTACGGTTTGAAGCCCGCTTAGGCGGGAAAGTCCATGAGTCTCTTATCTCCAATTAACCAGCAAAAAGTCAGAAGCAGAGTTACAACTCAAGTGGCAGAGTGCCAGCCTTGAATGAAAAAGCTAAGGGACAATGTCCATATCCTGAGTTCAAACCCCATAACCAGCACACAGACACACAGACGCATACACACACATACACACACCAAGTGTAGTGAGGGCTACTGGAGAACAGCAAGGTTGAGTTGCAGGAAGCCTGGGAAGAGTGCTCCCTGCCAGGCAGAGAAGCACAGAACCAGGGGAGGATATGGGGCTGGCTAGGGCATGGGGCCAACAGCAGGCAGGGTCAGAAGAAGGATTCTGGCTTTTCCTCTAAGTAAGAAGCCACAGGAGAGCCTTGGTAGGAGGAGGATAACCTGCTCTGTTTAGACAGTCTCTCTATCTGCCAGGTGAATAGATTCAATGGAACAAGGAGAGATGGAGGTTCCGGAAGATGGTCCAGGCCAGGCTGGAAATGTGACTTCATGGTAGAATGCTTGCTTAGCATGCATGAGGCACGCATGGGCTCGATTCCTCAGTACCACACAAGCAGAAAACTAGTAATATTTTTTTAAGAAGCTTATAGACATTGCCCAGAACTCGTGAGTTCAAGCTCCAAAACAACACAATACAAAAACCCCAGCCTCCTGAGCAGCTTGAATAAAATATGTGAGCCACCAGAGTCACCATTATGGGTTCTGAGAGATGACTTAATTGGACTCAAGGTTACTGAATATAAAGCAGGGAGGGTGAGGGAAATCAATGGTGCTGAGGGAAGAGACAGTAACCACAGGCTCTTTCCTTACCTGAGAGGCTGAGATGCGCTGGCGAGGAGGGTAGAGGAGAAACTGGCCCAGCAGGTCCAAGGCCTGAGGAGAGGCATCAGGCAACACCTCCTCCAGTGGTATTGGTGCCTGCTCCTTAAAGGAGATCTTGTTGTAGTCGGGGAGCTCAGTGATCTCCTGGCGAGGAAGAGGGAGGCTGTGAGAGCAACCCTACCCTCAGAGCTCTCAGGGTCTCTATCATTCACTTTCCCACTTCCCATCCACCCCAACCTTCCCGGTGCCCACTATACAAGTGGGAGCTGGGGCAGGGAAGGCAGGACCTGGCCACCAGGAAGGCAGGAGGGAGGAACCTGCTGCTGGGCCACCACAGTGGTCCCTGTCAATCAAGAGAGATTGGGGCCATAAGGGAAAGTGAGAGAAGAGGCCATCACTTCTTATTGGGGACTAGAGCAAATCTGCTTTGATATCTTCCCCTCCAGGGGTCCCGACAAACCGGCCAGATGTGAGGGCTGGGGGTGCCCAAAATACGAAGCACACAGCAAAGCTGTTCAATATCGTTCTCGCCAGGGAAAAGCGGAGACCCGTTTAACAGTTCCCCCATGATGCAGCCCACAGCCCTGTGAAAATAGAACCCCAAGTCACTCTATGAGACACAGACCCACCAAACCAGTTCTAACACCCCACATCAGAGTCAAAGCCCAGATCTTTCAGTCTAAGTGTGTGTATCTTAGGCTCTAGAATACAGAGAAAACCCTAAATGGCTCCAAGATCTCAAAGCCTCACACCTAGAACATGCACTCAGGGACACAGGTCTCTGACTAGCCCAGAAATGTCTCAATCTGGGGTCTGACCCCTGGACATGTCACCCAGGACAGTCCATGCCCTGGGCTTCAAGCCCCTCCCTCCAAGCTCAGAAGCTTCCCTATTGGGATAATTATTCCTCTACCTCCCATCCACCTCAGAAACATCACTATGAAAGCCAAATCCCCGTGGTTCATGCCTGTAATCCTAACTACTAAGGAGGCTGAGATCTGAGGATGGAGATGTGAAGCCAGTCCCAGCAGCAAAGTCTGTAAGACTCTTATTTCCAATTAACCACCAAAAAGCTGGGGACAGAGGTGTGGTTCAATTGGAAGAACACCAGCCTTGAGCAAAAAAAAGCTAAAGGACTGTGTCCAGGCCCTAAGTTCAAGCTCCAGTAACAGCACACAAAAAAAAAAGGAAGGGGGGGGAATCAGTATGTGAAACACCCAAAGTGTAGCACACCACAACCAAGGTGGATTCCTCCATGTCATATATTACCCTTGCTTGTCCCTACGAGACTCACCATAGGTCAACACCCTGGTCATACTGGCGGGCGCCATACAGGAGCTCAGGGGCTCGGTACCACCTGGGGAGAAGAGGCTTGGAGCTCAAAGCCAGGCTACTGGACTGACAAGAAACTGCTTGTCAGCCATGTCTGGACAGAAAGCACTGAAACATCTCCTCCAGAAACATGGTTAGAGGAGATCCAGCCCCCCCCCCCCAGGCTCCCACCTTACCTGGTAGCCACCTGGTGGGTGTAGAGGCGATTGCCATCTGAAGAAAAGACCCGAGCCAGACCAAAGTCAGCTATCTTGAGCTGACCCGAGGCACTGATAAGTAGGTTGGCAGGTTTCAGGTCCTGAGGATACATCAGGAGGCATCAGTCTCTCTGTATTCCCTACAGGAGTGTGTGGTAGGAGGACTTGGCAGACTGACTCTCTTCTAGAGTGTTGCCCCGGGTTGCTTACTTTCTGGCCCTGACCCTCTTGAGCATACTTTCTTCAAGGGTACCCCTGACCTTGGCCCACACTGGGACTGACCCGATGCACGATGTTGTTGGCATGGCAGAAGGCAACACCCTTGAGCAGCATCTGTAGGTAGCTCTTGACTTGCGCTGGGGCCAGTGGTCTCTGAGCATGGCGCACCACCTCTGCCAGATCAGACAGCATGAACTCGAAGGCCAGCACAAAGCCTGCCCCGTGCGGAAACACAGCCTTCAGCTGCACCACCTGAGGGAAGGCTTCCTGTCAGCACCCAGATTCACGTCACCTGACCTCCTCCGCCACCCTCTAACTCTTGGGACAGTTCCTTGACAAGACCACCCAGGAACCAAGAAAGCAACATGGGCCTCATGCTAAGGGTTCACATCAAGAGGTTGTGATCCGAAGATCACAGTCTTCCCTAGCAAGAAGACTCCATGAGATTCTCTCTAATTGACCACCACACACAAAAAAAGGTAAGGACGGTGTCCAAGCCCCGAGTTCAAGCCCAGGAAAGAGGGCTTGAGGGAAGTGGTTATGAGGAAAGAATGCAAGAAAGCAATGTTTCCGAACCTGCGCCCTCCTCACCCCAGTTCAGCCCCTGACTTACATACTGATTGTCCTCCATTTCCTGCAAAGCCTTGATCTCCCGCAAGGCCTGGTTGGGGATACCATCCTCCAGCCTCCTCAGGGCCACTTTCTTGAGGGCAACGATTTCACCAGTCTGTGCACCAAAGAGCACAAACATTGTCCATGCACTCAAGGCTGGGAAAGAGACCGATATTGGGGCGGAGGGGATGGGGGGGGGAAGATAGCCATGGAGAAAAAAGAGACACCCCTTCCCTGCTGCCCTTAGTAAGCACGCGTTCAGAGGAGAAGGTATGCGACCATCCCGGGACCGGGAAAAGAAGTCACTGTAAGATGGGAGGTGGAGGGAGAGCACCGAGGCAGACGGGAGGGCGTCAGCAGATCCAAAGACTGTCCTGGGTGGCAGCAGCAGCAGCAGCACAGGGAATAGGGCAGAGGAAAGGCCAGGCCCCGCTCCTCACCTCCACATGCTTGGCCTTGAAGACGATGCCATGCGCGCCCTCCCCGATGCGGCCCAGGATGCAGTACTGGTCCATCAAGCGATGCTCAACCGCAGCGGCGGTCACCTAGCAACGTGGAGACCCGCAGACGCAGGGGCGGGGCCGCGGCGGGTCACGTGACCGGGGAGGACAGTAGTGGGGGGGAACCCGGAAGCCAACTCCTCAGGGACCGCCGTTCGCGACTGCACCTCTCCCTAGCGTCCACTGGAGTCACGCTGACAAGTGCATTCGGTTTCACGCCTGGGCAGCAGGCTGTACCCGGAACAATGGCGGCCACGGCGTCCGGGAGCACTGCGACCCGGCGCCACGTGATCAGGACCCGCCCAGGCGTATGGCTCAGAAGGCGGAGCCACGCACTAGGGGGCGTGTCTACGCTGCCACCACGTGGTCTCTGGGCAGGGGGCGTGGCTTGCTTGGGGTTTTGTGTCTTGTCTGGTCCTGACCCTTGTAGTTGAGCCTGGGTGCAGAACTCCTCCTGCTTCGAGGCTTCCTGGGCCACTGTGAGGCACAGCGCCACTTTGGGGTTTTTCTGTGATGTAATCGGGTCTTGCCCAGACTTTTGCTGCCCTGGCTGGTTTTGATCCTTTGACTTCAACCTCTGTTGTGCCCAAAGTTCCCAATCCCCGCCCCCCCCCCCAAAGACCACCAGCGTCCACGACCCATGCAAGCCATTTATTAGCAAGCTCAAGCTTGGTCCTCCGTACCTTAGAAACCAGTGACGCTTGGAGGCCCCCCGAGTGCAGAATCAGCACAGCTTTGATAGTACAGAATAAACAAGTGTTCCTTTTCATTCTCACTGCCTCATGTTTTAGTTAACGTGTACATAGAGACATTCCTCTGGTTTTTGTTTTCTTATTATTGGTTCTGATGTTATGGTTTTCCCACAGAACTTTCGTTTTCGGTGTCCTGGCTAGCTGTGGAACACAGCTACAGTCCTGGAAATGACCTTTGAATGTCCTTGCACGCTCTCTGAGTAAGCAACTGATGGAGCCTCTTACAGTTCTCCTGAGAAGAGGCAGTTAGGAGATTTCTCAGAACTTTACAAAATAGAGACTGCTTAGTGCCCCGGCCAACTGGGTTTGTCAACTAGAGCCCGAGGAGGAGCAGACCTGAATGAGAGAGACAAACCAGACACAAGGAGGGAGACCAAGACAGTATTCTGATCAAGGTCTCAATCTTTATTTTTGCACAGCAAAATATATATAGGCTTAGTAAAGGGTAACTGACGCAAGCAGGTTGCTTAGTGCGGGTTGCCTACTAACCTCTACACAACATATACCTGAAACAAACCTGGGGACAGTGTCAGAAGGTGGTCAAACTGTTCTGCCAAACAGGATACATAAATAAAGTTCTTTTTTGCTTAACAGAATATTGCAGTTGGGTCATCATGGAAGGGGAAGTAGAAACAATAGGTGATTCTTTCAATTTACAGAGTCTTACAGTTACTAAGTTCTTTCAGTTTACAGAAACTATAAGTTTCTGGTGGTCATAGTAATAGCTATTTGGTTCCCAGCAGCTTAGAAATAACTTTTTACTGAAGTTCATCAAACTTCACAATTAATTTAGGCCTCACACCTCCAGAGGAGCCACCAACACCATTTTCTGTTCTACTGTTTTTAAGGCTTTCAAAGAGACCTTTATGTACTTAGTTTAAAGCATGCGCTATCACAATCTATTTGACTATTTACTAAAATAGTTGAACAATTTACTGAAATAGTTCAAGGGGCTGGCAATAGGGCTTAGTGGTAGAATGCTTGCCTAGCATGCATGAAGCCCTGGGTTCAATTCCTCAGTACTATATAAACAGAAAAAGCCGGAAGTGATGTTGTAGCTCAAGATGTAGAGTGATAGCCTTGAGCAAAAGAAGCTGAGGGACAGTGCCCAGGCCCTGAGTTCAAGCCCCAGGACTGGCCAAAAGAAGAAAGAGGGGGAGGAGGAGGAAGAAGAAGAAAAAAAAGAGCCTGGCCTCTGGGATAGGAAGTGAGGGCAGCTCTTTAAGCCTGGCAAACCAAGAAGCTCCATTCCTAGTACTGGGTTCCACTACAAAGGTATTGCTTGTTTCCTTTTGGTGGAGACAGAGAGCCAGTGGTGAAGGGTAACAGACGCAGAGTGGCATAGAGTGGGTGGAGTTCCTTCTTCCACTGACAACATGTATCTACCGCTATATCTACATATTTCTATGTCTATGTGTATCTGTATCTATCTATAAATCTATAACTGTGGTACCCTCAGCTCTGATAGACATACAGCCTGTAGCACACAGAAAGCTGAGGTAAGCTGGGCACCAGTGGCTCACACTTGTAATCCTAACGACTCAGGAGGCTGAGATCAGAGGAGCACAGTTCGAAGCCCACCCAGGACAGGAAAGTCCATGAGATTCTTATCTTCAATTAGCTAGCAAAAAGCCAAAAGTAGAGCTGTGACTCAAGTGATAGAGTGCTTACCTTGAGGGAAAAAAGGCTTGAGGACAGGGCCCAGGCACACGGGGTTCAAATCCCAGTACTAGCCAAACAACAAATATATGTACATGTGTGTGTGTGTATGTGTATGTGTGTGTGTGTTATAAATATATGTTTATGCACCATAAAACAAATGCAAGCCAGGAGTGTGGCCAGTAGTAGAGTGCTTGCCCAGCATGAACATAGCCCTGGGTTTGATTCCAAAATACCACATATGCAGAAAAAAACTGAAAGTAGTGCTTTGGCTCAAGTGGCAGAGTGCTAGCCTTGAGAACGTCCAAGGATAGTGCCATGCCCTGAGTTCAACCTCCAGGACTGACTGGCAAAAAAACAAAAAACAAACAAACAAAAAAAACAAATGTAAACTAAATTCATAACTTCTCATCTGTTAAACAATGAAATAAAATGATAGGTCTTTCCACTCCCCTCTACATTTCATCTTCACAAAATCATTGTTTTCTCAGCTGGAGGTCAGTGGGTAGCCAGATACTAGTGTCTTATGCCCATAATCTTTGCTACTCAGGAGACCGAGATCTGGGGATCACAGTGCAAAGCCAGACTGGACAGGAAAATCTGTGAGATTATCTCCAATTCACCACCCAAAGATCAGAAACAGAGATGTGGCTCAAGTAGTACAATTTGTCACTAGCTGAAGAGTGGATCAGATAGAGAACGTGAACTACAGAGTTAGGCCATGAGGGGGCGCCAAAGCAAAGGAATTGTCTTTTTTAGATTAATTTCATTGGGAAATAGAAGTATTTCAAGATATCCAAATATGACGGCTACCAGATAGGTATCCATATGCCATTTAAACTTTTGTGTAGAGAGTCAGATGCTCCCATCTAGTTCAGCCTTTGGCTGACAAATAAACTATCCAGGATTATATAAATTGTGCCAGAAATTATATATTTTCTATCTAAATCTTTTTTGCTTGATGGTTTTTTTCCAGTCATGGGGCTTGAACCCAGGGCCTGGGCACTGTCTTTGGACACTTTTTGCACAAGGCTAGAGCTCTGCCACTTGAGTCACAGCACCACTTCTGGCTTTTTCTGAGTATGCGTGTCGTAAGCAGGCGAAGTAAGTCACCAATAGGCAGGTAATATGATGCAACATCGTTTATTGATTTAACATAGCGTAGCAGAGTTAACACTATAGTCTAGTTACTGTATTCTAGTCCTAACTTGCCTAATTCTATCCAGCCTATCCAGCACACCTGCTGAACTCACCTCTCTGACATCTCTTAGTCCCAAAGTTGAACCAGACCTGCCCATCAGTTGTTAGACGCTGCTCCCAGTTCTGCCTTGATGTGAGGTCCTTGTTGGTCCTCTCAGGCAAGGAGCAGCTTCTGTAGGCCAAAGATCCTCGAACTGCAGTCTCGGTTAAGGAACAGCAGAAGTGCTGTCCTTTGCTTATATTGGTCCTTGGCTGCTCTTGTCTGGCCCAAGCTCCTTCTTGCTTGATTCAGATTGGTTATGCCTTAGTGGGTAGTACCCAGAGATGTGCTGGTACTTTAGCTATTGCTCTATCTCCTAAGTCCAGGTGTCTGGGCTCTTAGGTATTTTACAATTACTCTATCTTGTAAGCCATGCTCCTGATGGTTCCTATGGTTATGGTCATATGTGTTCTTGCATCAACTTTATCTCCCATGTCCACTTGACTTTAGATACAAGTTTGTATTGGCAATATATTTCTTTAAGTATTTCATCCCATTGGTTTTCATTCTAATCATATTCACTATATTAGTACTTTCCAATTATCTTCATTTAGTATTTTCATATCATATTCATTATTCTAGTATTTTCACATCATATCCATTATGTTATTATTTTCACATCATATTCATTATGTTAGTATTTTCATACCATTACCCCCTGTGATACCTTCACATCTTTATGCTCATAACATAAAGATGTAGTACCCAGGAATCTAACCCAGAGAGGGCTTCCTGCATGCAAGGCAAGCACTCTACCACTAGGCTACACTCCTGACCTCTATCTGGATCTTGATTTAGGTAGCAACTATCTTGAAACTTGGTCCACAATTAATTTTTGTTTTATTCTTTTGTGGCAAGACACAAGAAATACATCTATTTCTCTGTGCAAGTACCTAAACTACCATAGTATACAGAAACAAAGGGGGGAAAAGAACATGTAATTTGGTATCTACACATGATATTGTGTTGTCAGAATATTAAGGCCTGAACTCCAAATGTCAAGAGATCTTAAATACTAGGCATACGTGACTCATTTCTGTAATCCTAGCTACTCAGGAAGCTGAGATCTGAGGATCATGGTTCAAATCCAGCAGTCAGGAAAGTTTGTGAGACTCTTATATCCAATAAACTACTCAGAAAAAAGCCAAAAGTGATGCTGTGACTCAAGTGGTAAGAGTACTAGCTTTGAGGCAAAGAAGTTCTGGGACAGTGCCCAGGCCCTGAGTTCTCATACTTACATGTTTTAAAATTTACTTTATGGTTACTATAGAGGTGTTGTACAGAGAGTCAGGCAATAAGTACATTTCCTTTTATGCAGTGTCATCTGTTCCCTCATTCTCTCCCACTCCCTCCCATCCCCACCCAGGAGTCACCAATGTCCAGTTCATGCTTACACTTTTGTAAAATGGCTAATATAGTATGTGCATGAAGTAAAAGGAGATTCTGGTTTTCTGAAGGATGCTTGCTATTGGAGTGACAGCTATCAGGGGCCATGGTGAGGGGAGAGGAGGATGTGTCAGTCTGGTGCTTGAACTCAGGGCCTGGGTGTTGTCCCTTAGCTTTTCACTCCAGGTTGATGCTCTATGTCTTTTATTTCCCCACTCTACCTCGCAATACCTCAGCCATTTCAGGATACCCTGGACCCCCAGCAATAGAGTCACCAGCACTCAGTGAACAGAGCTAGGAGTTAGTATAACAGCAGCACAGCAACTACTTTCCACCTTCAGGCTGATAGATGGCAGCCCCAATCCCTGGGCCTGGGTGCTGTCCCTGAGCTCTTCAGCTCAAGGCTACTGCCCTACCCTTGAGCCAACCCCCACTTTTGAGGTTAATTGGAGATAAGAGTCTCAGGTCCTTTTGTCCTGACTTTGAACCTTAACCCTCAGATCTCAGCCTCCTGAGTAGCTAGGATTACAGGCTTAAGTAACTGGCACCTGGCATGTGACTGGTTTATCCTAAGATGCCACTGAAGATTCTGGCAAATCCCAGAAGCCAGCTTAAGGCTATTGCTCTGCAAGTTGAGCCACAGTGCCACTTCTGGGTTTTTTTCTGAGTATGTAGTACTGAGGAATCGAACGCAGAGCTTCGTGCATGCTAGGAGAGCACTCTACCACTAGGCTATGCTCCCAGTCCCATGCATAAATTTTTGAACCCACCATTAAAGCTTTTCCCAGAAAAAAAATGTTAAAGACATCTCAAAGGGAAATTTTAGAAATACCAGTCACATCACCCATTTTACCATCGGGTTTCCAGTGTCATCTGTAAGCAAAAGAGACAGGATGAAGATAGCCTTCCAGCCCCTTCTACAAATAGGCACCTACCCAGCTAACTGGGCTTAGCTGAACAGCTTTGTGCCAGTTTACCCTCTTCCACCATGCTGGAACTTTCCCTAGGGACTCTCCTACCTGGCAAGGACCAGACGGAGCTGAACCTTTGCTAGATCACCTCTCACCCACAAAAACAGGCACAAAAGCCTACCCTAAGGTTTTCTGGTCCTTTCTCTGGGCACTTGATTATCTAAACAAACAGGCAAGCTTTGCAACTGATCAACAAACCTTCACATTTAAATTTCAAATACTTATTTCTAGTACTTAGCCTCAAATTTAGTGGAGGGAAAAACCAAATTTTCTGATGCCTTTTGCTAAGCCAGATAACTTGATTACAATGTAAGCAGCCTTGTACATTATAATACCAGATATTTTTCAAATGCAAATTACAAAATACTTAGAAAAATCTTTTAACTAGTTCCTCTTTAAAACAATGCAGTACTCTTTAAGATATTTGAAACGCCCAAACCTGATCATTTTTCTTGAAGTTTAGACTCAGATTTCCCATTTACCTTTTTGTGTTTCAAGTATAAACTCACCCATTGTTTTACACAGCATGCTGACAGTTTAATCTTGAATATGTGTGCTCACACACACATTCACACAGTCATACTCACAAAAATCTTAAAGTGCACAAAATTAATATCGGCCGTATATTTTCCAGAACTTTTAGTGTAAGAGATCTTTTGCCTATTTTACTCTTGCAGGTAACGACCAAGTTTTAAAGCAAAGCTTAACAAACCTTAGCTGGGACTCATTTTTCCAGAGCTTGTTTCTGATATCAGACACATTACCATAATACTTTCTGCAGAGGAAAGCTGGGTGGGAGTTCTCTGGAGCTGAATTTAGCCCACCCAGAGCGTGACTCTAGTCATTTTCCCAATTTGACTAGAACATTTTACATACCAATTTATACTGGGGCCAAATTTAAGCCTGGGGGAACCAAGATTGATGTCTGAGTCCTACCCCCAACTGTCTCCAGATTGTCACTTCAGCCAGGTTGTTAAGAAAAAGAAAACTAGACTAGGCTTGCAGTAGCTTTGCCTGACCTCTGCGTATCTCAACTGCAGCCTTGGGTGGGGCCATACCAGGCGGGTGAAACTTTTATTCCCCAGAAATGTCCAAATAAATAATAACAAAGACACAGAAAGCAAGGATCCATATTTAGGACTGGTACCAATTTCAAAAACAAAACAGGACAAGACAAGATACCTCAGGAAAATGCATTAAAAAAAAAAAAGACAGAGAAATAGAGACCTTTAAGTAACCCCCCAATTTTGATGGCATGCAACAAACTGTCAGAGTGACAGAAAGACCTTGGGGCCCTGAAATGTTTCAGCAGGCGCCTCCCCTGAGGAGATTTCCATTCCCTGTCAGCCAGCTGGCCGATTGCTTCAAGAAACCCAGATCTCTGACCCCATAATAATACAAACAGGCAACAGAGGAAACAGACAAACCCTCCTCCAAACAGAGGAGGCAAATGGGGGGGGGCGTGCCTTAAAGCATCCCCCGCTAAGCCCTCCTCCAAATGCAGGCAAACGGGGGCTAAGGCATCCCTTGACCTTCCTGGTCTCAAAGAGCAATATTGCATCCAGTACCCTTGGCTTAGACTTAAAAATGGTGTACCCATGCAAGTACAGATGGCCTGCAGACCTACAAACAGTGCACCTATACAAACACAAGGACACAGACTCAGACAAGTACAAACCCATGGGGTCAAAAACTTATCTCCCGAGGCTTTGCAAAGAACCCTCAATAAAACTGCTTCATTTCGACGTTAAAGCGTGGTTAGGGACTCTATTCCATATGAACCCCCAGAACTATGTTACCGGTCCGTGAATGAGCCCACCAACACAAATTTAGGACTTGAAGAAGTTTATTAAAGTGTTGCAGAAGCTGGCCAGCCAGGGACACAGTGCAGGCTTGGGAGCTAACTCTGTGACCAGGAGCAGGGGTGCAAATTGGGCTTATAAGGGTAAACAGGTTTGAGTTGTAGGGTTCCATTAACATAACATCAGCTCTTTTGAAACAAAGGACTTACAATGGTAGTTACATGTTACTCCACTGGAGGTCCCCGGACATTCTTTGGAAAACTGAGTATGGGGTTGAAGAAAAACTGCAGTTTTATAGCATTCCTTAGTTCCCAGTAAGGGGTCAAATTCCTGACTCAGTTTCCTGACTTAGTCTAGGGGCTTTTTATTCTAAGGGACCCCCTACAATACCATCTTGGCATCCTGATAGAAGTTAATAGTAGATGTGAAATTCTGGAAAATCTAGACATTATAGAGGACATTCTTTGGATTGTAAACATGTCATGAGTTGTAGGGCTCCAGGAAGCTCATGTTTCTCCTAGATAATTGGGGTCCTGATTGTCCCTTATTGTTTTCCTGGATAGTTGGTTTTGCCTATGTATAACATTTTTTTTTCAATGATGGGACTTGAACTCAGTGCCTGGGCTCTGTCCCTGAGCCTCTCAGTGCTCAAGGCTAGGGCTCTAACACTTGAGTCACAGCCTTACTTCCCTATATAAACACCTTTGTTAAGAGTTAAATATCCCCACCTGGTCTGCTCTGCATACCAGGACTGTTTCCTTAAGGCTATCTGGACTTTGTCTCCACCCCTAAGATTTTTGTTTTTAAATGCTAAGTGCTAGCTCTGTTTTGGGCTGCCAGTCTTTGAGACTGATAAAGACTCCAGATCTGATCTTTCATAATGTGACTTCGCCATTTTCTCATCTTACAACGGTTATGTTGCGTTGGTTGTCCATGTCCTGAGTTAATGTTTAAATAAAATCTATTTGGAGGGCTGAGAATGTGTCCTCCTAGTAGAACGCTGGCTAGCATGCATGGAGCTGGGCAATTCTTCACTACCACATACACAGAAAAAGCCAGAAGTGGTGCTGTGGCTCAAGTGTCAGAGTGCTAGCCTTGAAAAAGCTCAAGGACAGTGCTCAGGCCCAGAGTTTAAAACCCAGGACTGGTTAAAAAAAATTTAATAATAATAATACATAAATAGATAAATAAATTTAAAAAAATATGGGGCTGGGACAAGAAGTTTAAAGCAGTCTGTTTGCATGTAAAAGGCTATAGTCCCTCAGGAAAGCCACCTGCTGGGCTCTGGGCTTCTCTGATTTGCTTCTGGGTAGGGATAGTCTCAAAAAGGGGAAGAATTTTTTTTTTTTTTAATCTGATAGAGTGTGAACTCTCAGGACTCTGAGAGTCCTAGGCTCTGGTTGTATTTTCAGAGAGGCCATTTCTGAAAGACCTGCAGGACCAAGGTCCCAGGAGGCCTTCTGTCTTCAAAGGGGAATGTGGGGAGAAAAACAAAAGGATGACACAGACACATTTGCCTTAGATGGAGGCAACTCTGCATCCTCTCGGTATGTAGGCGTGCTCCAATCTTTAAAACTCTGCACAACTCTGTACAACAGCAAGGGCTAATGATAGTTCTAGTGCCACAAACCCAGAGTCCAGCATCCCAGGAGAAAGATCATGTGAATTATGAGTAAACATTTATAGAAACTGTTCAAAGACCTGGCTGTTGTGGGTTAAGCGATCTTCCTAGCTCAACCTCCCGAGAAACTGAGACTACAGACACTTGCCACTGCACCAAGTTTTATTTTTGTATTTATTTTTGTGCCTGTATGGGGGTTTGAACACAGGACATCATTCTCTTGCTTGGTTTAGTCCCTCAAGGAAAATGTTCTCCCACTTGAGCCATCCTTCCAGGTTTTGGTTGATTAATTGGAGATAAGAATCTCCGAGGATTTTTCTTACAGAGACCTCATCTTCCAGAAAAGCTGGGATTATAAGCATGAAGAACCAGCTCCTAACCGATTTTTTTCTAAATGGACTGAGGCGCATAGGAACATACAGGTTAAATAGCCCTTTCTGAGCTTACAGGAACTACCCACATACAAATCTGGCTTCCTTGTTGTTGTCTTTGTTATGGGGCCCGAGAATCAGCATACAGTGAGACCACTCAAATCACAGTCTACAGTGAGACCACTCAAATCACAGTCGTGAATGGAAAAGATGTTTTGTTGAATGAGAAATGGCGGATGCATCAGGATGATACCCAAATGGGAATCTCAAAATGCCATGCAAAGCTGTTTCTGCGGGTTACCTTTAAACCTGAAAGCCACCAGAATTTCCCCTTTGCCTAAGTATAGTGCTTTGTTTCTTGGAAAGTTGGAAAACTTTAACAAGACAGATAACGGGTCAGAAACCATCCAGAGACAAAGTAGGAGGTGCCTGCTGGTGACAAAGTAGGAGGTGCCTGCTGGTGAGGGGAAAGGGGGCTCTCAGTTACAAGTGGGGTAAAACAAGTTTGGTAACTACAGTAACTATAGGCCAAGCTGTGCAAAATCATAGAAGAGTAGAACAATACAGACAATTTCTGGTAAGAGATATGGCTAGTTACCTTCTGAAAAATATCTAGTTATAATAGACAATGTCTTACAAGTGTGGGTATACAGAGCACAACAGATTCTGAGCAAGTACACATTCAAAACAAGTTTAACAAGCATGACTACAGAACTTTTCAATAGGGGCTAGCTGGAAAACACTATTGGCATTCCAAGTAATAATGACAATACTAAAAATTAGAACAATCATTTGTTTACCCCCATCTCATCTTCAGTACCTCAGGACCTTGCACTTGTTCTCCTAACTCAAAACCACTGAGCCATGCCTCCAACCCAACTTTTCACTGGTCGGGTTTAAGATCTCATGTGCCAAGATTGACCCTGATCTACCTATTTTCAGTCTTCCTTTTACCAATGGAATCATGGGTATACTCCATTCTATCGCATTTCCATCGGAGAAGACATGGAACTTTTCTGCCCAGGCACAACAATCCTCTAATCTCAGCCTCTATGTAAACTGAGGTGATGGGCACCTGGCTCAATCTGGCCTGTTTTGAGATGGCACATTTGTGGGGGGAGACTGAGGGGTGGGGGATGTGGCTTAGTAGCAGAGTGCTTGCCTGGCATTCATGAAGCCCCAAGTTTGATTCCTCAGTACCACATAAACAGAAACGACCAGAAGTAGAGATGGGGCTAAAGAGGTAGAGCACTAGCCTTGAGCAAAAGAAGCTCAAGGACATGCCCAGGCCCTGAGTTCAAGCCCTCAGGACTGGCAAAAATAAATAAATAAAACACAAAACAAAACAACAAAGAAATCCAGGCGCAGTGGCTCACACCTGTAATCCTAGCTACTCAGGAGACAAATCTGAGGATCAAGGTTCAAAACCAAGCCAGGCACAAAAGGACCTGAGACTCTTATCTCCAATTAACCTCTAGGAAACGGGAAGTGGAGCTTGGCTCAAGGGTAAGGCAGTAGCCTTGAGCTGAAGAGTTCAGGGACAGCATCCAGGCAGAGTTCAAGCCCCATGCCCCCCCCCCCCAAAAAAAAAAACCCTAAACCAAACCAAAACAAAACAAACAAAGAAGTAAGTTGACAAACGGTTTGAAATAACTTCAAGGCAAATCCTTATGCCCAAGACCAGCAGGAAGCTCAAGCACCCATACTTTTCTTGAGGCCAGCAGCTTGAGAGACCATTGTTTTTGTTGTTTGCTTGTTTAGGCTTCTTGCCTGTCTGCCTTCCTTCTTTCCTTCATTCATTCAGTCCTGTTTTCTTGCTTTCTTGTCTCTTTCAAGGTATTCCTGTGGAGTCCAGGTGACCTTAAAAATCTCCATTCTCGCCTGGTGTGGTGGCTCACATCTGTAATCCTAGCTACTCAGGAGGCTGAGATCTGAGGATCAAGATTCAAAGCCAACCCCGGCACAAAAGGATCTGAGACTTATCTCCAATTAATTTCTACTAAAGGAGAAGTGGGACTTGGCTCAAGGGTAGGACGGTAGCCTTGAGCTGAGGAGCTCAGGGACAGCATCCAGGCTGAGTTCTAGCAACATGGTCCACAAAAACAAACAAAAGAAAACCCCTCCATTCTCCTGTCTCTGTTATAACTCTCTCTTCTCTTCTTCCCTCTCCATCCCCTCCTCTTTTGTCCCTTTCCCTTTTCTTTATTTGGTCCAAGACCATGACTCCAATGCAATAGTTGATGCTTTTACTCTAGCTGGTGCTTTACCACCTTAGACCAGGCCTAGACATATTCACTGTATGGGCTGCTTCTCCGACTTGCAGTACATTTTCACCTGTGTTTCTGAGATCCCTGGAAACTAGAGCAAGAACAAAAAGACCAGAATTGCTATTCATGCACACTCAAGATGGAACTCTCCACCAGTAACCAGCAAGGGGACCTGTGCAGACTTCTAGCTGTCCTTAGTGGCTGGCTGAAACTGTAGAGGGTATGAAACCTGTTAGGAAAGATCAAGCAGAGGAAAGGAAAGAAAGAGATTCCAACAGATCGGATTTTAATCGTCACTGCAGAGGGACTTCAAGTAACACCAAGAAGAGCTGGAAAAACAAGGATTATGGGGGTTCCAGAATTTACATATAGTTGAGCATTGAGAGGCTTTTGTTTTTTTCTTTTTTTCCGGATCCTGGGGCTTGAATTCAGGGCCTGGGTGCTGTCCCTGAGCCTCTCTGTGCTCACAACTAGCATTCTACCACTTGTGCCATAGCACCACTTCCAGCTTTTTCTGTGGATGTTGAACTTAAGAACGGAGCCCAGAGCTTGATGGATGTTAGGCAAGCACTCTACCACTAAACCACTTCCCAGCCCCAGCATAAGTTTTGTTTGTTTTTTCCCCAGTCCTGGGGCTTGAAATCAGGGCCCTGAGTACTGTCCTTGGACTTTCTCAAGGCTAGAGTTCTACCACTTGAGTCTCAGCACCACCATTTCCAGCCTTTCCTAAATATGTGGCATGGAATCTGGGCCTTCGTGCATGCTAGATGAGCACTCTAACACTAGGTCAAACTCCCAGCCTGCTTTTTTTGGGGGGTGGGAGGGTGATATCTTCTTGTTGTAGCAGACCTATAATGCCCCTGAAGCTGTATCAAATCCTCTGCTTTCAGATAAGATAGCGGACAAGGTTTTGCTGAGAATATCAGGGATAAGATTCCAGGG
The DNA here is from genome assembly GCF_031878675.1 of Megascapheus bottae. Taxonomy (NCBI): domain Eukaryota; kingdom Metazoa; phylum Chordata; class Mammalia; order Rodentia; family Geomyidae; genus Megascapheus; species Megascapheus bottae. The sequence goes on along the minus strand of NC_143511.1, from coordinate 31,589,784 downwards.
AGGAGATTTTCTGGGGGGAGTCCCAGGAGACAGATCAGGGGAGAGAGGTCAGTGGGTCATAAGAGCAACAATGGGTTATGAGAACAAAGCAAATTACCATCAGAACCTGAGTGTTTGTATTATGCTTTAGCCTACACAAACCCACCTATGATGTTTATTGATTAGATTTAGTCACAGATTAGCAATGCCTCCAGGTGCTGTTGTCTATAATCAGCTATTTCGGAAGCTGAAATTTGAGAATTGAGGTTCAAAGCTAGTCCAGTTAGAAAAACCTGTCACTCTTATCTCCAACTAAATCTTGAAATATGAAAGTATTGCTGTGGGTCGAGTGGTAGAGTGCTATGCCTGAGCAAAAAAGGTCAGGGACTGGGACTGGGAGTTTAGCCAAGTGGTAGAGTGCTTGCCTAGCACGCATGAAGACCCGGGTTTGATTCCTCGGTACCACATACATAGAAAAGCTGGAAGTGGTACTGTGGCTCAAGGGGTACAGCGTTAGCTTTGAAGAATAAGCCCAAGGGTTCAAGCCCCAGGATTGGCAAAAAATAAAAAATAAAAACAAACAAACAAATTAAAAAACTCAGGGATAGCACCTAAGACTGAGTTAAAGGCCCAGGACTGGTACACACACACACACACACACACACACACACAGAGCTTTGTAACACCCCACACAATCCATTTGGTAACAGAATGGGTGGATGGCACACATGGTGTAGACATGGGAAACATAAAGTGGAACAGTTCACATCCTCCCACATGATCTGGTCCGTTGGATGAAGCTGAAGCATTGTTCTCAAAATTCAAATGGGGCTTTGTGCTGGTGGCTCACTCCTGCAATCCTAACTACTCAGGAGGCTGAGATCAGAGGGTCTGACTGGAAGCCAGACTGGATAGAGCAGGAGTGTCCAAAAAGTCTGCAGTGAAACTACCATAGCTTCTCATGGTAAGAGTGCTAGCCATGAGTAAAAAAGAAAAAAAGAAAAAGCCCTCAAGGACGGCTCCCAGGACCTGAGTTCAAACCCTAGGACTGACACCAAAATGAAAACAAAACGCAAAAATCTCACTGAATTTCCTGCCCTGGCTGGCTCCAAACATGGATCCTCTGATCTCAGCTTCCTGAGTAGCTAGGATTTTAGGCATGAGCCACCCATATCCAGCTGAAATGATTTCTTTGGGAATTTTCCATTTACTTAGATGGTTATATAACTGAAACTTGAGAAAACAAAGACAGGAGGAAACTATTAGACATGCACATGCTTGTCTGCTCAGCAGCTCACCACCCCCCTCTCTAATTTTGAGCCATAGCTTCTTCACTTTTGGTTTTCTGGGTTTTGACTGGATAACTGGAGCTTAGCGTCTCCTGGGGACTCTCCTGCCTGAGCTGACTTGGAACCATGATTCTCAGATCTCAGGCTCCTGAGTAAGCTAAGATTACAGATGTGAGCCACCAGTGCCCAGCTACAATCCTTTCTTATATTTCTTCTTTAAAAAGTTGGCCAGAGGGGGTGGGGGGAGGGAAATGGGGACAAAAACATGAGAAAGGGAAGCAATGTTTGTGAAGTAGTGCACCTTCTATCTGGTGAAGATAATGTAACCCTTCTATTAATTGCAATAAAAATATATTTAAAAATAAATAATAAATACTTATAATAAAAAAAAAACTTGGCCAGGAGTGTGGCCTAGTGGTAGAGTGCTCACCTAGCATGCTCAAAGCCTGGGGTTCGAGGAGTACCACATAAATACACAGAAAAAAAAAACCAAACAGAAGTGGCTCTGTGGCAGAGCACTAGCCTTGAGCAGAGTATCTAAGGACAGTGCCCAGGCCCTGAGTTCAAGCCCCAGGACTAGCAAAAAAAAAAAAAAAACAAGGTAATCTTATGGGTTTTTTTGCCCGGGCTGCCTTCAAACCTGGATCCTCAGATCTCAGTCTCCTGAGTAGTAAGGATTACACAGGTATGAGTGCCTCATACCTGTGGATGAGTGTGCAGCTCCCTCAGCTTCTTGTTCCCAACTTGCTCTCTACCATTTGAGCCATGTCTCCAGCCCTCAAGAAATACTTTGGTGAGAATAAACTTTTTTTTTTCTGCCAGTCCTGTGGTTTGAACTCAAGATCTGGCACTGTCTTTCAGCTTTCTCGACCCTAGTGGTCTACCACTTGAGCCACAGCATCACTTTTGGCCTTTTCTGTCTATGTGGTACTGAGGAATCGAACCCAGGGCTTTGTGCATGCTAGACAAGCACTCTACTGCTAAGCCACACTTCCTGCCCCTGGTGGGAATAAACTTCTACTGTTTTTCTAACACAATCCCTAAAAGAGTTTACTTGAATGCTCAACAATATTCTATTTGCAACTTTATCCTGCCAGAAATAAAACAAAGCTCCATAGAAGTTTAGAAGGGATTGTAGGGCATTCATTAATTGTCCGTGGCACTCTACCCTGCCAATCTCCCAAGTAAGGTAAACCAACAGATCTGCAGCTTTCCAGCTGGCTTCTGCCCCCCTCTGCCATTTCCAATTGCCTTCCCACTCTCAAGGTAGTGTCCTTACAGTGTTCTTAAGTTTCCTAGCTCTGGTGTTGATCTGTCCAAATTCAAGAAAAAGGGCCTCTGATATGCAGAGATCTAAACCTAGAATGACGGCCATTTAAGAGGCAGATAGGCATCATGCAACATGCTTTTTGTTTTGTTTTGTTTTAAATCACCTCTCCATTATATGAGGTCCAGCTCCACTTCTGCAACCTACTCTCTAAGAGTTACTTTCATGATCTACATGTGACTAGGGTGGGATTGAGTAAGGAAAGTAAGTTGTCGAGGGGCCCCACAGGTGGACAGGAAGCCCCACTTTCCTCCTGAGTTAGGGATAACCAACAGAAGAGGCACATTGAAGGTGTACCCAGTTTCTCAGATCACTATTCCCTGATGAGCAAAGGTGCTTAGCATTGGTTCCACACTTTTCAAAGCCAGAACTTGGAGGCATTCATTTCAGTATTTCTGCCCAGCCAGGGGAAAATCTCTGCGCTTGGTCAGCATTGCTCTTGGTAAATCCCTTCCCAGAGAAAGATAACTAGAAGGTGGGCCCTGGAAACTATAAAGCAGAGCTTAAGTGGGTGGGTCCCACCTCCAGACCTTTCAGGAGGCCGCCTGAAGAGAAGCATTTCTACTCCCAAATGAAGAACTCTCAGGCGACAATACCACCCAAGCAGGCCATGGCTTCCAACCGTGAGTTTCTTCCCTTCCTAGGGTTTGTGGGGTTCCAGGTCAGAGCCTGGGAACCTAGGACCAGTCTGTTCAGTGATAGCTTGTGGATTGTGGAGAGTAGAACCCTGCTGATGGAGTTGCCTTAAATCCAACAGGCCACCTTCCCAGTGGTAGCTAGAAAAGGGAGGAAAACCAAGTTAAGACACCCTGGAGGAGTTTGGGAGATGGAAGGTAGCCTACATGGTAGTTTTTTGGAGAAGTGGAAAGAGCTTCCAGGGTAGAGCATTCTTCCCGGGAGCTCTGGAGGGAGATGGAAGGATTCAACTTGGACCTTGACTTGGGTCTTGTATTTTTTCCTATTTTCACAGCTCAGAGTTCACCCTCTAGCACTGTAAAAAGAAATTGCATTCTGGTTTGGTGGGGTGGGGGTGGGGATGACTCAAAGGGTGGAGTGTCTGCACTGAGAGCAAGCTAAACAAGAGTGAAATACTTGGTTCAAATTTGAGTAAGGGCAAAAGAAAGTGTGTGTGTGTGTGTGTGTGTGTGTGTGTGTGAGAGAGAGAGAGAGAGAGAGAGAGAGAGAGAGAGAGAGAGAGAGAGAGAGAGAGAGAGAGAGAACACTAAACTGCTAGCTTCCAGTGGCTCATGCCTATAATCCTACCTATACAGGAGGCTGAGATCTGAGGAGACTCGTCCAAAACCAACCTACATAGACAAAGTCAATAGGCTCTTATCTCCAATTAACTAGCAAAAAAGTCAGAAATGGAGCTGTGGCTCAAGGGATAGAATGCCAGAGTTGAGCAGAAAAGTCAAGTAAGAGCACAGGGCCCTGAGTTCAAGCCCTAGCCAAAAAAAGAAAAAAAAAAAAAAGCCAAAACAAGAGAACTCATGCTGACCGAACCTCGAGCTGGAAACCGAGGGAAGGCCCTGTGCCTCCGTTCTGAGTCTATTTTTTTTTTAAATTCTGAAACACCAGAACCCATAGGCACTAGGGTTGATAAGACCCTGGCTCAGTGGCCTGGGTTTTCTGCCCAGAAAATCCCTTCTGGTTGGGAGACTGGTGGGGTTCTACTCTGCCTGAACTGGAGGCTGGAAAGATCCCATTTGAAGTCACTCGTAGGCTCTAGGACTCTCTGAATGCTCTTTCTCTTCTCCCAGGACACCAAGCTGCCCCAGGACCTCAACAAGGCAGGAGACGCATGAGGACCAAATTTAACAAAGATCAGTACAACGTGCTGATTGAGGCCTTTGAAAATAACCGATATCCTGATTTCAGCAAGAGAGAAGAACTGGCCGAGCTGACTCAGATTCCTAAGTCTCGAATCCAGGTATCCTATAAACCCAGCTTTTTTTTTTTTTAAGTCGGTCTTGGGGCTTGAACTCTGGGCCTGGATACTGTCTCTGAGCTTTTCAGCTTAAAGCTAGTGCTCTATCACTTAAGCCACAGCATCACTTTTGATTTTCTGGTGGTTAATTGAAGATAAATAACTTACAGACTTTAGTGCCCTTGGCTTTTGACCTTGATCCTCAAATCTCAGCCTCCTGAATAGCTAGGATTACAGGCATGAACCACCAGCACCCAGCTAAACCCAGCTATTTTTTTTTTTGCTCCACTTCAGACAGCTTCTATAAACATCCACTGAGAGACTGGGAAGAGAAAAGGCAATTTATACATCAATTTATACATGAATGTTCTAAGAACCATTTTAATTCTCTCTCTCTCTCTCTCTCTCTCTCTCTCTCTCTCTCTCTCTCTCTCTCTCTCTCTCTCTCTCTCTCTCTCTCCCCCCCCCCCTTCTTTTCTTCCTTGTTTTTCCCTCAGGGAAATTGAGCCCAAGACCTTCATGTAAGCAAGGAGAATGTGCAATCACTGAGCAACATATCCTGAGCCAGGAGAATAGTCTTGTCAGGGTTCCTTAGGGACCTCCTGATAGAATTTGGTTCTCTCATCTCAGCCTTAAGGCACTAACAGTTACCTGAATCTGTCCCTCCCTCTTCATTCCCACAAGGAAAAGGTTAAGGAGAGTACCCAGTGTTATTGTGACAGATGTCCCCAAAGGCAAGGTGGAGCCTTTGATTTTGGGTAATCCAAATTCCTTATCTTTTCTCTCAAACCCAAAGTTTGTAGTGAATCTGGATGTCCAAAATGAGATAGCCCTGAGGATTGGTAGTCTTAAGTGCTGTCTGCTCTTTATTAGCTGGCCTTAGGGGTAGGTAATTCCTTAATTACCTGGCAGTTTGTTGTCACAGTTTTCTTCAAGGATTAGTTCTTGACTAAGGTGTAATTGGATAGATGACTCAAGCCGACAACTTTTTGTTCTGGAACAAGGTAGAGCAATGTGTGAAACTTTGAAGTTTGTGTAGTCAGATACTGAATATTAATTAGTGTGTCTCAAGAGCTCTTCCAGAGAGCAATTAAGAAACAAGTAATTTGATCCAAAAGGCTAGTAGAGTTTGCTGTTGAAGAAGTTTTGATGATTCTGGCTGAGGTCTTGAGGGGAGAGCAGAAATTTAGTTGCTGGGGCTGTTAGCCAGCCTGGGGCTAGGGTGGGTCCAGGCACAAAGGGTTTACCCTGTCGGGAGTGCTTTGGTAAAGAATTAGGCTTTATTTGGTAATCTGTAGCCAAAGATTTGATTTCTTTTGTAAAGGTGGCAACAAAAAATGGAACTTTAAGCCTTCTGATAAGGCTTCTACCCAGAAGTCATACTCTCAAATCCAGACTTTTTGTTTTTTGCCCACTCCCCTCTCCATCCTCCCTCCCCTCCCCTCTCCCTCCCCTTTGTTGTTTATGCTGGAGTTTGTGCTCTGATCCCCTAAGGTTATTCAGCTTGCTTGCTAAACTGCAAGTCTACTAGTTGAGCATAGGTTTTTGCTTAGTATTTTGGAGATAAAGTCTCTCACACACTCTTAAGCCCAGGCAGGCTTTGACATGAAGTCCTTGAATCTCAGCCTTCTGGCTAAGATTATTGGGAACAAACTGAGCCACAAGCACCCAACCTAAGATTCCTTTCTAAGCAAAGATCAGGTAGAGGGAGCCTTGAATGTTGTTTAGCTGCCTGAGGAGAATCAAAGCCTCCAGTAAGGGTCATACAGGAAAGAGGCAAGAAAAAGTTTGTCAAATATTGTGGAAATGAGACCAGCAAGATGGCTCATTGCTAGGGCTAATCAGGTAGCACCTCCTGTACAGAATTCCTGTGTCCTGATGGCAGGCATCCTTTGTCTTGGGAAGCTGGGGCAGGTAGGGGGCATGCTATGAGGTTTTGGATGGGGCTTCCTCTTGTTAGTCCTTATTACTGGATGGGTGAGTGTTAAGTACTTACAAGGCCTCTACCAATTCTTGGGTACTTTATATTGATGTTGTTGTAGAAAAGAATTTGAGGAAGGATAACAACCCTGGATATCAGAACATCTGTAATTGCTGCTGGAAGCACTTGAGCATCATGGGTATTTATGGTGGAAAAAATAGGCTAGGATTGCACTCCAACTCACTGAGAATACCATTTAATCAATGGTTGCAACAATACTGTTTTGTCGATGGGGCCCAGAGATCTCAAGGTTAGCCTCTTCACTAAAATTGGGTTATTGATGTCTGGCCATCCCTTCAAACAAAGGATGGGTGCTAGGATGGGCGTCTTTCAAGACAGATTTCCATCCTTGAGATAGAACTGGAAACAATATTTGTGTCACAGGGAGTCATTTTTCCAAGTGTTTGTTTTCTTCAATGTAAATTGCTTTCATTAAGATATTCCTGTGCAGTTTCCAAAGCATATTATTTTGGGCAAAGAAGGAGGCAGGAGCAGAGATGTCCTTTTGCCTATTTTTATTTTATTTTGGTGTTGGCACTGGGGTTTGAACTCAGGGCCTGGGTGCTGTCTTTGAGCTTTTTTGCCCAAAGCTAGTGTTCTGCCATTTGAGCCACTTCTGGCATTTTTGGTGGTTAATTGGAGTAAAGAGTCTTATGGACTTTTGTGCCAACATCAAATCGTAATTCTCATATCTCATTCCCTTGAGTAGTTAGAATTACAGGCAGGAGCCACCAATGTCCAGCTTTATTTATAATTCTCTCTCTCTCTCCCTCTCTTTTACTAAATATTAGAGTTTATGAAGGAGAATAAGGGTTTAAGACGAAAGTAGAGCTTCTGTGCCTTTAATGAAGCTATTCATTAATAAAATACTTGTCTCTGAATCCCTGGCTGCTGTTTCCCAGGCTTCCTTTTCCAATTTATCTGTCTGTCTGTCAATCCATCCATCCTTATTGCCTCAATCATGAGTTGGAAGAAAGCAATGGAAAGGATGTGTGTATGTTTAAAAAACAAGGAAAGGATAGGTCTTGGTGATTCACATGGTAAAGTGCTAGCCTTGAGCAACCTCCTCAAGAGTGCGAGGCTGTGAGTTCAAGTCTCTATACTGGTACCAAAGCCCCAAACAAAAGCGGAAAATAAAACAAAACTGGAAAAGTAGTATGGATCTCCTGTAAGGATGTTGCAAAGGCCTGCTGCTCCCCTGTGGCTGAGCTGCCATTCTTTCTTTTCTTTCTTTCTTTCTTTCTTTTTTTTTTTTTTTTTTTGTGAGCCCTGGGGCTTGAACTTAGGGTCTGGGGACTATCCCTGAGCTTCTTTTGCTCAAGGCTAAGCACTCTATCACTTGAGCTACAGCACCACTTCTGGATTTTTCTGTGTATGTGGTACTGAAGAATTGAATTCAGGGATCCATGCATGCTAGGTAAGCACTCTACCACTAAGCCACATTCTCAGCCTGAAATCCTATTTTGGCTACCATTTAACTCTTACCATCTATCACAGGCTACTTGTTGATGATATTTTTGCAAATGAATTTAATCAGATATTTTTTTCTACTCTTCTTTTCCTTCTCTCCATCTCTCCCTCATACCCTTCCAGGTGTGGTTTCAGAACCGGAGAGCTAGGATAGCAAAGAAAAACCAGACCAACCTTAATAAAAAAGTGCACTGGGCACAGGTCTCCATCCCAGACCTAGAATGGCCTGGAGGATTTGCCCTGAACTGTTTTGGCCTTCCGAAACCCCAGAGGAAGAACAGTTACTTCTCCTGTAAGTCAGAACATGCTTCCCATCAAGATCAAGCGACCTTCTGGGGCCACACTGGTGTCTTGGGTCTTAGCACGGGTGATCCTTACTTGGGGACTCCAGCCAGCATGCCAGGACAGTCTTCGAGAGATTTCTACTTTCCCTCCTGGGATCCACCTGAGTTTCCACCTGCTCTCCAAAGGCCCTTCCCACATCTGGAAGCTAAGAATGCTGGGACTCAAGTTTGTCTGGAGACATCTGCGCTGTTTCTGCATGGGAACCCAGCCTTGCAGGGATCAGGGCAACATCCTTCCTCTAAGGAACTGCAGTTATTGTGGGACTGGACACCACCTCTGCCAGCTGTGAAGCCAGAGGTGGCACTTGGGCATCCAGAGACCTGGGAGCAGCCAGAACCATCCCCTTCCCAGCTGTTCCGGCCTGAGTCAGTCTCCCACTCTGCAATGGCCATTAGAGATGCCAACAGAGCCTGCTGAGTGTCAGGAGCTGTGTTTCTCCTCATGTACGGGATATCCCAGAGCACTTAGCCTGCAGCAGGAGCCACATGAGCGCTGCATGTCAGGCTACTACCACTGATCGAACCACTCAGCTGCCACTGGGAGGCTGAGGTATGATCAGCTGTTGCATAGAAAGGATTTGTGATAATTTTCTTTTTTAATTTTAAGGAAATGATGATGCCAGTGTAGAAATGCAAAGGACATAAAGCAAGCAGAAGACCTTGGAGTTTTCCTTAAGAGTAAGAAAAGGTTAGGGAAGGGCTGAGAGTTTGGCCTGGTGGTAAGAGTGCTTGCCTAGCATGCACAAAGACCTGGGTTCAATTCCTCGTACCACTTACACAGAAAAAGCCAGAAGTAGTGTTGTGACTCAAGCAGTAGAGTACTAGCCTTGAGCAAAAGAAGCTCAGAGACAGTGCCCAGGCCCTGAGTTCAAGCCCAACAACTGGCAAAAAAAAAAAAAAAATCCAACTGTGTTAATCTAGTTAATTGTATCTTGATTCTGTAGATTCTGATTTCACCCATTTCTACCTTAAAAAATTATCCTTTCTATTTTATATTTTGGAGATGAGTTTCTTTTGTTGTATACTTTTACCTAAATAATACTCTTAGCTGTTATTATACAGTTCTAATTTACAGTAGCTCTAGTAATTCACAATTTGATTTTTTGTCTTTTATAATCATAATATTAAAAAATAAAAATAATAAAAAGCAATGATTTCTTTTTTATTTATTTTTGTTTGATACAGTCTCATGCTAACTTTTGGTTACCTAATTCATAAGCTTCTAAGAAAAACTTACCATATTTCCCTGGTGACAGGACCTTTCAACAGCTTCCAACTCTATTGTGGCCAGGTGCCAGTGGTTCATGCCTGCAGTCTTGGCTAACTCAGTGTGTGAAGACCTGCAGGAGAGCTTCAAAGCTAGGGCAGAAAAAGCCACCAGACTATTTAAGGAAGCCAGCGCAAAAAAAATGAATTCACCTTTGTACATCATGTAAAGCTCTGAGTCTTTAGTCCAGGCGTATGCCCAATATGTTGTTGCCAAGAAGGTCATAGGACTTGATAATGGACCCCTTTTGTTCTATTTTCTAAGGTGGGTTAACTCCCTGGGATACACAGACACACATGTACCTGCCCCATGCTTGTTCAAGTAATACTTGCCTCCACCTTTGGCCAAAATTATTCAGTCTAGCATACTGGCCTAATGGCACGCAGAGTGACCTGCTTCCCTAAAAACTGATAAGAACAGGATGGATCTAAAAGGATGCCTGTAGAAGTATGGGGGAATCCAGCAGAAATGCTGGATTACAAAATGCAAAAAGTTGTCCAGTCAAGTTGGAAAAGCAAACCTATGGGCCCACTGGCTCAGTATATATACATATATATATACATATATATATATATACATATATATATATATATATATATATATTTATGGCTTGCCCAGAGCAGAGAAGTTGTAAGACTTAGCTAAACAGAAGCTGGGTGAACCTAAAATGGCTTGACAATTATACCTCTGTGACAATGGGGCAGAGATATTGAGGAAAGGCAGCAGTCAAGCCTCAAGTGGGAATCTGCACATGGATTCTCTCTCCCCGCTCCTGGTTAAGTCTTCACCCAGTACCTGTGTTACCTAGCTAACTAGCACAACCTAGAGACAGTTACCTCCCCCTTCTCCGAGGTGGCATCCTGGACTGCCCCCTCACGCCTCCTCCCACATGGATTGATGACAGGATTTGTAGGACTAAAGCTTTGGTCTACAAGTGCTTCTGGAATATGGAGGCAGATACTCTGTCTAAAATACATGAATAGTAGAACAGTATAAAGGAATACCAATTCCAAATTATAGCACCAGAACTCCCATCTTGGAATAGTGTCATGTGCTCTCTCCATCAATAGCTAGTTCTGGTTAGACTGGATATAAAAGGGATTTGGGGAAGGCTGCTCCTATAACTGACCCCAAACAAAGACAGGAACTGCTAGCACTCTCTGTTCCTTCTACTAGCTGTAAAGACAGGCTTAAGAATGGCCACGACCACGAAAGGTACACAGTCCCTCTGCTCCATGGTTTGAAATACTGTGGCATACACAGAGGGCTTGGAACACAAGTTTTGTATATAAGGTCCTATTGTTTTACAGCTTTAGCCAATGATGGTGCTTATTCTTTATTTTTTGCCAGTCCTGGGACTTGCATTCAGGGCCTAAGCACTAGCCTTGGCCCTTCTCAAGGGCTCTATCACTTGAGCCACAGCACCACTTCAGGCTTTTTCTATGTATGTGGTACCAAGGAATGGAATCGGGTCTTCGTGCATGCTAGGCAAGTACTCTACCACCAGGCCAAACTCCCGGCCCCTGATGGTGCTCATTCTTGTCACAGGACTGTCATTCTTATGGGGACATATGTGTGGTATCAGAGTCTTATTTCTGTGCTTTCTGTACACATGCAATCCCTAAAGTTCCCCAAAGTGTGCAGGCAACGTGTTTGAAAACAGAGCAATGGGCTGGGAATGTGACTTAGTGATAGAGTGCTTGCCTAGCATGAAGCCCTAGGGTCAATTCCTCAGTACCATGTAAATCTAAAAAGCTGGAAGTGGCACTGTGGCTCAAGTGTTAGAATGCCTTGAGCAAAAGAAGCTCAGAGATGGGCACCCAGGTCCTGAGTTCAAGCCTCAGAACTGGCGAAAAGAAAAAAAAAAGCAGAAAAGAAAACAGAACAATGGCAAAAAGGAGTGACCCTTTTTTCAGGGAGACCAGGAACGTTCGGCTCTCCTGGGCATACCTGTATGCCTTTTTGATAGGCTTTATAGCCCAGGCTGATTTCGAATTTGCGATCATTCTCTCTTAGCTTTCTCAGTGCTGGGACTACAGTTGTGTACCACCATATCTGGCTACTCTGCTATTTATTGATCTCACATATTCTTTTACTCTTGATGTCCCCCCACTTTTGTGCTTTCCTCTGTGCTGATGAGTAAGATATCCTCGGAGGAAGAATTTATAAAGGAATAATCAGATGAGTAATATTTTGTTTTATCTAAAAAGCCAGTATGAATGCAACAATAAAGCCCCATAATTAACAAAATGTCAAACAACAAGATCCAACAGTACCATACAGAGACAAACTGGAGACGTAGGCCAAAAGAAAACTATGCCTTTCTAACTTTGTGTTTTTACTATTTTAGGTTTTTTTTTTTTTAACATAGTTATCTTGAGGAGTGTGATAGGATAAAATAAATAGAATGGATTATAAACATGGAGATATAATAATGAAACCCTCCCCTGTATAACTATTATCAGCCAATAAAATAAATAAGGGTTATGTCAAAAAGGTTTTTTTTCAGACCTTAAAGTAGTTACAGAAAACTATTGAAAGCAAGGATACAGTCGAAGGGAATTATTTGCAATTGTGAACACAAAACAATGAAATTTGTTGAAGTTGTTTAGGAAAGGGGAAAGGGAGAGAGTGATAGAGGGAGAGTTTGATCGGAATAGATAGTAAATGTGTAGAAATGTAACAAGGAAATTCTCTCCCTGTATAACTCATGTATGCTAATAAAAATTCTATTGAAACCCATCCAAAGTAAATTTATTGAACATCTAGCTGAGAAACCAAATCAAATTACTTTTGGGTAACAGAAAATGCAAATGCCAAACGTCCCTAGAGATTCCTTTCATTTTCCCACTGTAAATAAACTAAAAATGAATATGTCTATATGGCTATATAACATACCATGGCAGAGCATCTGCCAGGCATGTAGGAGGCCTTGAATTCCAATTCCAGGACAAAAACTCAAACCAAATAAAAATAACACAGCACTCTGGAGCATGTTGCCTTGGTCAAGAGTCAGTGGAGCTAGCCATATGTAACCTGTAGTTTCAACTACTTGGAAGGCTGAGGCAGGAGGTCACAAGGCCAGGAATTCAAGACCAGGCAGGCAAACAGCAAATTCAGCTCTCAAGACAGACATCAACTCAGTAGACACAGCCAAGAAATTTTCCAGTGAAGGGGTTGGGAATGTAGTTTAGTGGTAGAGTGCTTGCCTAGCACCCATGAAGCCCGAGGTTTGATTTCTCAGTATCATATAAACAGAAAAAGCCAAAATTAATGCTCTGGCTCAAGTAGTAGAGTGCTAGCTTTGTTCAAAAGAAGCTCAGGGACAGTGCCCAGGCCCCAGGACTGGCAAGAAAAAAAAATTCAGTGAAAATAACAAGCATTTCAACGTGGTTGGACATGCATTGCTTATTAAAAGACAATTGAAATACACAGATGCTTAAAAGACTTTCAAAGTAGCTGGGTGAGGTGGCTCACGTCTGTAATCCTAGCTACCCAGGAGGCTGAGATCTGAGGATCAAGGTTCAAAGCTAGCCTGGGCACAAAAGGACCTGAGACTCTTATCTCCAATTAACCTCTAGAAAAACAGGAAGTGGGGCTTGGCTCAAGGGTAGGGCGGTAGCCTTGAGCTGAAGAGCTCAGGGACAGTTCCCAGGCTAAGTACAAGCTCCATGATCCACACAAAAAACAAAACAACAAAACAAAACAAAAACTTCCACCCCTCCATGACACTCTTATCTCCAATTAACCATTCAAAAATTGTAAGTAGAGCTGGGGCTCAAAGTGATAGAGCTCTAGCCTTGAGCAGATCTCAGGGACAGTACCCAAGCCCTGAGTTCAAAGCTCATAATCCCCTTCTCCCCCCCCCAAAATAACCCGATTCCTCAAGCTTGGTGCCAGTGGCTCACGCTACTAATCCCAGTTACTTAGGAGACTGGGATCTGAGAATCTTGATTCAAAACTAGCAAGGACATGAAAGCTGTGAGACACTAATTAACGCTCTTACACACACACACACACACTGTCCCAAATACAGCTGTGGCTCAAATAATAGTGGCTTGCTAGTTCTGCCTAGGCCCAGAGTTTAAGTCCCTGAGTTTAACATTAAAAAAATAATAATAAAATTAACATGTTTATGCATAAGTCTTCAACCTCTGCTGAATTCTAAACCCAAACTATTTCAGCCATTTGCCCTTAAGTGTAAATAAAGAGACAAAGTGAAGGGTGGGGAAAGCACCCCTCCTTGTAATAGGAGTTAAATTTTGCTTATTTTCCCTCCCCCCTCCCCCCAGGTTGTGAGGCTGGAAGTCAGGACCTTTTTTCTTTTTGCTCAAGGCCAGTGTTCTACCACTTTCATACACAACTCTACCTCCCAATTTTTAAGTAGTTAATTGGAGATAAGAGGCCTTAAGCTGGATCCTCAGATCTCAGCCTCCTGAGGTACTAAGCTTACAGGTGTGAGTCATCAGTGCTCAGATGTTTTTACTTTTTTTGTTTGTTGCTCCTTTCATTGTTTTCTTTACTGTCTGCTTTAAACAATTTTTGGCTCTAATTAATTCCTTCACTGGCAGACAAAACAAACCTGACTCACAGACATTGTCAGTATCATTGTTCTATTGCAAGTCCTTAACAGTTCTGGGGGTAAAATGAGGCATTTTCCTCTAGCCTACAACCCAAATAGTACTTTTTTTTTTTTTTACCAGTCCTGGGGCTTGAACTCAGGGCCTGAGCACTGTTCTTGGGTTTTCCTCAAGGCTAGTTCTCTACCACTTGAGACTCAGCACCACTTCCGGCTTTTTTCTATGTATGTGGTACCGAGGAATCGAACCCGGGTCTTCATGCTTGCTAGGCAAGCACTTTAACCACTAGGCCAAACTCCTGGCCTTTTTTTTTTTTTTTTTTTTTGCCTATCCTATGGCTTGAACTCAGGACATGGGCTCTGTCCCTCAGCCTTTCTGTGGTTAAAGCTAGGACTCTACCACTTGAGCCACAGTGCCACTTCTGGCTTTTCTATTTATGTGGCACTGAGGAATTGAACTCAGGGCTTCATGCATTTGAGGCAAGCACTCTATCACTAAGCTACCTTCCTAGCCTGGTAGCTTTTTGTTGCTTTCTCTCCCTGTGTTTCTTGCAATCATTTCTGCAGAATTCATTGCAGAAATTTCTAGAACTTTTACCATTTTTCTTCTGGAATGTTTCATGCAGCTGTTCTACAGGACCTTGCGAGCTGAGACACAGGTTAGGACTGAGAGCTTAAGTATCTGGCAGATTTCCCTCCAACGACTGCCATGTGTGCACTCAGGAGTCCTTGAGGAAAGACGCACCTAGGGCATGGGCTTTGAGTCAGGGTATGGCCGCCTGTGCCATGAGCTATGGCAGGGTTCAAAAGTTCTTCCTGGGAAGAATTGCCCTTCTTTCTTTCTCTGATATCTCAGTTATTCTAGAATGTTTCTGTTATGCTCGAGTTCAGGAAGCCTTGTCCCAAAAGACCATCAGAGACCATCACCAATGTAAAAGCAAGGGAGTCTTTATTGCAAGCTCAAGCTTGGGTCTCCCATGTACACAGCAGCAACTGGTGACGCTGAGAGGCCCAAGCCCAGAGGTACAGCACTTTTTATACATTTTTTTTTGGGGGGGGAGGCAGGGGCTAAGCATACATCATAGTACCTTGTAACAAATCACACCACACCACGGGAAAATCATAAAACAGCTCTGTAGTATGATTGGCATGCTACCAAGCGGGAAAGGAGCAGAAACAAATTATTGGTTAAGTCCGAGGGTTGACATACTTTGAACTGGTTGGGTGACACCACGAGGGTGACTCAAGAGAATGCTGCTAAACTTCAGGATTTCTGGTCTAGGTAATGATTGCCAGACTCCAGTCGGGGCTGTACTGGTATTATAGATATTTTGACATCTTAGTGGTAGATAAGCGCCATCTGTGGTTCTGAGAGTTGTTTTGCACTAGACTTTTTCCCAGCATTAGGGCGGAAGTGGGTGAAGGGTCATAGCACAACATAGGGTCTCTAGCAATAAGGCAGTGAAGTGGGTTACAGAAGCAGAACTAGCAGTTAGTTAGTGACTACAATTTTTAGTTTCTCATTCCCATTTCTAGCTTCACAATCTTTCCAGCGTCTGTTTCCCAGTAGCTGAGAGTGTGGACATGAGCTATTTAACTCCAGTAGGCCCCATAGTACTGAAGAATTGAGTACTGAGGCTTCATGCATGCTAGGCAAGCACTCTACCACTAAGCCACCTTCCTTGCCTGGGTTCCATTCTTAAAAGTACTGACTCTTCCTTAACATTGCCAAACTGAGGATGAAGCTCCCAAATCATGAACCTTTGAGGAATCAACCACATCCACGCCATAGAAACAAAGACAAACTTTCTTAGAAAATGTATTAGAACTCATTTATTTTCTGAACTTTCTGTCCTTCACTTGCCTTTCCCCACGAATAAGGACAAATTCCAAAGAATAGTTACTAGCTTTGATAACTTTCCTCACTGGAAATTCAGCATTTGGTTCCTAGAGAAATGGAAGGGCTTTTTCTCTCATTAAGATGTGTGATTGGGGGATTACCCATGATGCTCTGCACTGCATTTCCCTGTGGTTTCATTACTGCCATTCAGCCTCAGCGGGTTCCACAATTATAAAAATGTCTTAGCCTTTCAAGTATCTCATTACTCATGTGCTACCCACCCAGATTACCCAAGGCCTATTCTGCTGCAGAGATGTCTCCCTTAATTCACTTGCTGTGAGTTTAATTTTGGATTTGGATCTTTCATGTTCCACAGGCAAGGTGAAAATGGGAGAGATATATTTTGTGTTGTAATTCTGTACAATCACATTCTTCGTTGCCTGTAGACCTAGCTGTTATTCCTTGTAGTCTCTGCAGTCTTACAGATTGTATAATGCTGGATTTCTTCTGCCTCCTGGAAAACTATAGGCCCTGTCATTATAAGCAAATTTGTCCACCTGAAATATCTACTTTTCTGTCACTGTTTCATCAAGTAATAGATTCTCACTCCCCAATCATCCTGTGGGATTCATTACCATAATAGTATCTTTTGTCTGCTTATTTTTTCTATAATACAGTATGTATGGAAGCCATTTCAGAATCCCAGCTTCACATGCTCTGTATAAGTGTGGTGTGTGTGTGTGTGTGTGTGTGTGTGTGTGTGTGTGTGTGTTCTGGAGCTTGAACTCAGGGCCTGGACACTGTTGTTGGGCTTTCTCAAAGCTAGTGCTCTATCCTTGAACCATAACACCACTTCTGGATTTTTCTGTGTATGTGGTACAGAGGAATCAAACCCAGGGCTTTGTGCATGCTAGGCAAGTACTCTACCACTAGAAAACGGCCCCAAGTGGCATGTTTTTGTTTTTGTTTTTTACAAATTCTAAGCTTTACATTTTAATAAGTAGAAGGTTCTTGCTATTATGAATCATAATTCAAGAGTTGGTTACATTGAGGTTAGAGAAGTGGCTGTTCCATGTATACACAGTTGAATCCAAGATAAGGGAGTTAAGGGTTTTCAGAAAAATATAGAAGAAAATCTCTAAGGTGCAAGCTGAAAATGAGAAAAGTCTATAACTTTTTGTATAAATTATAGCTATAAGTTCATTAGGAGGGAACAAGTTAAATGATAAGCAAAACTCTTTCAGACACAATAGAACATTATCTTAGTTATTGTGTTTTTTTTTTTTTTTTTTTTTTTGCCAGTCCTGGGCCTTGACACAGCACTGTCCTTGGACTTTCTCAAGGCTAGCGCTCTACCACTGTGGCCACAGCACCATTTCCAGCTTTTTTTCCAAGGAATCGAACCCAGGTCTTTGTGCATGCTAAGCAAGCCCTCTTATATTGTGGGTTTTTTTTTTTTAACTGAGTTATTTATTTATTTATATTTGTGGGTCATAGGGCTTGAACTCTGGGCCTGGGCGTTGTCCCTGAGCTCTTCAGCTCAAGGCTATGACCCGACTGTCCTAGCCTCAGCCCCACTTCCCATTTTCTTGTGATTAATTGGAGATAAGAGTCACACAGTCTTTAGTGCCGGGGTGGCTTTGAACCATGATCCATGGATCTCAGCCTCCTGAGTAGCTAGGATTATAGGCGTCAGCTACTGTGCTCAGCTGAGTTATTCTTTTATTAATTTACCTCCTTTGTTCAATTGGAATTTTACCATTCTGAGTACTCTGAATTATAACCTGACTTACAAGCTATCCAGAGTTTTCTTAAACTGCAAGGAGGTTTGTGATTTTTTTTTTGGAGTGATTGGTTATGAAGCTTGAACTCAGGGCCTAGGCTCTGTCACTGAGCTCTTTTGCTCAAGGCTTGTGTTCTAACTCTTCAGCCACAGCACCATTTTCAGTTTTTGAGTGGTTAATTGGAGATAAGAGTTTCACAGGGACTTTTCTGCCTGGTCTGTCTTCGAGCTCTGATCCTCATATCTCAGCTTCTTGAGTAGCTAGAATTACAGGCATGAGTGACTGAAGCCCAGCTGAGTTTGCGATTTTTGAGTCAGAACTCCAGAAGATCCCATTCTAGATTTATGCACTTGATTTTCTTATAACAATAACTTCAATTATGTGTCAACATTTATCTGACAGTAAACCAATAACTGAAATAACTACAGTATCATTGTCAGCTATATTAAAATAAATCTAAAAAATGTTTTTCTTAGTTGAATAGCAAGTAGACTGTACAGGATTACTAAACCATACAATTCAATGTAAATAAGTGATTTAGAGAAACTAGAAAACCTAGAAGACAATTATGTAAATATCAGGAAGAAAATCAGTCATCACTGAGAACAAATTTTTTGATTCAGAAAAATCAAGGAACATGTGTATCTTTAGCATAATTAATATACCGGGTATACTATACAATGCTGTAAATGTTCCCTTGAGCTCAGGCACTGTCCCTGAGCTATTTTACTCAAGGCCAGAGTTCTACCACTTTAAGCCACATCTCTGACTTCTGGTTTTCTGGTAGTTAATTGGAGGTGAGTCTCAGGCTTTTCCTGCTTGGGCTACCTTTGAACCATGATGCTCAGATATCAGTCTCCTGACAATCACTTTTTGGTGGTCTCCATGCATCTGGAAGAAGAACTATGTTTTTGGTAACATTAAAACCTGATTTTGATATACTTGAGTACATTTCTTTTTCTCTCTCAACAAGATGCTTTTAACCTATCTCCTCAAAATGGCTCTGGAAGAGAAATGCCGAGTAGAACAAACTTTGATTTGGAATGTCAACAGATAAGAGTGTATAATGTTATGTAAAGGTGCTTGGCAGGTACTTAATTACTTTTTAATGCTTTGTGACTTTTTTCTAGCCCTCAGAGGATTCTTTAGAAGAAAAAAATCAATTAAGAACAAAACAGAATTGGTTTAATAAGTGGATTGCTTGTTCACACTTACCTTCTCTCTTCATGGAAACGAGACCTATTGATTTTTTTCAGTGTTGCTGTTGGAACCAGTGTCTTGCACATACCAGGCAAGGGTCCAATTGTAAGAACCAAACTCCCAGCCTCGTACTGCTCTTTATAACCTTTAATGAGGGGGAGGATGGAGACCTCTATCAAAGGAAGGTGGCTTCATAGACCAAGCCCCCTTCTCAATAGGAGACTTTATGACTGAGCCAGTCTCAGGCAGGGTTCTTCAGCCTGGAGATCTTTATCAACTGGACTTTCACAAATAAGAAGTCCTAAATGGGTGAGACCTTCTCAACGGGGCCTCCACAAATGGGGTACTTCACACTGGGGCTTTTGCCAACTAAATCTTTACAAATGGGACGCCTTCACAAATTGGGGCATCCCAAATGGGACCCCCCCCCCAAAATGAGAGTCACTACAACCAAGCCTTGACAGATGGGTGAGATTTCCTCTTTTGTTCTTTATCAGAGTCCAAGACTTGAACTAGGTACTTGATGGTTGCTTTTGCTTGTTGGCTGGTAATTTACCACCTGAGCCACTCCTCTAACCGTAGGAGTGAGTCTTTTCAAAGGTGAGACATGAGATGTAAGGATGCTTTTTGTGGGTGCCTGCACTCAGGCTTGAACTGAGCCTGGCACTGTCACAAAGCTGTTGATTTACCTTTTGAGCCACACTTCTATTTTTATTTGCTGATTACTTGGAGATAAATATAGAGTCTTATCTTGGATTTTTATCTCAGGCTGCTTTTTAATCTCAATCCTCAGATCTCAGCCTCTTGAGTAGCTAGGATTACTGGCATAAGCCCCCCAGTGCCCCAAAACAAATCTTTTTTTGCTAGTCCTGGGGTTTGAACTCAGGGCCTGGGCTGAGTTTTTTTTTTTACTTCGAGGCTGGCACTGCAGCACTTTGAACCACAGCTCCACTTTTTGGCATTTTGGTGCTTAATTGGAGATGACAGTCCCACAGACTTTCCTGCAAAGTCTGGCTTTGCATTGTGTTCCACAGATCTCAGGATTCTGAGTGGCTAGGATTATAGTTATGAGCGGAGCCAGGCAAATGAGGACTTTTGTAATACTGAAATGATATTAGCACCCCTACTCTCTGCTGACCCCATCCTGGTCCTTATGGTAGTAACCCGAAGAGGTGTCTAATCCTCCTTACTGCCTGAAGTCTTTCTCACAGGGAGCTCCCAAAAAGCTCTGGCTTCCCTCTGCTTTTCCCAAAAGGAACTAGAGCATCAAGAAAGTACAAAAAGGGGAGAAAAAGGGGACAAAAAAAAAAAAAGGTGCGGGGGGAGGATAAAGGGACCAAAATTGTGAAAGGGTATCAATGTATGTGAATTAATGCACCTTCTATCTGGCAAATATCATGTAACCCTTTTATTAATTACAATAAAAAAAAAAGGTGCAAAAAAGGCTATGCTATGATGTTTGCCTAGCGCCACCTTGTGGTGTTAAAGGGTAAAAAGAAAACCTAATCCAGGAAGTTTTAGGTTTCCCTGACAGCATCTTTCCTTCCTTCCTTCTTTCCTTCCTTCCTTCCTTCCTTCCTTCCTTCCTTCCTTCCTTCCTTCCTTCCTTCCTTCCTTCTTTCCTTCCTTCCTTCCTTCCTTCCTTCTTTCTTTCCTTCTTTCCTTCCCTCCCTCCTTCCCTCCCCCCTTTCTTTTTGCCAATACTGGGGCTTGAACTAACTATTCTTGGGGTTTCTTAAGGGTAACACACTTGAGTCATAGCACCAATTCCAGCCTTTTTTGCATGTGTGGTGCCAACAAATCGAACTCAGGGCTTCATGAATGCTAGGCAAGCACTCTACCACTAGGCCACACCCCTATGCCTTCCCTAGCATTTTCTTTGGAATGCTGGAAATTCGAAACAATTCTGAGTACAGCCTGTAGATAGATAGGGAATGATAGAAAAGTGTTTTAAATGGGTCAGTGCTGTCTCACTCTGTGTGTTTAAGTGTGTGTGTGCCAGTACTTGAAATCAGGACCTAGGAGCCGTCTCTTAGCTTTTTTGTGTGTGCAAGGCTGGTTCTCAACCACTTGAGCCACAGTTCTATGTCTAGCTTTTTGTAGGTTAACTGGAGGAGATCAGACTTTCCAGGACATTCCTGCCCCAGCTGTTTTTGAACCTCAGATCCTCAGTCTGTCTCACATCTTTATCCTTGATTATCCTCAACATTTGGCAAAAACCACTCCCACCATTTGTCACCAGTCCAGATGTTCTTCTTGGGCCCTCTTCACGGAGTTGATTTGCTGCATATCTTCTCTGGATGAGAATGGCAGCTAGTTGTCAGGAAATGAGCACATTCATAGTTAATTGCTGCCTAAGTGCTTTCAACTCCAAAGGACTACTTATAGATGACTCTCAAATTATAAAGCACATATCTTCCATTAATACTGATTCTTTTCATGCTATGTTGCTTTGGAGATTTGTTTGGCCAGCTGTGGTGTGTTATTTTAGGAGCTGTACTAAGTGGAAGAGATCCTGCCCTTTGTAAATGCAGATGTGATTATAATTTGGCATTTGACCCTAGGGTTGATATATGATCTAGGCTCTGGGTCCCAACAGTTAGATGGTTGGCTGGAAGAGCCAGAAGTAAACAGAAAATGTTTACGTTTATATCACTCAGGAAGATGGTACCAATTTATTTTATTTACTCATTTATTTATTATTTATTTATTTTTTGCCAGTCCTAGGGCATGAACTTGGGGCCTGGGCACTGTTCTTGGGCTTTCCTTAAAGCTGGCGCTCTACCCTGGAACCACAGCACCACTTCTGGCTTTTCTATGGCTGCATATGTGGTACTGAGGAATCGAACCTGGGTCTTTATGCATGATAGGGAAGCACTCTTCCACTAGGCCAAACTCCCAGCCCCCCAATTTATTGTTTTGTAAAGACCATGTAAGTTGGGCTCTGGTGGCTCATGTCAGTAATCTTCGCTATTCAGGAGGCCGAGATCTAAGTGCAATTTGAAGCTAAGCCGGGAAAGTCCATGAGACTCTTATCGCCAATTAACCACCTGAAACCTGGACATGGCACTGTGGCTGGGAGACATGCAACCTGTATTCCCTGTTGCTGTGGTGTTCAATGCTAGCCTCTTCTGTGTTACACTGGGTGCTATGGGTTTCCACTTTCTCTCTCTGGGCTCCACCCTGCAGCCTGAACACAGCCTACCTTTGCCTCCGAGTGAGTTGTTCTGTCGCTGGCACCTGACCGCACTCTCCATTTCTCCTTCCTCCAACTCACTATCCACTGCCCCAGTGTTGGCCTGTAATGCTCTCCTGACACACACTTCTTGCTTAGGGGTTCAGGTCCAGAAACAATTTCTCCTAATCCCATGCATCTCCCAGAATGACATCTCCAAATGTCATTCTGCCTCGTTCTCTGGGCTGGGCTTGAATTCAGGGCCTGGGCGCTGTCTCTTAATGTTTTTGCTTTTTTTTTTTTTTTGTTCTAGGCTAATGCTCCATCACTTGGTGGTTAATTGGAGATAACACTCAGACTGGCTTTAAATGGTCATCTTCAGATCTCAGCCTTCTGAGTGGCTAGGATTACAAGTGTTGGCCACCAGTAATCACCTTCCTTTTCATTTTATTAAATGTCACTGTTCCTTCTCTCTCCCATCTCTAGGTGCTGATGTTGCCTCTCATTCTAACTTCACCATAACCCCTAACCTCTCACCCTAACCTCTTTTCAAGGTCATTAACTGATGATGATGATGAAGAAGAAGAAGAAGAAGAAGAAGAAGAAGAAGAAGAAGAAGAAGAAGAAGAGGAAGAGGAGGAGGAGGAGGAGGGGGAAGGGAAAGGGGAAAAAGAGGAAGAGGAAGAGGAGGAAGAAGAAGAAGAAGAAGAAGAAGAAGAAGAGGAAAAAGAAGGAGGAGGAGGAGGAGGAGGAGGAGGAGGAGGAGGAGGAGGAGGAGGAAGAAACAAGACCTCTGTGCCAGATCAGTGAAAAGAGCAGAGCAGGAACCCAGAACTCAAGCACAGTCCTCCATTCTCACCAGTCTGTCTTTGAGGTGAGCATGACCGCTAACACGAGTCAGAGAGTGATAGGGAGTGGATGCTTTCTGAGGAAGAACAGCCTGGGCTCTCCATTGTGTTGAGTCCATGGGGCACTGCTGAGTCACAGCAGATGGTCTCTTTACCCCAAGTCACTGCTGCAAACTAATCTGTGTATTTTGTCCTTTAAGATACTCCGTTCTGCCTTGTCACCACATATGGTTCTCTGCCATCTGCATAGTTATGTCACTTGAACATTGTCTTATTTGTTATAACAAGTATTTGCAGAGAGAATGACAAATTTGTACTAGTAAGAGTACTTAAAGCTGGGCACTGGTAGCTTTTATTTTTTTTTTTTCTCGTCATAGGGGCTTGAACTGTGGGCCTGGGTGCTGTCCCTGAGCTCCTCAGCTCAAGGCTAAATCTCTACCACTTGAGCTACAGAACCACTTTCGGTTTTTCTATGTATGTGATTCCGAGGAATTGAACCCAGGTCTTCGTGCATGCTAGGCAAGCACTCTACCAGCAGGCTAAAGTGTGTTTTGATTGGCAAAAGTGTTTTGAACAGGGCTGGGAGTTTGGCCTAGTGGTAGAGTGCTTGCCTAGCATGCATGAAGACCAGGTTCGATTCCTCGGTACTCCACATATATAGCAAATAGCTGGAAGTGGTGCTGAGGCTCAAGTGGTAGAGCTCTAGCCTTGAGAAAGTCCAAGGACAGTGCTCAAGCCCTGAGCTCAAGCCCAGGACTGGCAAAAAAAAAAAAAAAAAAAAAAGTGTTTTGAACAGCAAATGCCTTCACAGGGGCCTGAAAATTGCCATGACACATGTCATTTCTTTGCTCAATGTGTTAAGTGAAGGGGCCACTGTATTTCATGTATTTCTTGGAAATTTTCACCCATACTGAGGTCAGGCTAACTGTATAGGTCTGTAGAGTGGCTCTGTGTGGTATTTGCTTATGAAACTGAGTTTTTGCATTTGCCTTTGAGGAAAAGGGTGAGGGCTGATGCAAAGATGGTGATGACGTCAGGTTCTAGTTGCTCACATCTGTAATCCTAGATATTTAGGAGGCTGAGACATGAGAATCATGATTCCAAGTCAGTCCAGGCACAAAAGTCCTCTGTGAGACTCATCTTTGTTTAATCACCAGAAAACAAGAAGTGGCACTGTGGCTCAAGTGGTAGAGCACTAGCCTTGAGCTGAAGAGCTCAGGGACAGCGCCCAGACCCAGAGCAAGCCTCAACACTGACAAACAAAAAGTGATGATGGGGGAGGGAGGGGAATCAAGAAAAATGGCATTAGATTCAAGCAGTGTATCTTCCTCAAGTTGGGCAGAGACAAAGGTCATACAAGGAAATAGCTAGTTCGCGCTCTCTCTCTCTCTCTCTCTCTCTCTCTCTCTCTCTCTCTCTCTCTCTCTCTCTCTCTCTCTCTCTCTCCAACCCCATGCCCCCCCCCTCTCCTTCTCCATTCCTAGTGCCAGTGACGAATGGGGCCTGAACCCTGGGCCTGAGTGCTCTCCCTGAGCTCTTGTGCTTCTTAATGCTCTTCCACTTAAGCCACAGCACTATTTCCAGCTTTAAGTGGTTAACTGGAGGCAAGAATCTCATGGACTTTCCTGCCCTGGTTGGCTTCAAACTGCAATCATTTATATCTCAGCTTCCTGAGAACAGATGTGAGCCACCTTGCACCAGTCCTGGGCACTATCCCTGAGCCTCTTTGTGCTCAAGGCTAGCCCTCTACCACTTGAGTGACAGCACCACTTCCAGCTTTTTCTGTGTATGTGGTACTAAGGAATTGAAACCAGGTCTTCGTGCATGCTAGGCCATTAGGCCAAACTCCCGGCCCTGTACAACTTTGTAAGAATGTCTCTCTATCTCTGTCTGTCTGTCTGTCTGTCCTCTCTCTCTCTCTCTCTCTCTCTCTCTCTCTCTCTCTCTCTCTCTCTCTCTCTCTCTCTCTCTCTCTCTCTTTCCCTCCCTTTTTCTCTCCCTCCCCCTCATCTCTCTCTCTCAGTCAGTCCTGAGGCTTGAACTCAAGCCTGGGCACTGTCCTTGAGCACTTTTGCTCAAGGCTAGGACTCTACCACTTGAGCCACAGTCTCACTTCTGGTTTTTTCTATGTATATGGTACTGAGGAATCAAACCCAGGGCTTTATGAATTCTAGACAAGCACTCTGTCACAGAGCCACATTCCTAGCCCCAGTACAAACTCTTTGTCTAAGCAATTCAGTATTATAGATGATACAATATTTACATTGCATTAGCTATTATTAAGGAGGCAGAGGAGATTTTAAGCACACAGCTGTGCATAGGCTATTTGGAAATACTACCCCAGTTGATAGGAGGGACTTGAGCGTTCTGATTTGGACATTTATAGAAAATCCAGGAATCAGTTCTCTGCAGACTGGAGCTGGTCTCTAGTGTGGGTTCCCCCCAGGGGACAGTGGCTTGCGTGGCTGGGATTACCGCCCCCTGCCACAGGGGGGCGCAGTAGGATTTTTTTTTTTTTTTTTAATCAGCTCACTGACCGTCAACAGAGAGGAAGAGAATGATTCTGGCCTTGAAATCTAAAAGTCACTAGACACCAACAACGGAATCAGACTATTGTAGTGCTAATGTAAAGAAGTTTTTTTGTTTTTTGTGGGGTTTTTTTTGACAGTCTTGGGCTAGAACTCAGAGCCTGGGCACCGTCCTTGGGCTTTCTCACTCTACCATTTGAGCCACAGCACCACTTCCAGCTTTTTCTGTGTGTATGTGGTACTGAGGACTCAAACCCAGGGCTTCGTGCATGCTAGGCAAGGACTCTACCATTAGGCCACACTCCCAGTCAAATTTGATCCCCCCCCCTCAAATCTTTAATCTGTCATGAGAAAAGAAAATTGATGTCATTAGTAAGATGATTTAGAACTATACTCAAACATCAAAAGAATCAACATGGGCTCAGTGGATACTGGACGTGACAATTTCATTGTGGCCATGCTAAGATTTATGGATGTAGCTGCACAAACAAGAGTTGCTTTAGTGGGGGGGAGGGGTATCTGTCATTAGTGGTTACAGCTGGCTGTTTTGAAAAGGGCTGTGTCATCTGATTCTGGGGAAAGGCCATGCTTTACCACAAGGCTTAAGATGACTGAGTGGCTCCTAAGATGGAGGAGATAAGGCTAACATCACTCCCTTTTTTGGTTTATTTTTGGCAGGGATACCACATTTGGATGTATGAGTAACGGTCTTGTTCTGGATTCCACATCCCTCCAGGTGGGGATTCCATGTCCCAGCAGAGTCCACCACACAGAGACAGTCTCATATAAAAAGGGGAATTTATTGGGGAAGTAGTAGATGGTGAACTGACCGGCCAGGGACACAGTGCAGACTCAGGAGCTGACACTGTGACCCCGAGCAGCTCTCACGCTGGGTTTTTAAAGGCAAAACCCATGCGGTTGAACCTGGTCAGACAGGTGCCAATGGGATAGTCACATACACAGAGGGACCACAGCCAGCTCCAGCCACACGCAGGTAGCCAGTAGGGTTACAGCCCAGTGTTTGAATTTACCTATCACCTTAGTTGGAGTTGGCACGCAAAGTGGGCGGGTCTCCACACAAAGCAGGCCCCCCCCACACCCAAACGGATATCCCATCCCGCCTCATGGGGGGTGGGGAGAAGGTTGCCCCTCCCTAGAAGGGCAAAGGTGACTGGACCTTCCACAATGAGGCAGGGAACTCGGGCATCCAGGATGGTGCCAGTCCCTGCTCCCCTTAACAGTCTGTCTTCTGTAACTGCTTCTTGCTAGATAATGGTGGAGTTCTATGGAAATATCCTCTGGGTAAGAGGCAATATGGTGTTATCCTAAGCGCATTTATTTGATTGACCGTCTGGTTGGTGAACGCTCTTGCTCTTTCTGTAAGGATATACAAATGCAAGGTAAAATGAAAAGCAAAGCAAACATGGCCATAAGCGCACCCAGCAGGGACAAAAATCCATACGGCTCGTGGATTCCATAGGGATGACTGCAGAGATGAGGGAGAGTCCCTAGCGTGTAAGTCAGTGGCAAGCTTGTCTAGAGCCTGTATATTTTCTTCCATCTGTCCTGACATGCTTACGTAGTAGCAACACCTTTCCCATAAGAGCATGCATGTCCCACTCTTCTGTAGTGAGAAGGTCCAGGACTCTATTTTGGAGTGTAACATCAGCCAAGGAATTAAGTTGAGTTTGTTAAAGGTTCAGGGCCTTGGAGAAGCCCTCAGTAGAAGGAACGAGGTGTTCACTGAGTTGTTGAGTGGATGTTGTGGAATGGTAGAGACTCCCAGACAGCCCTCAGGAGGCGATGGTGGATACCAAGTTTATTTCCTCCAGAACTGGGAGGAAAATGGCCTGTTTCTATGGACCGAGATGTGGGTTGGAGGCAAGCAAAGGTGCTTAAGGTTTTGAACTCAGGGTGACTGACAGTACAAAATGTACTGTGGAACTGAAGAGAGACCAGTATGCAGGTGAAGAGAGATCCTGGACTGATATACCTGGTTAAGGTGGAGCTGCACCAGAAGAAGCTGGCATTGGAGCTGGCCAGGGACTCAGTAATGGACGTGTTCGCTTGGCACGTGTTGGGATTTGCTGGGGCACCTGAGGAATCCTAAATTGTATAGCACAGCACGGGGGAATTAGTCTAAGGTAAGGGAAGATCTGAAGGCCATTGTGTGATGAGTAAAGAGCAGCTTTCACTTTTAGCAAAAATGTTAAGTAGGACCGAAGCCACAGGGGATTGTTGTAGCTGAGGACAAAGAAAACAATCTACTGTAGTATAATTAGAGGCTGGAAGTAAAAAAAAAAAAAAAAAAAAGAAGAGACTGGTTTAGCAGGTTCTTCCAGGTAAGGGGCCTGTAGGGGCATAGGGAATTTTTAAAGTTATTAGAGGATTTGTTGTTGTTGTTGTTTTTAATGATGTAGACCACCATCTTGAGGGCTCCTTTGGGGTTGATGGGCTCACACACCTGGTAAATTTTAATTATTCCCTGAGCCCACTCCACATTAATTATCCCCTTGCTCCTTCCCACTTTGTGTCCCATGGGTTGTCTATGGTAAGGCTAATGTTATATTGTTGGCTAAAAAAATAGATCTGTTGCCCAGATTCTAAGTTTCCCAGGGCCCCAGGGGCATATAGTAGTAAGTCTTGCAGGTCCAGGAGAGGCAGCCATACTAAGTAGTGTCCTTTTTGTGCCATAGTCATTGTTCTAATCTGAGGGGAGACCTTGGTATTTGGGAACATAGTGGCAGTTTACATTTCCAAGGTGAAGTATAGCCTTGAGTGGCTAGAGGATAGTGTATGGCTCGATGTCCATGTCGTCTGCACTGGGGCCAGGAGCCAGGAGGCTTGTGAGGGTTGGGGAAGGCTCTCACCCAGTGACCCTTGTGAGCCTCAGTAGTTGTCCTGCTGGCTAGTGGTCTGTGATGGTGGTGGTTGTGGTTGTAGGCCCTTGACCAGCATTTGATACATTAAGGGATTTTTTTTTTTTTTTTTTTGCCTTTTCTTCCCTTCTGTTATATACCTTAAATGCTACCTCCAGACTCTGGGACAGTGTGGTAGAGGGACCCCTGTCAAAAGTACTCTAGTTTGCCTCAAAGGTCTAGAAAGGACTGGGCAAAGAAGTGAGTCCTAAGGAGATTTCTTTTATACTCTGACTTGAAGTCCAAATTAGTAAATTGTAACAAGCCTTGTGTTAGGCAGTCCAAGAAGGCAGAGGGATTTTCACCTTCATCTTTGCTTATTTTAGAGAGCTTCTCATAATTGATGGCCTTTGGGTGGACTGCCAGAGATCCATGAGAATGCATGAAATAAATCAATCTCTGTGTTCTCTTCCCACCAGGCCATTATAGTGCCACAGTGGGTCCAGGTCTGACTGCAGTGGTGCCAATGGGGCTTGATGTGCTTCATCTGCACAGGTCTGGGCATGTTCCCAGATCCTTCTCTCCTCTCTGGGAGGAGGATTCTGGGAAGGATCATGTGCCCATCACGCCAGGTCAGGCCATAGGACTGGAAAACATATTGTAGTTCCTTAATATAGTTTGAGGGGGGTTAGATGTAAGATTTGAGTGATTTTCTTGGGGAAGCCTTTGATTGGTGCCATGACTCACCTCAGGACTCTCCCACTGACTTGGCACCAATCAAAGGCTTCCCCCAAGAAAATCAGATCTGAGAAGGAACCATAAGAAAGAAAGGGGGACAGAGGAGTCCAGGTTCCCAAAGCAGCTCAGATTCCTCAGAAGGGGGAAGAACAAGGTCAACGGGAGAGGCCTGAGCTGAGTCACGACACCAATGAAAGGCTTCCCTAAGAAAATCACTCGGACACTTGGTCGCATGCAAAGTTTAATGTCAGTAACCTGACAGGCTCTCTCACAGACAGAGAGTAGCAGCACACTTTTTTTTATAAAGCTGGATTCATGTGGGATGTGAAAGCGTGGAATTCCATTGTAGCCATGCTAAGATTTATGATTATAGCGGCACAAACAAGAATTGTGTTAATGGTGTGTGTGTGTGTGTCAGTGTGTCTGTGTCTCCTGTCTCTCTGTCATTAGCAGTTACAACTGCCTGTTTTGAAAAGAGCAGTGTCACCTAATTTCAGGGAAAGGCTATGTTCTACCACAAGGCCTAAGATGACACAATGACTCTGTTGTACCCGAACTCCTGGGACCCCGAAAGAACCACCAGAGGCCAAGGCCAAAGCAAAGGGGCAAGGGTCGTTTATTACGAGTTCAAACCCGGACCTCTGCGCACTTGTTGTCAGTGATGCTGAGAGGTCCCGAGCAAAGATTTTACACAGCTTTTATAATCATGTACAAACAAGTTACAGCTACAGGCTCATGACTGGATAACATTTGATTTGACATTTAGTTTGATTCATAAGTATATTTCTGATTGTTTTGGGTGTAGGTGACTAACTGTTGGGTCCTGGTGACCGCTGGACCCTGTAAACAGGCCAGTTACTAGAATTTATGTATATGAATTGTGTTCCTGGAATAGATGTTTACCATGACCACTGGACCCTAAAGTTTTCACTTCCCAGAACAAGATGGGCCTAGAGGGGGTTTCTTAGCTTGGCCATTCCTTCTTCAACTCCTAAGATGGAGGAGATCAGGCTAACAATAGATACCAACAGCAGTTTGGGTAAAGAATATTTCAGACACTTCACCTGGCCCCATGTCCACAACGGCACACTCTCTACCCCAGTCTCCCATTTCCTCCCAAATATCCTGCCATCTCCAGAACAAGGAAGCCAGAATATGTCACCCCTAGTGAGAGGGGAAGGGACCCATCACACCTTCCTTGATCTTCCCACTCACTCTGGGAACAAAGTGGTCTGGAATGAAAAGGAGCTCTCAATGGCCCCCATTCTGGTCCTGAAGTTTTAAGGTGTGTCTCATGCATCTAAAGAGACTAAATCAAAGGAAATCCAGCAAAGAGTTAGCAATCACCCAGCAACTTCCTTCCAATCCTAACCGATTAATCGCTCCCCTGGGAGCCCTGGAATGCATTAGCAATCTTTGCTTTCATTTCTTATGGAAGCAAAGGGAATTCCCCATCAGAAAAGACTAATAAAGCACAGCAGTACTTAAAGATTATTTGTCCAGCTAGCCTTCTACATTAAGAAACTCAAAGCTGGGCCCAGTGGCTCATGCCTATAATCCTAGCTACTCAGGAGGCTGAGATCTGAGGATCCTGGTTCAAAGCCAGCTTGGGCACAAAAGTCTGGGAGATTCTTATCTCCAGTTAATCACCAGAAAACAGGAAGTGGCCCTATGGCTCAAGGGGTATGGAGGTAGCCTTGAGCTGAAGAGCTCAGGGACAGCGCCCAGGGGTAGGGCAGTAGCTTTGAGTTGAAGAGCTCAGGGATAGCACCCTGGACCATAGTCCAAGCCCCACAACTGACTCCTTCCACAAGAAAACAACATGCCTGAAACCAAAACAACAGCAAAAAGCTCTAGGCAGGGCAGGGAGTTTGGCCTAGTGGTAGAGTGCTTGCCTAGCATGCACAAAGGCCCGGGTTCCATTCCTCAGTACCACATCCATAGAAAAAAGCCAGAAGTGGTGCTGAGGCTGAAGGCTCCTGAGAAAGTCCAAAGACAGTACTCAGGCCCTGAGCTCAAGCCCAGGACTGGCAAAAAAAAAAAAAAAAAAGAAAAAGCTCTAGGGAGCTGGGTATGGAAGGCCCACACTGTAATCTTAGTCACTCAAGAGGCTGAGATCTGAGGATCATGATATAAAACCAGCCTAGGCAGCAAAGTCTGTGACACTTATCCTCAATTTGAAATATGCATATTTGATCTAAGTGATGTCATCTTGTCCTCACCAATCAGGCAAATTGATAGATGGTAAGGACTTTCCATCCAGTTCAGAAACCCTGGAGGTGAAGTAGGTCATTCTTTGAATTGCAGCTATGTGGTGTTGTTTAGCTCCAGGAAAGTTTTCTCCAGATAATTGGCCCTTGATTGCCTTCAATTGTCCCTTCATTCTGTGTGACACTTTAGTTAGGTTTAGTTCCCCGCCCCAATCACATGGTTTTTGCCTTTATAAACTTTGTAATAGCTGCAGTCAGGGCTACTGGTTTATTGGGACGTGAATCTGCTTGCAGTGACCAGTAGTAATAAAGCTGTAATAATCAATCTCTCAAAATGTGGCTTCTCAGTATCTCACCAATTGAATATTCATATAACAAATTAATCATAAAAAAAAAATCCAGGCCAGGTGTTTGGCCTAGTGGTAGAGTGCTTGCCTAGCATGCACAAAGACCCAGGTTCAATTCCTTGGTACCACATACCCACAAAAAGCTGGGGAAGTGGAGCTATGGCTCAAGGGGTAGAGCTGTAGCCTTGAGCTGAAGAGCTCAAGGACAACACCCAGGCCCAGCGTTCAAGCCCCATGACCAGCAAAAATAAAAAAGAAAGAAAGAAAGAAAAAGCCAGAAGTGGTGCTGTGACTCACATGATAGAGAGCTATCCTTGAGGAAAGCCCAAGCACAGTGCTCAGGCCCTGAATTCAAACCTCAGGACTGGCAAAAAGAAAAATCTAGGAGTAGAGCTATGGCTAAACAGTAGAATGTTAGACTCGAGCAAAGCATCTCAGATACAGGCCCTGAGTTCAAGCCTCAGGATTAGTACAGAAAGGGGACAAACAGGGCAATCACGTGACCACAGGGAGAGAGCCAGTCCTGGCCTAGGATGCATCTAGAGAAAGCAGTGGAGAAAAAAAAATAATAACTGTATGTGGGGCTGTGCGTTTGGCCTAGTGGTAGAGTGTTTGCCTAGCATGCACCAAGATCCCGGCTCGATTCCTCAGTACCACATACATAGAAAAACCGGAAGTGGTGCTGTGATTCAAGTGGTAGAGCGCTAGCCCAAGGACAGTGTTTTCACTGGTAAAGCCAAATGCATGCCCCCCCCCCACCACACTTCACAGGTCATGGATACTTTCCCAGTCTTATTGTATCTACTTCCACTTCTCACTATGTCACCCAATGTTTCCCTGGAGCATTTTCAAGGGTTTTTTTTGTTTTGGTTTGGTTTTTGTTTTGCCATCCCTGGGGATTGAACTCAGGGCCTGGGCACTGTCCCTGAGCTTTTTGTACCACTTGAGCCACAGCACCACTTGTGGTACTAAAGAATGCAACCCAGGGCTTCATGCATGCCAGGCAAGCACTCTACCACTAAGCCACATTCCCAGCCCCTCCAGGAACATTTTAAAGCAAATTCTAAGACTTCAAGCTTGACGAGTATCATTTTTCTTTAAAGTATAAGCATTTCCCAAAGCTATAATATATCATTATACTTCCCCAACTTAATGAGGTCTTGATATCATCTAATACTCATTTGCTTAAAAACCTGTAGCTTTCTCAAAAATAACCTTTTGTAGTTGATTTTTTTTTTCAAATGGGCATCAAGCACACAGTCTTCCTGGTGCATTTAACTGATTAATCTCTTAAGCTTTTTTGGTTTGGGATGCCCTCTCTTTGTTTCTGGTTTTCGTGCCCTGTGTTTGGCCTGTTCCATTTTCCACAGTCTAAAATCTTGATGAATTGCATTCCCATGGTGTAGCTAACACATTCCTTCCCTCCTTGTACTTCCTGTGAACTGGTGTTTAGAATTAGAAACTTGATACTCAGATTTGAGTTTTTCCACATGAATATTACATAGTAGCTCTGAGTATCCCACAGAATATTGCCTAATATATATAATATATATAGTTAGCATATAAAATATATAATATATAGATATATACTATATATTTACAAATACATTATATATTTATATGTAATTATATATATTTTGTGGTGTTGGGGGTTAAACCAATGGCCTTTGTATATGTTAGGAAAACATTCTACACTAAGCTCTGTCCCTAGTGCTTTCAGATTGCCCTGGAAGAAACCTTCCTGTAGGTTTTACATTATGTTGTTTTACAGGAATGTGATACAGGGGCTGCTTGAACTCAGAGCTTGGTCACTGTTCTTAAGCTCTGTTGCTCAAGGCTAGTGCTCTACCACTTGAACCACAGCTCAATTTCCAGTTTTTGTGGTGCTTAATTGGAGATAAAAGTCACATGGACTTTCCTATACAGGCTGGATTTGAACTGCAATCCTCATATCTCAGCCTCCTGAGAAGCTAGGATTTAGTTTTTTAAAATTTAGTTTTTTTAAATTTTACTTTTAACTGAAAATAGAAGCATTAAAATTGTGTTTATTTTATTGTCAAGATGATGTACAGAGGGGTTACACTTACATAAGTAAGGTAATGAGTACATTTCTTGTCGAATGTTATTACCCCCTCCCTTGTTTTTCTCCTACTTTTACTACTCCGGCTCCCCGCCTCCCCAAACAATACAAATGTTCACCAACTCAATAAATAGATGAATAAAATCGAATATTATTCATCAATTAAAAAAAGGAATCAAGTACAAAAAAAAAGAAATTGTACCTGTTTATGGGATCCTATGACATGTTTGGAGACATAGGTATGTTGAGTCTGATGCTTTCTTCTCTTTCTTTCACTTCTGGCTTCTTCTGTGTATGAGATACTGAGGAATCAAACCCAGGACTTCATGCATGCAAAGCAAGCACTCTACCACTAGGCTACGCTCCCAGCCTGAGTCTGATGCTTTCTGAACAAGGAGGTCAAAGAATTTCCATTCTCAGTGTCACCCCAAATTCCCAAAGGAGAAGGGGGAAACCAGGATGGCAAAGGGAGGAAAGACAGTTATTCTGAATATAAACAGCAACAATAACAATGCCAGTGTCAGCAGAATCAGGTTCCTGTCTACGACCCTATTGCTGGGGAGAGAGCAACAGCAAACTGGTCATGTCCCCAGTGCTGACTTGCATCCCCAAGCCCTTCTGCTCAATTTGCTGAGGGGGGGAAGGAGAGTGCATGCACCCACATATCAGGATTTCAGAGCAGGAGAGGGCTGAGAGTGAGGCGATCCTGTAAATCGTGAAGGGGAAGCTGTAAGACTTAAGTAGGATATTGTATCCCAGAGTTCAGGAATTTCCTGGAAGGGGTGGGCATCAGAAGAATGTTCACTAAATCCATGAGCAGCTAATGTCTCTCTCTCTCTCTCTCCCTCTCTCTCCCTCTCTCTCTCTCTCTCTCTCTCTCTCCTCTCTCTCTCTCTCTCTCTCTCTCTCTCTCTCTCTCTCTCTCTCTCTCTCTCTCTCTCTCTCTCTGTCAGTTGTAGGGCTTGAACTCTGAGCCTAGGCACTGTTCCTGAGCTCTTCAGCTCAAGGCTTGTGCCCTACCCCTTGAGCCGCAGTTTTTTCTAGTGGTTAATTGGAGATAAGAGTATCATGGTCTTTAGTGCCCGGGCTGGCTTTGAACCTTGATTCTCAGATCTCAGCCTTCTGAGTAGCTAGGATTACAGGAGTGAGCTACCATGCACGGTATACCTCAGGTCTCTTTAGTCATACTCTGAAGAAGATTTTTAGATGGAAAACTATTCCATGGGGCTAACAGTGTTTTAATGAGTTTTCTCTCAGCTACATCTTTTTTTTTTTTTTTTTTTTTTTTGGTGGGTCTTGGGGCTTAAACTTTGTCAATAGGGGTTAATGACTTCCCATACAATGACATTACTTATGTCAAGTAACAATTTTTTTTGCCAGTGCCAGGGCTTAAACTCAGGGCCTAAGCACTGCTCTTGGGCTTTCTCAAGACTAGAGCTCTACCACTTGATCCACAGCACCACTTCTGGATTTTTCTATTTCTGTGGTACCTAGGAATCGAACCGGGTCTTTGTGCATGCTAGGCAAGCATTCTTACCACTAGGCCAAAGTCCCCGTCCCTCAAGTAACAATTTGACAGACAAAAACAAACAAACAAAAAAAAAACCCCTTAATTCTTACAATGAGAATGCTTATTGCTCTACATCTTAATTCACATAAGATATTCTCCCCTCCCCATTTTTCTTTAAGCAAAAAGGTGTTGGGGGTTGAGGAAGAGTCCTCTCATCGAGTCCAGGCTGGTCTTAAGTAATCCTTCTGTCCTCAGTTTCCTGAGTTGCTAGGATTACAGGCATAGCCACTGTAATCACCAAGCCAGAAAACCACACAGAACACTAGTCACAAAGGGAAGAGCAAGGCGTAATGTCCACCGTGGACAGGTGGATCTCCTATGGGAAAGAGAAGAGAGAAGTGCCGTCAGGCAGGAGGAGCAGGGTATAGGGGGTTGGGATTCAGAGAAGGGGCTAGGAACAGGACATCTTTGTGATTGCAGCTGGACAGTGGAGATACAGTTGGCCAGGGCCAAACATCCTATAGCTGGCTTATTGCCACGAAAATATCCTATAGCTGGCCCTTAGCTGAGACAATACATTCTAGAGCTAGCCCCTAACCAGGGAAAACATTCCATATTGGGGCACATAGTCAAGTCTGGGCATCTTGCCTCTGGTCACTAGAAATCGTGTGTGACCGATAACAGGCATTGAGATCAAGGTGACAGCATGTTGCCTACGCAGTTGGGGCTAGGGGTAGGTATAGTTTGGTGGGAATGGGAGACTGAGGCAGGGGCCTGGCCTAAGGATGTCCCATAAACCAAGGCTGTCAACCTGAAATGTAGCGAATATGTCTGTAGCCACTGCACTCAGCTTTGAATTTGGTCTAATCTGTGTTCTGGATTTTGGCATCTTGATGGGTATGAAGAACTAGCTTTTTATTTTATTTTATTTTTTTAGAAATAGAGTATCAGCTTCCCAGTTGTGGGTGTAATAATAGTAGTTTTGATCGCTAGCATAGTTTTTATGATTAAATATACAGATTATGACTATGACTCACACATGTAAATTTGGAAGATGGAATCATCTTTTCACTCAGAAACAATCAGTACTCTCACTGTGTGGAAATAAAGCATTAAAACTGAAGACAATGCTTTTTCAACTTTAAGTGCAATTGACTCTTCTTAACCTCTTTTTTCTTTCAATGAATGCATTGTCACACCTTACAAAGTAGCCAGAAAATATTGATTTAAGTGATGAGAATAAGGATTTTAAGAGAATAATGATTAAAGTGATATTTATGTAAGGACTGGAGGATGTGGTGATAAACTCAGCAAAAGCAGGTGGCTCAAGGAAGATATTTTTTGGATTCTAGAGGGGAAAGCACCAGCTTACTAATCCATTTAAGGGGGCTAGGAGGAAAATTAGGCACCAGTGGCTGATGCCTGTAATCCTAGCTACACAGGAGGATGAGATCTGAGGATTGGAGTTCAAAGCCAGCTCAGGCAGACAAATTTGAAACCATCATATTTCCAATTAACCACTGAAAAGGAGAAGTGGAGGTGTGGGCTCAAGTGATAGAACAGGAGTCTTGAAAGAAAAAGCGCATCAAGAGCACAAAAGCCCTGAGGCCTGGAGTTCAAGATCTACTACCAGTACAAGAAGAAAAGGAAGAAGAAGGAGGAGGAGGAGGGGGGGGGAGGAGGAGGAGAAGGAGGAGGAGGAGGAGGAGGAGGAGAAGAAGAAGAAGAAGAAGAAGAAGAAGAAGAAGAAGAAGAAGAAGAAGAAGAAGAAGAAGAAAGGAGGAGGAGGAGGAAGAGGCGGCGGCGGGGGCAGCAGTGGGGATAGTACAAAGTTATTCTAGCAATCTTTAATACGTAAGCTTGAATTCTAATAAAACACCAGTCAGTAGCCCCCTTTGTGCATGCTGAAGGTCTCAGCCTTTATAGTCATACAAGTCCCAGTTCTGTTATGCAGATAAGCATGGCATAAAAGAAAAAATCTACTGGATACTGGTAGCTCATGCCCGTAATCCTAGCTACTGGGGAGGCCAAGCTGTGAGGGTAATGGTGGGAAGCCAGCTTGGGCAGGAAAGACTAAGGGACACTTAACCACAAATTCCAGAAATTAAGCAAGTGATAGAGTGATAGCCTTGAGCAAAAATGCTCTAGGACAGCTCTCAAGCCTAGAGTTCAAGCTCTAAAACCAATACACACACACACACACACACACACACACACACATACATATATATATATATATATATCTTATATATCTTATATATCTTGACTTCTCAAGGTCTATATTTTCCTTTTTCAAAAACCAGGTACAGGTGGCTCATGCCTGTGATCCTAGCTACTCAGAAGGCTGAGATCTGAGGATCATGGTTTAAAGCCAGCCTGGGCACGATAGTTTGTGAACAAAAGACTTGATTAGGTACTTCATCAAATAAAATATATGGATGAGGGCCTGGGAGTTTGGCCTAGTGGTAGAGTGCTTGCCTAGCATGCATGAAGACCTGGGTTCAATTCCATGGTACCACATACTTAGAAAAAGCCAGAAGTGGTGCTGAGGCTCAAGTGGTAGAGTTCTAGCCTTGAGAAAAATCCAAGGACAGTGCTCAGGCCCTGAGCCTAAGCCCAGGACTGGCAAAAAAAAAAAAACAAAAAACAAAAACAAAAAATAGATCTGAAAGCCAACTCAGAGAGGCTATCTAACTATCCCTAACAAAAATGCAAATTTCTCTCAGTTTAGATATAAGAAACTGTGCTAATGAAAGGTAGAAATGCTTCCCTTCTTTGAAAATAAACACACACACATACATACACACACACACACACACACACACACACACACACACACACACACACACACACGGCCCTACCACATCACAAGAATTTACCTTTTAGCTTAGTCTTGTGCTTTGCTCCATAGCCTAGAGCTTACCCCTTTCCAGGATCAGCTTTTTCTTTCAAATTCAACTTCTAAAATTGAGTTGGAAGTCTTCTTCATCCTGCCCCCAAAATGTAGATTGTTTTCTTCACACACACATGTAGATTGCTTTCTTCAGGTTAAGTTTCTGTTTTCTGATGAGAAACCACCTCAATATTCTTTAAGTCTAACTGTCTATATCTGGAGTTGATGTTCTTAAAAATGTTTGTATATTTGGCCAAATTTCCATTTCATAGGTATCTTTGTATTGAAGTTTTCAATCTTTTCCCACTAATTTATTCATACAAGAGTATAAATGACTAAAAATTAATATAAATTATGGTTTTTGAGTTATACACAGTGATTCTTTCCTCTTTTTTCTGAGACTACCTCAAATCCCTGAACTCAAGTGATTTTTCTTTTGAAATTATTTTTATTGTTTGGATGATGTGCAGAGGGGTTGCAGTTACATTCATCAGGTCATGGGTACATTACTTCTTGAACATTGTTACCCCTTCCCATGTTTATCTTCAACTTTCCTGGCCCCCACTCCAAGTGATTTTTCTCAACTTGGTTGAGAGTTCTAAAACTATAGGCATGAGCCACAGTGGCTGAATATCCTTTACCCTTTAAAAAGTATTTGAGGAGTTCATCAGTGCTGAGGGCTCATGTCTGTAATCCTAGTCACTCAGAAGTCTGAGGCCTAGAGGTTGCTGGTTCAAAGCCAGCCAGAGCAGGAATGAGAATGTGGTAGGGAAAGGAAACCCTGGTGGGACTATAAACTAGTCAGTTTGGGGGTTCTTCAAAACACTAAAATCAAACTACCCTAAGACCAATGACACCATTCTTGAGCATTTATCTAAAAGAATGTAAGTCAGGATGTAACAGAAATATTTATACCTGCATGTTGGTCCTAGGGCTTGAACTCAGGGCCTAGACACTGTGCCTGAGCTTTTGTGATCAAAGCTAGAGCTCTATCACTTGAGCCACAGCTCCATTTTTGCCTTTTTTTTTCCTTAGGTGGTTAATTAGAGATAGGAGTCTCAGAGTTTTCTGTCCAGGTTGACTTCAAA
This sequence comes from Megascapheus bottae, assembly GCF_031878675.1. NCBI lineage: Eukaryota > Metazoa > Chordata > Mammalia > Rodentia > Geomyidae > Megascapheus > Megascapheus bottae. The sequence goes on along the minus strand of NC_143511.1, from coordinate 31,550,522 downwards.
CCACAATCCTTGCAGCTCAGCCTCCTGAGTAGCTAAGGATTACAAGCATGAAACACGAGCACCAGGCCATGTTTATTGTAGCACTATTTTTTTTTTTGCCAGTCATGGGGCTTTAACTCAGGGCCTGAGCACTGTCCCTGGGCTTTCTTAGGAAAGAGCTCTACGACTTGAGCCACAGCACCACTCCCAGCTTTTCTTTTTTCTGTGTATGTGGGACCGAGGAATTGAACCCTGGTCTTCATGCATGCTAGGCAAGCACTCTTATCAGTAGGCCAAACTCCCAGCCCATATTGTAGTAGAAGAGAAGGTGTTACGGCTTAGATCTTAGATATTTCCTTAAGGCCCATGTGCTAAAGCCTTTGTTACCAGCCTATTGGGCTATTGGTTGTGAATCCCTTAATCAGTAAAAACTACTGGAAGCAAGTTAGGGCATTAAGAGTTTGCCCTGGAAGGTAGTGTTGAACCTACTTTCCATGAGAGGAACAGATCTCTTCCTCACTTTTGCTGCCATGACTCACTGTATTGCCACAGGTCCAAAGACAATGAATTCAACTGGACTATGGACTGAGACCTCTGAAACTGGAAGCCAAAATAAACCTCCCCTCCTTGTTAGCTGTTTTTCTCAGGTAGCAGAAAGATGACAAACAAGGAGAATTCCCTCTACTTCATAAAGAATACTTGTAAAGTATCCATAATGTTGAAAAATGGAATGTTCTTCCTTTAAGAATAGGAACAAGATGGCCGGGAGCGTGCCCTAATGGTGGACTGCTCGCCTAGCATGCACGAAGACCCATGCTTGAAGACTGATTCCTCGGTACCACATACATAGAAAAAAGCCAGAAGTGGTGCTGTGGCTCAAGGGTAGAGTGCTAGCCTTGAGAAGGCCCAAGGACAGTGCTCAGGCCCTGAGTTCAAGCCCCAGGACTGGCAACAACAACAAAAGAATAGGAACAAGACAAGGATGTCCATTCTTACCACTTCTATGAAGTGCAGGGCTACAAGTTCTAACCAGTGCAGAAGGCAAGAAAAGACTAAACACACACACACACACACACACACACACACACACACACACACACGTACTCTATCCTTGTTATTTGCAGCAGCTATATTCTATAAAGTCATACTAAGGAGCAAACCGGAATGAGCAAAAGCTGAACTATTAATATCAAATCAGATCGAGTTGGCTCTCCACAGACATGTGGCTGGAAATGGCCTTTCCATTCTTCCTGCCCTCCTGATGGACTATTCCTTGCAGTGCTGATCAGACAAGGGCCTCCTGGGTGCCCCTTTGTAGACTAACTCATCATACATCTCCATCTCCTGTGATGATGGAGGGGCAGTAAAGAGCCACCGTGGAGAGGACAAGGCTTCATGGTCTAGTGGGAACCACTGGATGTGTCACGCAGCACTCTTGTTCCTCCTGGGTGCCTGAGAACCCGTGGAGTGGTGCTGCTGGCTACTGTCACAACACCATCAATGCGGCTCAATGAACCTCATTTCACATGGTCTCCAAGGGTTTGGCTTACGATGACCTCCCTCACTGCCCTCGATTACGGACCAAACCCTGGTTTCTGCACCTGCAGATTTCACCAACCGTAAATCAAAAGTATATGTTAAATAGTTTCTGATGTTGTTAGTAGTGTGATAATAAGTGAGCAGGGGATTGGGCTAACAAAGGTAAAAGAAGTTGGATGTTGTTGAAAAAAAAGATTGTCAGCAAGTATTGCAAACAGAGCAAGGAAGACAGGCCTTGGTGATTCATGCCTGTAATCCTAGCTACTTAGAAGGCTGAGATCTGAAGAACATGGTTCGAAGCTAGCCCAGGCAAGAAATGCCATGAGACTCTTATCTCTCATTAACTACCAGAAGAAGGGAAGTGGTGCTGTGAGCTCAAAGTGGTAGAGCACTAGCCTTGAGCAAAAGAGCTCAGGCCTGGAGTTTAAGCCCCACTACTGACAAAAAGCACATACATACATACATACATACATACATACATACATACATACGTACATACATAGAAGGAGAGAGAGAAAGAAAGTATAACAAAGAAACCTATTGAAATTGTAATAGGAAAAATAGGGAACAAGGGAGAATGATGAGGTAGGGGAGGGATTGATAGGAATACATTGTATACGTGTGTGGAATGACACAAAGAGATCTCCTTTTATATAGCTAATGTATGTTAATAACTTAAAAAGTTCAGTGAAGAGCCAGATGCCAATGGCTCTTTATTGTAATCTTAGCTACTTAGAAGACTGAGAGCAGAAGAATTGTAAATTTATTATAAATACGCTCTCCAAGAACCATTGAAGTCACAACGATAGATGCAAAAATAAAGAATTGTCTCAGCAAGGCAAAATTTACTCATGTGCAGACGGGTACATCTAAGCCAAAAATGTGGCAAGCAAGCACATAAAACAGGCAATCTGCTGGAGTATTTATTCTTAATGCAGCAGGCCCTGTTCCTCTGCTCCGATTGGTCGAGCTCAGGTTCACATTCTGCTCATGATTGGCTAGTTTGAATAGGGTCAGAGGTATCGACATAAGGTGGTTTTGAAATGAGATGAACAGTTCACAGGTAATCTCAAAATATACCCATATCCTCTACTATTTCTTGAACAGTCTGGGGCTTATTGTATTCCATCTGCAAGAGAAACCAGTTTAAGACAAAACCTTACATCTTACAAATCATTTCTTATCCCAGAGCAGTTCCTCTTTTCCTTAAAAAGAGCCAAGCCACCAAGCCAAAGCAGGAACTTGTATCAACATTAATGGTTGATAGAAAAGATAACTTTTCTCACAAATTGAAGTTAGTAGAGGCAGAAAGGTTCAAGAGGTTCTGATACAAAAATAGCAAAAAAAAAAGGGGGGGCCTGGAGTCGTGGCTCAAGTGGTGTAGTACTTGCCTACAAAACAGGAGACTCTGAGTTCAAACCTTAGTACTGTCAAATAGAAAGAGAGAAGGGAAAAAAGGAGAAAAGAAAAGAGTAAATAAAGAAGGAAGAAAGGAAGGAACTCAATAAACACATTCTTGATTTTTTTTTTTTTTTTTGCCAGTCCTGGGCTTGAGCTCAGGGCCTGAGCACTGTCCTTGGACTTTCTCAAGGCTAGAGCTCTACCACTTGAGCCTCAGCACCACTTCTGGCTGTTTCCTATGTATGTGGTACCGAGGAATCAAACCAGGGTCTTTGTGCATGCTAGGCAAGCACTCTACCACTAGGCCAAACTCCTGGCCCCGATTTTTGGTATTTTTTACTTTTTTTTTTTTTGGTGGGTCATGGGGCTTGAACTTCGCCTGGGCCCTGTCCCTGAGCTCTTCAGCTCAAAGTGAACCAAGCCCCACTTCTCATTTTCTAGAGTTAATTGGAGATAAGAGTCTCAGGTCCTTTTGTGCTCATGCTGGCTTTGAACCTCGATCCTCAGATCTCATCTTTAATATCCAGAGTATTTACCTTGTGTTTGGCACAAGTGGCCATTACGTATCATTGTACTGGTCATTATCTTCCATATACTTTGCAAATACTTTTCCAAGCTAACATCAGTCTTTTGATTTCTTTGGTATCTTTTGTAGTTTCTATGCACATATCATTCGTACATATAACTGCATGTATGTGTGTAACTATCTGTACACATATACATAAAACTTAAATATACAGCCATACATGTACATGAACATATATCCATATGTAATATTTTCATGGGATTAATTTTGTTTATCCTGTTGTACCTGAATTCCTAGAACCCCAAAAAGACCACCAGAGACCACAGTCAAAGCTAAAGAGCAGGGGTCATTTTATTTACGAGTCTAGACTCGGGCCTCCGCCTACCAGCAGCCAGCAACGCTGGAAAGGCCCTGAGCAAGAACTTTACACTGCTTTTATAGGGAAAGTACAATGACCTGATTGGCTATTTGACTCAAACCACTGGTCGAATCAGAGCTCAGGTGTCTAACCACTGAGCACCAAGCTGTTATCACCTGGGGTTCAAGTACATGGGCCCTAAACAAGGGGAGGGGGTCAATCTTGGAACAATCTTGGCACAACATTCCCCACTTTCCCATGATGCTTTTAGAGCCAATCTTGGATCTATCTAGTTAAAATCACACAAGGGCCTAAGGGTCCAGCTAAAACAAAAAACAGGGTTATCAACCAAGGGGAAAAATTCCTTCACTTTACTCCCTTTCCTGTTTTAACACCATTAGGTGGAAATGCACAACTATGAGTATTTACCCACACAAAGTCCCTATCCAAATACTGCCCATAACTATTATTGATTTTGGCGGCATAACTTAATGTTTAAAGGGCTACTTTTGGTCCAATCAATCTTCCAAGCTGTTTTGGACAAGGGTTCTATGAAGTCTGGAAACAGATCCACTGGCTTGGCATGGGTGTAATGGATCCAAGAAGCTACTCCGTCTACTTTGAGGGCGGTGGGTGTTGTCAGGATGACCTGAAAGGGTCCTTTCCATCGTGGCTCCAGATTTTCTTGCCGGTGGCATTTCACGAGTACCCAGTCACCTGGTCTATAGCAATGAGGCACCAGAGGTGGTTCTGTCTTGTACAGGTCCCTCAGCTTGGGCCAGACTTCTTGGTGAGCCCTTTGCAGGGCTTGGAGTGAAAACAAAAATTCAAAATCACCATTCTCTTCTTTTCTAACAAGTTTTTCTTTAAGATTGGGTATTATAGGGGGAGGTCTACCGAACATTATTTCATAGGGGGTAAGTCCTAATTTAAAAGGGGAGTTTCGAACCCTGAACAGAGCAGTTTGTGCTAGTCTCCATGGTCAATTTGGTCAGGGTCTCTTTTAATGTTCTATTCATTCTCTCTACCTGTCCTGAACTTTGGGGTCTACAGGCACAATGTAATTTCCAATCTGCCCCAAGTATGGAAGCCAGTGCCTGACTTACCTTCGAGACAAATGCAGGTCCATTGTCCGAACCTATCATTACTGGAAAGCCATACCTGGGTAAGATGTCCTCAAGTATCTTCTTAGCCACTTTCTGTGCAGTTTCCCTTTTAGTGGGGAAAGCCTCGACCCATCCTGAGAAGGTATCTACAAAAACTAACCAATACTTATATCTATACTTCCCTGGTTTTACTTCAGTAAAGTCTACCTCCCAATAGGCTCCTGGCTTATCCCCTTGCTGTCTTGCCCCTAAATTTTGCTGATTTCTCCCTACATTATTTAGCTGACATACTCTGCAACCTGAAATAATCTGATCAATTATTACGGTTGCTTACTTAATTCGTAGTCCAGTTTGTCTTATTAAGTCTTGCATCTTTCTGGCTCCCATGAGTACTATGGTGAATTTTTTGTAACACCCTCATCCCTAATTTTTCTGGGAGTACTATGTGACTCCTGGAATGTCTCCACCATCCATCAAGGAGCTGTACCATAGGTAGTTTTTCAATCCATTGCAAGTCTTCCTCCGTATACCCTGGGATCGGTGATAAGACTCTGGATCCTGGGTCTGGGAGTTGGAGGGCTAGAGCTGGAGTTGAAGATAAAGCCACCTCCCGGGCAGTCTGGTCAGCCAGATGATTGCCCCTGGACACTAGATCTACAGGTTTCTGGTGTCCTGAGCAATGGACTATTGCCAGTTTCTTTGATTCCCAAAGAGCAGCCAGGAGTGCCAATATTTCCTCCTTATTTTTGATAGTCTTTCCTTCTGCTGTAAGGAGGCCCCTCTTTTTGTCTATTGCCTCGTGTATGTGGGTGGTGGCAAAAGCATACCGACTGTCTGTATAAACTGTCAGTCTTTTATCCTTACCCAGTCTTAAAGCTTGGGTTAAAGCCACCAATTCCGCTCTTTGTGCTGAAGTTCCTGCAGGCAGGGACTCAGCCCAGATTACTTCAGTCTCTGAGACTACTGCAGCCCCTGCATACCTCTGTCCTTGGTGTATAAAGCTGCTTCCATCGGTGAACCAGACAATCTCCGCATCTGACAGAGGCTTATCTTGCAAATCCTCTCTTACTCCATGCACTTGGGCCAAAACCTCAGCACAATCATGAAATGGGGCTTCCAGATCTGGATCGGGCAGTATCGAGGTTGGGTTAAGGGCAAGGAGAAGGGAGTCTGTACTATTGGCCAGGACCGGGTGAAAAGGAGCTGAGGGCTTGGGTCGAGAGGCATCAGCTTGGCGCAGGGCCAAGACGTCTTGTCGAGAGAAGAAAGGGGGATAACCAGGCAGGGGGATTTTCTACCAAATCCTGCCAAACAAGAATATAAGGAATCTGATCAAAATAGCCAGACTGTTCTGGTATCTTCTCCCTTACCTTCCAAATTATGGAGAGGCCATCCAACATCAAAGGTCGGCCATTTCGAATTACAAAGAGTAATTAGTTTGTTTTTACTCAAATCAAAACCTCTGCACCTAACATCCTTAAAATTCATTATTAGAAGAGCAAGCGGAGTAGTACCCATCCCAGGGGAAGATATCCAAATCAAAAAAACCAAACAGAAATACAAAAAAAAAACGAACAACAAAAACAACATATGCACGCTTAAACCAATAACCAGAAGGGAACTGTTAAACAGGGGCGATCGTAATACGATCGTCCTAACAGCAGTTCCCCAATACAGCCTAAGCGGGAGTATCAAACAGAGGGATGGTCACAGCACGACCATCCTAACAATAGCTCCTCAATACAGCCTGGATGGAACTATCAGACAGAGGGATGGTTGCAGCTCAGCCGTCCTAACAATAGTTCCCCGAAAGGGCACAAGGGACGTCTCCACTGGCCCCGTCAACAATCCTATAGCACATCTGCCAGGATTCTTCGTTGACCCAGATACAGAACCTATAGGCAACCCAGATTAACAGATTATCCGATAAAACATAATACACAGAGACAACCGAAGCCAGCCTATTTACCTCGGTTTTCCACGACCCCTTGACTAGGCCTCTGAGTGGACTTGGGGGTTCCCGGCCCATGCACCAAATGTTGTACCTGAATTCCTAGAACCCCAAAAAGATCACCAGAGACCACAGTCAAAGCTAAAGAGCAGGGGTCGTTTTATTTACGAGTCTAGACTCGGGCCTCTGCATACCAGCAGCCGCAACGCTGAAAAGGCCCTGAGCAAGAACTTCACACTGCTTTTATAGGGAAAGTACAATGACCTGATTGGCTATTTAACTCAAACCACTGGTCGAATCAGAGCTCAGGTGTCTAACCACTGAGCACCAAGCTGTTACCACCTGGGGTTCAAGTACATGGGCCCTAAACAAGGGGGGGGGCATTCCCAGAACATGGAACAATCTTGGCACAACAATCCTGGGTTTCATCATTTCAATTTGGGTTTCAAAAGGTCTTTCTGGACCGAAGATGTGGTCAGGGGCATGGCACAACAGGGTTTAATCTCTGAACTGCCCCCCCCCAAAAAAAGACTTTTGAAGGGGTTAGGAGAGGAAAAGGGGGACAAAAACATGAGAAGGGGTATCACGATTCAAGAAATAAAGCACCCATTGCCTGACGAATATAACTGTAACCCCACTATACATTATCCCGACAATAAAATACAATAAAAAATCTTTTGATTCTTGAGTTTACATGTATCTCTTAGATTTTTTTCCCTAAAAATTGTATTATTTTACTAGTTCTACTATTCTGCCTGTAATTGTGGCATATATAAGTGTAGGATCCAATATAATATTCTTTTTTCTAGATACTTTACTGTACCTGAAACATTTACCAATAAGCCATGTTTGCCTGTGAGTGAGGAGAGCCTGCTTAGTGGGATGCACTGATTGTCAGGAGCAGGAGCTCACTTTCTCTGCCCTCACTGTTCTGGCTACCCTAGATTCATGACCATGTTGTCCTAATTACAGACCAAGTTTCTCTTTTATATAAATTCTACACTAGGCCAACAGCCCTTGAATGGGTTTCTGCTAGAAAGAGTATATGGGTCCAGGTTGTCCTCGGTATGGGACAGAATTGTAGAGCAGCCCTGATCTCATCAGATCCCTCCAGAGTACAAGGAGAACTCAGGCCACATACAAAAGCCTAGTGGAAGCAGCAATACTTGAGCGGATTTGGCTCATCTTGGCCCCTTTTCCTCCAGAAAGGATTGTGGTATGTCTCCATCTACTGCCAGCCTCCCTTCCTGTCCTACTCACTCGTAGTGAACTTTCCTGCAAAATGGTTTTTCTATGGCCCATCACTCTCTTGGTAACCAGGCTGGACAGTGTTGAAAATAGTTCTGAAAATTAGCCCTAGGTGACACAGCCAACTCCTGTAGGAATTAAATGAAGACACAAGCCCTCGGGGTGCTTCTTCAGCTGGTCCAGAGTGAACTCTAGGACAACAGGGTTTAAAAATCACATCTCTGTGACTCAAGACACTTTTTAAACATTCCAATATGATTATTACTATTTATGAATATTTGTCTACTGTGTCCTGCACAAATTCTCAAGACCTCAGAATGTGAGAGGGATCTTAAAAGAGGTGAGTAAGTTAAAAAGAGATCATATAGATGGAGTCTAGTCCAATGTGACAAGATCCTCATAAAAAGAGATTGGGACAGACAAACTATAGGACACTAGGATTAAGGCTGAAGGCCTAGGGCCGGGAGTTTGGCCTAGTGGTAGAGTGCTTGCCTAGCATGCACGAAGACCAGGGTTCGTTTCCTCGGTAGCACATACATAGAAAAAAGCCAGTAATGGTGCTGAGGCTCAAGTGGTAGAGCTCTAGCCTTGAGAAAGTCCAAGGACAGTGCTCAGGCCCTGAGCTCAAGCCCAGGACTGGCAAAAAAAAACCCAAAAGGCTGAAGGCCTAAAGAGAAGCCAGCCTTTATTATTATTATTATTATTATTATTATTACTACTATCTTCAAATAGTTATAGAAAGAAATTACTATTCAACAAATAAGTTTGTAAGTACAAAAGAAAGTTTATGTGCCATTTGATCAATATCATCCCTTTCATCATTCCCTCCTATTGCTTCCAGGCTAACCTGCTTATATCTTGATCTCTAGCCTCCATGAGTAAGAAAAAAAAACCTTTTTTTTTGTTCCTTAAGCCACCCATTTCTGGGATATTTAATTACAGCATCTAAAGCAGATTGATAAAACATTTTAATCAAGTGTTTCTTATAACATGCTCACAACTGCAGGGTGAGGCCTTACCCTTGAAATACTTAAACCTCAGATAGGGTGACTATTATCAAACCCAGGACTCAAAGCTCATCCCATGGAAAAAGCCAATATCTGAGAGATGGGTGTTGGGAATAAAGGATAATATTTTCCTGTGGCTGGAAAATGGAGAGAAGGGAGCTTTGCTCATAAATCACCTTCTCCACTCCAAGGGTTTGAAGGGTTACAGATACAGAAGAGGAAGAGGAATGATAGAGAAGGGATGATAGACTAATGAAAGTGAGGCATATTCCTGTCTTTCCTGAACATAGGCGGAGATCTTTCAAAAACCTGGGCGCCACTTCTTTTCACTCCTTTATTAGGCTAGTCTCTCTTTTTCTCTCCTTCTCTACATTCCTCCTCTCCCTCCCTCCCTCCCTCCCTCCCTCTCTTCCTTCCTTCTTTCCTTCCTTCCCTCCCTCCCTCCCTCCCTCCCTCCCTTCCTTCTTTCCTTCCTTCCTTCCTTCCTTCCTTCCTTCCTTCCTTCCTTCCTTCCTTCCTTCCTTCCTTCCTTCCTTCCTTTCCTTCTTGTTTATGCATTCTTTCCTTCTGTGTGTGTGTGTATGTTCTTGTGCTAGTAAGTTCTGGCTTAATTTTTTAGCTCAAGGCTGCAACTCCATCATGGTTAAGTAGAATAAGAATCTCAAAGTTCTGTCTGTCTTGGATGACTTTGAACTATGTTCCTCCTGAGTAGCTTGGACTATAGGTATAAGCCATGGTGGTGGCTTGCTCTGATATTTCTGGTCAAGGTGATTGGTAGGTGTTTTTAGCCTGATGGAGGGAAAAGAGAAAGGCTAGGAAAATGTAAGTCAAGCCAACCTTACTTCATTAGTCTTGGATAAAATAATTCTCAAATATCTAACTTGGGTCAAGTGTGATGGATCACATCTATAATCCTAGCTATGAGACAGAAATGGGGAGGATTGAAGTTGGAGGCCAACTCCTCCAAAGATTTTGAAAGACCCCACCCCCACAATAAAAAAGCAAGATGTGATTACATGCACTTGACATCCTAGCTATGAAGAAACATAAATAAAGAAGATGGTGGTCCAAGCTTGATTGGAAAAATATGAGACTGTTTTAAAAAATAACTAAAATGGGCCGGGAGTTTGGCCTAGTGGTTAAAGTGCTTGCCTAGCATGCACGAAGACCCGGGTTCAATTCCTTGGTACCACATACATAGAAAAAAGCCAGAAGTGGTGCTGAGGCTCAAGTGGTAGAGCTCTAGCCTTGAGAAAGTCCAAGGACAGTGCTCAGGCCCTGAGCTCAAGCCCAGGACTGGCAAAACAAAAAACAAAAAACAAACAAATAACTAAAATGGGCTGGGAGTTTAGCCTAATTGTAGAGAGCTTGGCTAGCAGGCATGAAGCCCTGGGTTCAATTCCTCGGTACCACAAACATAGAAAAAAGCCAGAAATGGTGCTGTGGCTCAAGTGGTAGAGCTCTAGCTTTGAGATAAGCCCAAGGACAGTGCCAAGACCCTGAATTCAAGGCCCAGGACTGGCCAAATAAATAAAGAAAGAAAGAAAGTGATAGAACACCTGCCAGGCAAGTGCAAGGCCCTGAGGCCAAACCTTAGTACCAACAAAGAAAAGTGTTTAATCCTTTTTTTTTTTTTTTTTTTGCCAGTCCTGCGGATTGAACTAAGGGCCTAGGCACTGTCCCTCGGCTTCATTTTGCTCAAGGCTAGCACTCTACCACTTGAGCCACAGTGCTATTTCCGGCTTTTTCTGTTTAAGTGATAATGAGGAATTGATCCCAGGGCTTCATGCATGCTAGGCAAGCACTCTACGGCTAAGCTATCTGTCTAGTCCAACATGGTAATCATTTTTTAAAAAATGTATTGTAAAGGTGACATAGAGAGGAGTTGCATCTATGTAACTCAGGCAGTGAGAACTTTACTTTTCCCCCTCCTGACATTTCCCCCCCACCACATACACACTTTGTCTAGTTCCAAAATGTTTAATCTTGTCTACATACAGAGCTGGGAAGAATGTGACCGACAGTTGAGGAAACAAAGAGGACAGACACCACGTGAGGATGGCAACGTGAAGGATTTTCTTCCCAATTTGATTATGTACCACACATCTGCAGGCCTAGATGTTTTATTAAAAGCCAGCCAACAGGACCCTCTGAGACCTAGACAAGGGTTATCACCACAAGTGGCACAACAAAGCTAATGAGAAAGTAATTGCGTGTTGTTCAGCAAAGTGACCTCCAACCTGAGTGATGGTTTTTGTGTGGCTGCTGTTACCAGGGCTTGACCTCAGAAACTGGGCCCCATGTCTGAACTTTTTCTACTTAAGCCTAGAGCTCTACCACTTGAGCCACATGTCTAGTTCTAGCTTGCTTTCTGATTAATTGGAAATGAGAGTCTTAGGGATCTCCTGCTCAAGCTGGCTTTGAACTGCAGTACTCAGATCTCAGCCTCCTATACAGGTAGGATTTCAGCTGTGAGTCACTGACATCTGGCTCAAATTAGTGATGTTTAAGTTAACTAGGAACTGATGAGGCTGAAAGCATCAGGTTTTCCCTCAGGTAAGGAAACCATCCTTCCAGATAAAAGTGATTTATTAGACTAGAAAGTTCCCAGTAAGCAGTGCTTGTGTTTGCTTTGTATTCTGGTTATTAAGCTTTTCCTTCAATGACACTTGAAAACTCCTTGAAAACACTTGTCGCTCCTAGACAAAGTGGACAGTCTACAAATGAACAGTTCGTGATGTTGACCTTGGAATAGACTGTATTCTGCATTAACAGCTACATGGGATTTCTCGTGTTCAAGGGACTGTTGTCATGGAGTGTTTGCTGATTGCCTCACTCACCTTAGCAATTCATGTTTACAAGTGGACATTGGGCTCTATCATTTTTTTTAGTCCATCCAATTAGCATCAAAATAGGCTCAATGAGTTAATCTTCCCTGTCTTGGGGACCCTGGTAGGTACATCAGACAGATGGCAAGAATGGACAGGCATGTAAGCAGTAGAGAAGGATGACAGGACTGTGCCACCAGTCTCCAAGGGGAGAAGTCGTGAACCTGGGCTTGGCAGGCTGAGGCTGCAAATACGTGCTGACCTGTGGGATGTGTAATAAGGCTAGGAGTGGCCAGGAACAGAGTCCAAGGCAAAGGCATGAAATGGTGGGAGACACAGGGAGGGGCCTGCTCCTGCCTCTACACCTAGAGACTTCCTCGGGATCCTCTCTGAGAAGCACACATCACCTTGGGGCAGAACAGATGACCTCTATTATGCAGGTAGGACTCCTCTCATTAGCTGAAGAACTTAAAGAGTTCCTATTCGTTCTTTATAATTTTTCTTTTCTGACTTAGCTGTTATAAATTACAGAAAAAGTGTAGGGGATCAAATCAAGAAATTTGAACATACTAGGCAAGTGTTTGACTATTGAGCTATATGCCAACCTTCCTTCCTTCCTTCCTTCCTTCCTTCCTTCCTTCCTTCCTTCCTTCCTTCCTTCTTTTGACAGTCCTGGGCTTGACTCAGGGCCTGGACACTGGCCCTGAGCTTCTTGAGTTTACCCTAAGGCTAGTACTCTACTATCTGCAACACAGTGCCACTTCTGGCTTTTTCTATACATGTGATACGAAGGAATCAAAGCTAGGGCTTCATGCATGCTAGGCAAGCACTTTACTGCTAAGCCACCTTGAGCTTTTGTGCTCAAGACTAGCACTCTACCACTTTGAGCCACAGGTCCACTTCCAGTTTATAAGTGGTTATTGGAGAAAAGAGTCTCAAGGGACTTTCCTGCATAGGCTGGCTTCAGGCCATAATCCTCAGATCTCAGCCTCCTGAGTAGCTAGGATTACAGACAGGCATGAGCCACCAGCACCCATCTTTCTCCATTACTTTTTCTTAACTAATTAGTTAATAATTCTGGTGCAGGGAATCAATCTCATATATTAGGCAAGCACTCTAACACTGAGCTATGTATGACCCCATTCTAATTACATATTCTCTCTTTATTTTTTAAACGTGTGTGTGTGTGTGTGTGTGTGTGTGTGTGTGTGTGTGTGTGTGTGTTAGTATTGGGGCTTGAACTTGAATGGAATTTGGCTTTTTAGCTCAAGGCTGGCATTAAACCACTGGAGCCAGAACTCCAGTTCAGATTTGATCACTGATTTATTGACAGTAAGAGAGTTTATAAACTTTTCTACTAAGGCTGGCTTCGAACTGCGATCCTCCGATCTCAGACTTTTGAGTAGTTAGGACTACAGATGTGAGCCACCAATGCTCAAATTATACTGTCTTCTAATATGAAATAATATAGTTCCTTTTTAACTTTCCATTTGTGACCTTTTGAGATCATTCCAACTTTAATACCATGAGAAATGCTATCTAGAAATAAAGGAGAAGCAATCATGTTGTACAACGGGCCACATTTTCTGTATAGTACAAATCACCCCTTCTATTCTGTTGTAATTTGAGCCAACTATCCAGCCTCTCTGAGAATATATAGTCCTGTGGCAGTGGGTGGGAAACCCTCAGATATTTCATTTTATTTTAAATTTCATTCTAACTCGAAGAATGTGTTTTTATGGGATTCAGCTGCAGTGGGATTTTTTTTCCCAGCTCATTATGAATTCTTGAGTTTAACTGCTTTAACAGAAACACTCCAAAACCTCAGTGAAGAGTCATGACTGCAGGTCTTTTCACTACAGGAAAATTGCAGCATTAACCTGCATCCCTTGGCCTTCGTCAAGAGCAACCAACGGCAGTGTTCGGTAGGGGACTGAATTAATGCAAGATGCAGTGACAGGTGTCAGAACACTCCTATGGTGTGTCTCTGCAATCACAGAGTATTTTATAACCCCGGGTCTCCATATTACCATCTTTAGCAGGTATTTCCTGCCCATACTCACTTGAGGCTTTTAAGGAATTTTTGGAATATGGTTTAATGAGGAATTGCAGCCAGGCACACACAACTAGACTGCCAGGAGGTCTTAAAAAAAGCCTTTTTCTTCTCATTCATTTCAAACATAAATGAATAGGAATTCACATATATGTGCAAATGGGCACGCACACACAGGTTATTTCATAGATGCTGAAACTCTGAATCACGCGCTAATGGCAAGCTGCCTCACCAGCCACCGACCTAGGTAAACGTATTGCCTTTTTCTCTCTACAAAGCACCATTGTACTCACTCATACTGTAGTTTTGATACTTTGTAGATGATAATAGTCATGTGAGCCTCTGATTTTCCATACAGATGGTATTAATTATGATTGCATGACAAAGAGATTAGTAATCTAAGTGTGGCTTACTGTGGGTCTTCTGGCTCCGATCTCCCATGACGTTGCAATCAAGCTGTCAGCAGGGCTGTGGTCTTGTCTGAAGGTTTGACAGGGGCTGAAAATCTCCACTGAAGCTCATCCATGTGTTGTCACTGATGACTGGCTAGAGATTCTGGTTCTATCCTGAGCAGGCCAACTCAGGGAGCTTCTTTTGATGTGGCAAGAAGCTTTTTCCCCCAAAATATAATTGGGGAGAGAAGTGGGAGGGGAGGAAGAAGGAGAAAGCACTCACCAAGACGGTAGCCATAAATCTCATGTGAATTGCCATCAGTAACATGTTTTGTCACGTTCATTTGTGTTGGAAAGGACTCTACAAAGGTGTGAAACCAAGGAGGTGGTATCTATGAGAGTCCTAAGCTAAACAGGGAGATATAATGGACACTAGCAAGTGTTCAAGAGAAATCAAAATTACTCATTTCAGAAATGAGTCATGGTTCACCCTGACAACTCCTTTATCCTTGGCCAAATTCTCATCAGTGACCTGTTACTCTCAGAGTCACTCTTCCAACAGCATACTTACAGAGGGAACACCTCTGGATTCCCCTGCCTGGAGAGTCCACTAGGCTCCCTAGGTTCCTAGGATTTCCCCCCTAGGGACTGGGGCAGGATTTTATTAGGCTACTAGGACCTCATGGATTGGCTGCTTCCTCCTCCTTCTCCTCCTCCTCCTCCTTTATGCTAGAACCTTGATGAGTAGGTGGATGTAGCATCATGGAACTTAGATTTTCATTGAAGATTAGAGGGAAAATAAATAATTATCCTCCAAAATTCCAGATTGCCAGGGATCAAAGTAGACATGGCGATTTTTATTTTTCCTAATAGTGGAAGTCTGAGTTAGAGTGGAAATGTTTTGGTTCTCCATGAGATTTACTACTGAGCTGACTGGTTTTTTTTTTTTTTTTGGTTTTGCCAGTACTGGGGCTTGAAGTCTGTCTTTGAGCTTTCTTGGTGCTAATGTTCTACCACTGGAGCCACAGCATGAGTTCTAGTTTTTTCTGTCTATTTGGTACTGAGGAATAGAACCCAAGGCATCATGGATGCTAGGCAAGCACTCTACCACTAGGCCATGCTCCCAACCCCAACTTCTGACTTCTTAAGGTGACTTTCTACTTTCCTCCATAACCTGGAAATTCCTGTGGAGAATTTTCCTTTTAATTATAGAAAATAATGGTCTTCTATTAATTGGAAAGGTTTGATTATCATATGTGTGGGTGCAATGAGCCTAGATCTAAAAGAACCAACATTTTAAGGGCAGCCCTGTCCTTGTGGTGATGTATGCAATAATAGATCCAGGAGAAGCACGGTAAGGAGAACCCAGAGGAAGCTCGTTTTCTCCAGGGCAGTAATCAGAACTGGATAACTGGACACCATGCTTAAGGGGGGAATGGAAGATGAAGAGAAAGGTTTTTTTTTTTTTTTTTTTAAAGCTAGCAAGCAGCAAGGAGACTATGTAGAGTCATTCTAGAAGGTACAGCATGTACCATCTGAAGCCATAAAACATGGGAGCATATTGTAAGATTTACAAGTGCTTTGTAGTTGCTGGCTGGAATATTGTGAGATAGATATTTTGGTCTTTGTCTCTGGCTCCTGGCTCACTTACAAAACCCTTTGAATCTTTAAAACAATAAATGGTATTTGTGTGTGTTGTAGGGATGACTGGTTACTGGTAATCTCTAGAGAGACTCAGGAAGGGGGTCTAGGCACTAGAAGGGCCAAGGCAGCCCCACCCTCGACATCTGATGACTGCAGAGGGGCTGCAGGTTGAGTTGATCACTGATGGATAATGATAACATTGATCATTCTTACACAACAAAGACTCTGTTCAAACCGAAGGAGTATTTGAATGGTGATGAAGTGGAACACATAGGCAGGTTCTGAACTCGGAATTTTTAAACCTCAGGCATTCCACAAGTTGAGTCAGAGAACTAACCCCTACGGGAAGGGCAGAGGAATGAAGATTTATTGCAGCCATGGGTATGTTACTGGTACGTGGTCAAGGAGGCCAAGATCCCAGATTCTTGGCAACTCTAACAAAGAATTGAATGAAGATAAAGTAGGAAGTTTAGTAGAGAGAGATGTACATCTTTTTTTTTTTTTTTTTTGCCAGTCATGGGGCTTGAACTCAGGGCCTCAGCACTGTCCTTGGATTTTTCTCAAGTCTAGAGCTATACCACTTTGAGCCACAACACCACTTCCAACTCTTTTCTATGTACGTGGTACCAAGGAATCGAACCCGGGTCTTCGTGCCTGCTAGGCAAATACTCTACCACTAGGCCAAACTCCTGGCCTGAGAAAGTACATCTTTAAGGGAAAAGTTGGCACAAGAACAATCATGTGGTTAAAATTTTATATTCAATGTTCACAGTAATGACTGTGGTCCCATCTTACCATGACTTGTAGAGTTGTCTGGACAGGATCTGTGCACCTATGAAGTTGCCGTCCCACAATTTTAAGTATATATAATACACATATATACACATATGAGATGCAATGTACATATGTGAAGCCTTAAGTGGGTGCTTATTGAGCAAAGCTCAGGCTGATAAACAAGCTCAGGGGTTTCACTGTATTTCTAACAGTTTGGTTAGAACTGACATTGAGTTTTTCTATCCATAGAGCAAAGCCCTAACTGCCAAGGAAGGGGCCGTCTCCCAGGGTGTGATTAGGAGAGGGTTCTGTCTTCAGATTCTTTTTTTTTTTTTTCCTGTTGGTCATGGGGCCTGAACCCTGGGCCTAGGCACTGTCTCTCTGAGCTCTTCAGCTCAAGACTACCTCCCTACCCCTGGAACCACAGTGCTACTTTCCATTTTCTACTGGTTAATTGAAGATAAGACTCTCATGTACTTTCGTACACAGGCTGGCTTTGAACCTTGATCCTCAGATCTCAGTCTCCTGAGTAGCTAGGATTACAGGCATGAGTCACCCTGCCATGGCCAGATTCTTTTCTTATAACCAACCTGCCTCAAGAAAATGGCTCTTCAGAACATCTTCAGTCATTTTCAGGATACAGTCATGGATCTATACACTTAAATAAACAAACTAGGGGCAGGAAAAGAAAGGTATGTAGAATACACAGTCTCGGTCAAAGTGTGGCCCGGGTGATCATTCTTACAGTCCTTATTTTGGGAGGATTTCAGGAGAGATTGTTGTAGCTATTATCACCAATCAGGATAAACAAGCCATAAATGATCTTTCCTGAAGATGCACTGTTGTTCCTCAGGGATAGAGGGTTTGGTTCCTATAAAGACACTATGCATGTGAGACCTGATCACAAGATTCCAAGGTGAGTGCAAAGTGACTTTGGAGAGAATGGCTTAGAACAAGGACATGTACGGAATGGAGGAAGACATTCAAACTTCCTTTCTGCTTTTAGTTAATTCATGGGCCTAGCCAAAGCAGTGTTTAAACATTTCTTAGTTGTCTGGAGGGTTTGATCCTACTGCACACCTGGATATGGAAGCTCCCTGCTCCTTCCCATGCTTCCTTTTATTCTTAGTCATAAATAAACGTGTTTCCTAGAGTTCCCAGAGCCTCTCTAGGAAAATTAACCAAGTCCAGCCAGGGATGGGGAGAGGGGAATCCTGTTTTGTAGCAAGTCAGTCAAAATACAGGTAAAACAACTTGGGGTTTGTGATTGGGATGATGTTTCAGGGCAAAAAAGTAGAGAGGTGTGGCTGGGCACAGTGGCTAATCTTAGCTACTCAGGAGGCTGAGATCTGAAGATCAAGGTTCAAAGCCAGCATGGGCACAAAAGGACTTGAGCTCTTATCTCCAAATAAACTCTAGAAAATGGGAAGTGGACTTGGCTCAAGGGGTAGGGCGGTGGCCTTGAGCTAAAGAGCTCAGGGACAGTGCTTAGGCCGAGTTCAAGTCCCATGACTCACACACACATACACACACACACACACACACACACACACACACACACACACACACACAAAAGTAGAGAGGTGCCTGGGGAACTGAGCCCTGGAGCCTGTGGGATCTGACACTATCACCCAGGATTGAATGGAGTTAGGGGATGTACCACTGGTCTCCACTGCAGCATTGATGGCTTGCCTGGCATGGGAAAAAGCCACACACTTAGTCACAGGAGCTGTCTGTGTTGTTTGTTGATTAAGTGTACAGGAGACTGTGAGGTTGTATTATACAATGTAAGGGAGGAAGTGGGGTCAGCAGAAGTTCCCCCACTGGGGATGGGGCTGCACTCCTGTGAAGAATCATGGATCTTGTCCTCCAGGGACAGGGCAGCAATAGATTTCTGAGAAGTTGAGCAATGTAATGTTCACATGCCCTGCTAAGATACACACGGAAACAACTTTGTCTGCTTTTCAGAGGTCACTGGAGCCTTGAAGTTTTGTGGAGATTGGGAGGAAAAGAGCTCTCTGGTGTAGCCACAGGGACCAGCTACTGACTGAACTGGAGTCTGGAATGCCATGCTCAGAGGTGTTCAGCCCACAGAATGGAGGACAGTCTAGATCAGAGCAGAGGCAAGAGGGTACATCTCAGAATATGGCCCAAAGTGGGTCATATTCTAGTGGCTCACACCTGTAATCCTAGCTATGTAGGAAGCTGAGATCTGAGGATTGAGGTTCAAAGACAGCCCAGATGGACCGGAGTTTAGCCTAGTGGTAGAGTGCTTGCCTAGCATGCACAAAGACTCAGGTTCGATTCCTGGATACCACATGCATAGAAAAGCCAGAAGTGGTGCTGTGGCTCAAGTGGTAGAACTCTAGCCTTGAGGAAAGCCCAAGGACAGTGCTCAGGCCCGGAGTTCAAGCCCCAGAACTGGCAACCCCCCTCCCCCAAACAACAATAAAAACAGCCCAGCCCAGGTAGACGAATCCCAAAGTCTCTTATTTCCAGTTAGCCAGCAAAAATCCAGAAGTGGAGGTTTGACTGAAGTAGTAGAGGGCCAGCATGAGTTGGGGGCAGGGGAAATCCAAGAATAGACAATACTGGTAATCAGCAACTAGCCAGAAGAGATGGATGAAGGGTTTTTCCTTGGTCATTATTCAGTGGTCGTCTTGCTTAGCTTCTCCCATCTGGCCAATCAGGGTCAAAAGTCCCACCCTTCTCAGGTTTACAAAGCTGCATCGTCACAGAGGGAAAGTGAAAGGTCCAGCTAGGAAAATACTCTCAGATCCACTGCTTGGGATACTGACGTCCTGCAGGCAAAAGTGAGCTCACTGTATGTCGGTCTTGCTGTCTAGACATTCAGAATTCAGACACAGCAACCTCCCATCCCCCAGCGTCCAATGATCCCTCCAGCCCTAAACACAGACTTGAGTTCACCAGGCACAGGGGAGGTGGTGGAGTATGGGAACAGCCAAAGCCAGAGAAACAGATGGCACAGGACTGTGGAACAGATGACTTTGGGAAATTCAGAGCCCCACTCCCTACCAGATTGAAGGTGAATTTCAGGGTAATTGGAGGTGGCAGAAAGACTGGTATACAGGGACATTCCTCAATGTGCTCTCAGGATGGGCTCTGGAAGAGAGCCATAAATAGTTGTCCGATTACATAGCTCAGGCTTGTGAAAATCAGAGCTGTCTTCTCTTTCCAAAATCACTACTTGAACTCTGACCTCGTGTACTCTCTCTCATCTCCTATCCCATTTTCAATCTGTTCTCTATTAGTTCACTCCTCCTCCTGGCGAATACATGCTGAAAATTCAGTGATCCTGGATCAAACATCTACCCATCTATTATCCTGAACTTCTCTGAATAACTCCCTGTCTTTGTGAACATATACTCATTTTTGGGGTTTAGGTTGAGGACACTCCTTGTAGCTCTGCTTGGCTGTTTCATCCATACAACAGGGAGAAGCAGAGACTTCAGCCTGTGTCCTATCTGAGAACACAGAGTGTGTCCTAATCAAGGCACATGGTATGGTTCACCTCCCTCAGCCCACTGCTACCTCCCTCTCATTTGGTCTTTCTGTCTGTCTGCTGCTCAATGGACACACGTCTTTGCTGTTCCCTGGAAAGAGAGCATTTCCCACAGCTCTGGAATTCTTGATTATGCATGCATCTGTGTGTGGGAAGTGGCCTGGTACTTTTTATACTGTTCCAACCAGCTGTTTCCAATCGGTCAGAGTTTCAGTGGGGCAAGTTGTTCTCTTATGCATGTGCAATGCAGCCTGTCCTATCCATGCCCTGGTGTCTGTCTCCTTGTTTAGGAAAGGCTGGAGATACAGGAGGAAGGCAGGGATAAGTCAGTTTGGATGCGTGAGGGAGTGTGAGCCTCAGTGTGACCTCAGGAGGAGATCCGGTCTATAGTCCCCAGCTAGGGGCGTGTGATTCAAGCTGCAGCATGGGTTATGTTCTTCACTGATGTCTTGTATCAGATTGCTGGAATGTTACCTTTGTGTGGGCTGGGCCAAGGCTCCCATCCTAACTTTTGTGGGAAGGATATGGATGGAAAAACAATACTGCATCTTTCATCAACTTTGTGTGTGTGTGTGTGTGTGTGTGTGTATGTGTGGTGTAGTATGTGTGTTACTGGGATTTGAACTCAAGTCCTGATTAGAACTTACTAGGCAGATGCTCTATTACTTGAGCTGCTCTCCCAGACTGACTTCTAATTACAAATATTTCTTCCCCCGTGAATGTAGGCAACAAACCATGGAGTATCTGCACCATAGTTGTGATGTTGTTGGAAATCTCAGTTGTTTTTGCTTTTTCTTGAATTAGAGTTTATCCTCATTAGGAATTAGAAAAATCCAAATACAATGAAATTTTACCAGCTACTTATATGAGAATGACTAAAATGAAAAATCATGATACTAACCATTACTAACAAGGATTTGAGAAGATGGAATTGCTCCCACATTGCTAGTGATAGTGGAAAACAACACACAAGTATTCTGGAAAATAAATTTGCAGATTTCTCTAATATTAAACCTGTATTCATCCCATGATTTTTTGTTGTACTCTTCAGCATGAACTCTAGAGAAGCAAAGATGTACTTGCCTAAAGGAACTTATAAACAAACGTTGATATCAAACTTTCTGATAAAACTGGAATGTTATGCAGGGCACTGATGGCTCATTCCTCTAATCCTAGCTACTCAGGAGGCTGAGATCTGAGGATCCCAATTCACAGCCAGCCAGGACTGTGAAGTGGGACCGGGAGTTTGGCCTAGTGGTAGAATGCTTGCCCCTAGCATGCACGAAGACCGGGGTTCAATTCCTTGGTACCACATACATAGAAAAAAGCCAGAAGTGGTGCTGAGGTTCAAGTGGTGGAGCTCTAGCCTTGAGAAAGTCCAAGGACAATGCAAATATATATATATATATATATATTTGCAAGTCCCGAGTCTTGAATCCCTGAGATTCTTTTGCTTATCCTCTGAAAGTGGGCTGGAGATACAATTGTGGGAGGAAAGGGTTCAGAAACTGAGACCAGGCACTCCTCTATCTTCATGGAGATTACATAGGAAGTGGGGCTATGACTCAAATGGTGAAGTGCTAAACTTGAGGCAAAAAGCACAAGGACAAGCTGGGTGCGGTGGCTCACACCTGTAATCCTAACTACTCAGGAGGCTAAGATCTGAGTATCAAGGTTCAAAGCCAACCTGGGCACTGAAGACCATGAGACTCCAATTAACCACTAGAAAATGGGAAGTTGGGCTATGACTCAAGGGATAGAGCAGTAGCTTTGAGCTGAATAGCCCAGGGACAGCGCCCAGGCCCAGAGTTCCAGCCCCATCACACACACACACACACACAGGCACACACACACAGGCACACACACACAGGCACTATATAGGCCTTGTTATTTGTGGCTATGGTTCGAAGATTGAATGGCCTAGAAACATTTAGTTTGCCTATGGGAACTTGGTAAGGTCTATATCCCATTAAATAAGAGGAGTACATTCCAGGGTATGTTATGCTGTTCTCATGGCTGCAATCGGTTCCTGTGGAAATGATCTGTGAACTGAACTGTGTATGAGCAACAAAAAAAATCAGTTATACAGTTTTGAATATGAAGATTAGACTGCTTTAAGAAGGAAACATTTTTTACTTTGTGTGTATGTGTGTGTGTGTGTGTGTGCGCGCGTGTGTGAATATTGAGACTTGAACTCAAGGCCTGAATTCTGTCCTTTAGCTTTTTCTACTCAAGGCCATTGGAGCTACAACTATACTTCCAGCTTTTTTTGTGTTTATTGGAGAGAGTAGTCTCATGGACTTTCCTGCCTTGGCTGGCTTCAAAATGCAGTTCTTAGACCTCAGCCTCCTGAGTAGCTGAGATTATAGGTGTGCGTCACCAGGGCCCAGCTTAGTATATATGTATTAAATAATTTTCCAGGGGCTAGGAATGTGGCTTAATGATAGAATACTTGCCTAGTGCCCCTGCCAGCAGGGTAGTCAACTAGAGCTCGAGGAGGAGTAGACCTGAATGAGAGAGACAAACCAGACACGAGAAAGGAGACCAAGACAGTATTCTGATCAAGGTCTCAATCTTTATTTTTGCACAGCAGAATATATATGTTTAGCAGAAAGGTAACTGATGCAAGCAGGTTGCTTAGTAACTATCTCTATACAACACATACCTGAAACAAACCTGGGGAGGGGTCATGGGGTGGTCAAACTGTTCTGCCAAACAGGATACATAAATCAAGTTCTTTTTTGCTTAACAGAATATTGCAGTTGGGTCGTCATGGAAGGGGAAGTAGAAACAATAAGTGATTCTTTCAATTTACAGAGTCTTACAGTTACTAAGTTCTTTCAGTTTACAGAAACTTATAGTTTCTGGATGTCATAGTAACAGCTATTTGGTTCCCAGCAGCCTAGTATGCAGGAAGCCCTAAATTTGATTCCCCAATACCAGATAAACAGAAAAAGCCAGAAGTAGGACTGTGGCTCAAGTGGTAGAGTACAAGACAAGCAAAAGAAGCTCAGTGACAGTGCCCAGGCTCTGAGATCAAGCCATAGGACTAGAATAATAATAATAATTTGCCAGGCACCAGTGGCTCACACCTGTAATCCTAGCTACTCAGGAGACAGATCTGAGGATCACGGTTCAAAGCCAGCCCAGGCAGAAAAGTCCTCCAGAAACTCAATTAACAACTCAGAACTGGAATTGGAGCTGTGGCTCAAAGTGGTAGAGTGCTAGTCTTGAGCAAATTAACTCAGGGACAGTGCCTAGACCCTGAATTCAAGCCTCACAACTGACAAAATAAAATACTCTATGTGAAGAAGACTAGAAGAGAATTAAAATATGCTTTTGATGAGAAAAACTACGCAAAGGATCTGAACATTTATTTTATTGAGAAAAAGAGTAATTTTGTCGAATTTAGAAATTAAAAATATTATTTCAAAATGTAAATGTAAGGCAGGGGAAAAAACACAAGGCAGAAAGGCATTCGTAAGTACTGGAGAGAAATGCAAAGGTTGTATTTTTAGTAAGAAAAGTTGAAAAAAGAAAGTTTTTTTTTTCCAATGAGAAAGTTTGTTTGGTAACATAACATGTTTTTCCTAGAAAAGAATGACCAGATTGTTACAGAATGAAATGAAGGAGATATAGGGCAAAACTTAAGCTTGACACAGGCCACCAAGGGCCGACCCTTGGGTGACCTCCTTTGTTTATATTACCTGACTGGCTTCTAAAGAGATTTTATTGCTAATTCTGTTCTGTTGCAGTGAAATCTAGAAAAAAAGCAGGATCCCTCAAGGAAAGAGGGATTGTGAGACATTGGGTAACAACTTATCCTGCAGATAATACATTCTGAGCTGTGACTATCTTGTGCAATTGATTGTCCAGTATTATTGCAAAGTTAAAAAATAAATAAATAGGGGCCGGGAGTTTGGCCTAGTGGTAGAGTGCTTGCCTAGCATGCACGAAGACCTGGGTTCGATTCCTCAGCACCACATACATAGGAAAAAAAAAGCCAGAAGTGGTGCTGAAGCTCAAGTGGTAGAGCTCTAGCCTTGAGAAAGTCCAAGGACAGTGCTCAGACCCTGAGCTCAAGCCCAGGACTGGCAAAAAAAAAAAAAAGAAAAGAAAAGAAAAAATAAATAAATAAAAGGAACTTGCCTCATTCTTTGGAGCTCTAGAGCAAAGATGAGAAACAGTACCAAAAGCAGTTAGATTTGAGTGCATCCTATATAAGAACTTTCTAATAACAAGCCTCATGCCTGTAATCCTAGCTGTTCAGGAGATTCAAATGTGAGGTTCCAAATTCCAAGCTAGTTTTAGCAGGAAATTCAGTGAGACAATGCTGGTAGAATGTCATCCATGAGCAAAAAGCCAAATGACGCTGCCTGGAGCAGTGGCCTGTAACCCTAGCTACTCAGGAGGCTGAGATCTGAGGATCAGGGTTCAAAGCACAAAAGGACACAAGGTTCAGGGCACAGAGACTCAACTCCAATTAACCTCTAGAAAACAGGAAGTGGGGCTTGGCTCGAGGGTAGGGAAGTGATCTTGAGCTGAAGATCTCAGGGACAGTACCCAGGCCAAGTTCAAGCCCCAGGACACCTCCTCCCCCCCCCACACACACAAAATGACAGAAGACACACAGAGTTCAGGACAGAAAGTCAACTACAGCCGTAGTTCAAACTCTTAAACACAAAGTTCTTCGAGGAAATTATGATATTTCAGATGGTATATTCTCTTAGGCACCAAATATTAGCAATGCTATTATCTGGGGTCATTCTGTATGTTGTACAAGAGATGTAAACATGCAGAAAAAATCAGGAGCATTTTGTTGTTGTCTTTTGTTGGATTAATTGGTTTGGTCTGCTTCCATTGACTGCTTAATGAGCAACTTCTAGATTTCATGTAATTGGTAAAAGAATAAATATGATCAAATAAATCTTCAAAAACAAAAAAAGGTAAAGTGGGCAAAGGAATAATTTTTCCCATACATGTGTATTAACACCTTAATTAATGCTTCTCAAATTACAAATTTAAATATATGAATGGCAAGGTAGGAAGAAAAAAAGAGTGAAGAGGAAAATTGGGCAGAAAGGATTCCAAGCACCAGACTTCAAGATAGCATGTAGATCACAGAGATGAAAGCATCCTTGTTTGTGGGCTCCCCACCCCCACCCTGCTCTGGGTTACTTTAGTCATTAGTTAGGAATTATTCAGAACAAACATTCTTAGTTTTATTTTCCTTAAGCCTGCCAAAGCCAGTCAGATTCATATGCACAGAATGACCTATAATACTCAGAGCGATGATGCTGGCAGTTTTATTAGTCTGTCATTTCCATTCTTCTGGTAGCATGCTAGTCTTTATTGAAGATCCCCTACTGTGCTTGATTTATACATTAAGGGGTTTTTTTTGGGGGGGCAGCCCTGGGGCCTGTTTACTGTCCTTGGGCTTTCTCAAGGTTAGCAATCTACCACTCGAGCCACAGCACCACTTCTGGCTTTTTCTGTGTATGTGGCACCAAAGTATCAAACCCAGGGCTTCGTGCATGGTAGGAAAGCACTCTACCACTAGGTCACATTCCTGGCCTGCATTAAGTTTTATCTTGGAATGTATGTGTGTATATACATATATATATATATGTATATATATATATATATGTATATACTCTGCATATGTGTGTGTCTTTGTCTCAGATAAGGGTGATGGTTAAATGTAGTTCATAGACGTTTGTGTTGAAAGTTCATATCTAAGTTAACTTCAGTTTAAAAACTGAATGAAGCTATGACAGAGGCTGACACCTGTAATCTTAGCTACTCAAGACACTGAGATCTGAGGGTCATGATTTGAAGCTAGCCCCTGAAGAAGAGTCTGTGAGACTGTTAACTCCAGTGAATCACCAAAAATCTGGAAGTGAAGCTGTGGTTCAAGTGGTAGAGTATCAGCCTTGAGTGAAAAAGATAAGGGACACTGTGCAGGCCCTGAATGGAAGACAGTACATACATGCACACTGAATTATGACCTACATGTGTTCTTGTGTGTGCAGTCATCCCTCAATCTAGACAGGATTGCAAGACCTTGAGAAGTCAAGTTTTGTGTGTGTGTGTGTGTGTGTGTGTGTGTGTGTGTGTGTGTGTATTGGTGTGTCTGGGCTTGAGAGCTGTCCTAGAGCATTTTTGCTCAAGGCTATCACTCTATCACTTGCTTAACTTCTGGAATTTGTGGTTAAGTAACCCTTAGACGTTCCTGCCCAAGCTGGCTTCCCACCATTACCCTCACAGCTTAGCCTCCCCAGCAGCTAGGATTAATGGCATGATTGTTAGAATAACTTTGTACTGTCCCCACTGCCGCCGCCGACTTCTTCTTCTTCTTCTTCTTCTTCTTCTTCTTCTTCTTCTTCTTCTTCTTCTTCTTCTTCTTCTTCTTCTTCTTCTTCTTCCCTCCTTCTTGTCCTTCTTCTTCTTCCTCTTCCTCCTCTTCCTCCTCCTTCTTCCTTTTGTACCAGTACTTGGGCTTTTGATCAAAGTGTGTGCTTTACTTCTTGAGCCACACCTCCACTTTCAGTAGTTAATTGGAGACACAAGTCTCAAGTCTCATAGTCATGGACTTTCCTACCTGGGCTGGCTTCAAACCATGATCCTCAGATGGCAGCCTCTTGAGTCACTAGGATTACAGGTGTGAGCCACCAGTGCTCTGCTTCTCTTAGCCTTTGAGAACTCAAATTGAAAAATCAGCTTCTCTGTCACCTTATTTGTGCTTGCGTGCTTTTCTGGTTTCTTTCTTTTTTTTATGATGGGGTGGGGTTATAGGGCTTTAAGTTGGCCTGGATGCTGTCCCTGAGCTCTTCAGCTCAAGGCTATAACCTTATTCCTGGGCCTTGGCGTGGTCCCTGAGCTCTTCAGCTCAAGGCTATAACCTTATTCCTGGGCCTTGGCGTGGTCCCTGAGCTCTTCAGCTCAAGGCTACTGGCCTACCCTTCCCATGCCTCACTTCTCATTTTCTAGAAGTTAAATGGAGATAAGAGCCTCAGGTCCTTTTGTGCTAGGGGCAAGCTTTGAACCTTGATCTTCAGATCCCAGCCTCCTGAGTAGCTAGGATTTACAGGCGTGAGCCACCACACCCAGTTGCCTGCATGCTTTTCATTCCAAACGCCACTGCACTTAAAACCTGCCCTTTGATGGGGATTTGGGAAACATTTGCTTTCTTCATGCTGATTTTTCATTTCCTGCTGAAATTGAGCTCCCAGCTCTGAGCAGCTCCATAGAAACTAGGATCCGTTAACCAGGCTCCCTGTAAGTCAGAAAATGGGAGCCAGACTCTCCTTCGCATCTCAGGACACTGGAATCATTTCCCTTCCTGGGCAGATGAAAGGATGAGGTCATGGCACAGGACGGAATGGTAGAAAAACACAGTCTTCTAGAAGCTGAGACCAAATATTCATCTCAGAAGAAAACATCCTGGAGGCCAGGTTTTAATCAACCATCTTAAATCAATCACTGATGGCAGTCTGTCTGGATTTCCTCTGAAATATACAACATACATTTTATTTGCCAATGAGAATTCCCAGGAATGTCAAGGTGAAAGAGCAAATTGCATCTTAGTGATAAGACTCACCAAAGGAATTTAAAAACATAAATAAATAGGATGTTTCATGTTTATCTTTGGTATTTTTATAGGCTTGCACCTGTAATCCTAGTTACTGATCTGAGGATTAAGGTTTGAAGCCAGCTCAGGTAAGAAAGTCTGCAAGACTCATGTCTCCATCAAAAAAAGACAGATGTAGAGCTGTGGTTCAAGTGGCTTTGAACAAAATAATGAAGGGACAATGCTCAGGTAGTGAGTTCAAGCCCCCAGTAGTACAAACTCACACACACACACACACACACACACACACACACACACACACCCCAGGATCTACAGCAGCTCATCAGTCTCCCAGAGCAGGTACATCTTGGGCTCCTGGATGAGAGGCCAAGCTCAGATCATGGGAAATTAGGGTTGTATGGCCCGCAAGCTTCTAGGCTGGCCCGTCCAGCAATACAGCCCTATCAACCCCGAGGGCTGGAGAGCTAATGGGAAGATAACTCAGTGACTTCTGCCTTCTGCTCCTGTCTAGTTTGTAAGCTTACTTGTTGGACTAATAGCCCCCACATTGCTCTGCCAGTCCCCCACAAAAGTACATTGCTGGTGAATTTAAGACTGCAACTTTTCCTTATTCTGTATTCATTCAAAGTTCTTCTTAGACTGCATTTAAAGAGCATTTTTATGGTCCCAGCAAAATGGAGAAGAAAAGAATAGAAGTTTACCATCGGCCCCATCTTCTCCCTCAGTTATGGTATTACTAACATCTCCCGCTCAAGTGGAGTTTTTGTAACAATGGATGAGCTTGCATGGCTGCGTCAAGTGTCACAAGTCTAGAGCTGGCCTTGAAGCTTGCCCTTGATGTGATATGTTCTGTGGCTTTGAACAAGCTTATGAGGCCATCTACCAACAGTTTCCACTGCTCTAAGCAACTTCTGCACTTTACTCTTGCCTTCCTCTACCCCTTGCTTCTGATGTTTTGACTCTCTTTGTTTGGCATAAAGCCACACGGTGGAAGCCACATGATTTACAGTCCTTACAGACTGCTTCTTTCATGTAGTGGGTTATGATAGGTGCATTATTTGGGAAGGGGCTATATTTCTACCCCCCTCCTATGCAACTTGTATGACATAGTGTCAGCGAAGATCTTGTTGCAGGTACTATAAAGCCAGGACATGACAACAAGATTTGGTTAGATTTTGCATCCACTGTTGCCAACCGTCTTGGTTGTTTCTCAACGAACGCAGTTTGAGGAACGGCCTTCATGTCATTGAAGCATCTCGGAATGTAGTCCTCATGGAGTCACTATGCAAATTATGCCTTCTCGAGGCCCATGAACCAGCGGCTAATGTTAAAAGGAAACCGGTTGCTTTTGACAACAGCATCTTGAACTCTTAGTGATGACAAGGCAGCTTGAGTACTGCCGGACAGCACAAGATGAATTCTGTGGGTCATGATGTTGTACAGCCAGCAGCCCTGTGAAGCTCTCAGATACCGGGGAGATACAGGCAGTGGGGTACAGGCACAACACCTCCTCTGGTTCTCACATTGTTACTATAACCTAATCCATGGGATCTGCTGTTGTTATTCTCCACCTCCCCTCCCCCGCCCCGACACACACACATTTTCTCCAAAGTGCGGGAACATGGAGATGACCAGGGCCTTCAGAACACCAAAGGGAACCTTTGCAACTGACCAAAGATGGGTGCAGAGGACTGGGGTGAGGAAAGGGAGATTGAAGGGGAAACTGTCCTCAGGGACTCTGGGCCTCACCAGGATACAAGTGTTTGAGGGTATTTGATTCCTAGTGGGGCAGGCTAGTAAGAGAAAATGCGACATGAAAACCAGGAGCCAAGAATCAGATGCTAATTCTGTGTTAATGAGTAGCTTTAATCAAGCTGCCAATCAAAGCACACGGACACTATTTTATTGTTTTATTTTACTTTAAGCTTCAACTCCTTCATAAGCTGCAGCATTTAATAAAAAAAAATAATAAAAGGAGGGCAGGCAAGAGTAGCTCTCTTCCTCTGACCTTGTCTCCTTGTTCAAATAATTTAGTGTGCTCTGGGAACTGAGCAAAGATATCTTTAAAAAAAAAAAAAGACATTTATCCTAGGAAAAAGACGCTTGGGAGAATGACCCCTCTGGGTACAAAAAGTGTTTGTGAAGAAAAATGTTTCTCAAGGATAGATACCAGTCTTGAAGGAAGCTCCTAGTACAATACATCCTTTGTTTAAAGGCATGCTCAAACATCTATGTCATAATGACCCAAAGTTAATGTGCAGATCAACTTTGAAATCACTGGGTGCAACTGATAAAAAGGGTAACAGCAAGAATGACAGAATGTAACCAAATGTCAGAACAAGGAAGGCATTCATGCAAAGGTGATTTGAGCCAAACTCCAACTCACTTTTTCCTCACAAATAATGGGGATGTTAGAAGATTCACCGAACCTATTATCAGATGTGCTCGCATCCAGGTCTGGGTAAGGTACTGTCACTCTATCTTTCCTTTACTTTACTTTACTAATGAAGTTACTTAGTCTCTACCTCTAGGCGTCTTCAGATTTTTTTTTTTTTGCCAGTCCTGGGGATTCAACTCAGGGGCTTAGCACTGTCCTTGGGCTTTCTCAAGGCTAGAGCTCTACCACTTGAGCCATAGCACCATTTCTGGCTTTTTTCTATGTATGTGGTACAGAGGAATCGAACCCCGATCTTTGTGCATGCTAGGCAAGAACTCTACCATTAGGCCAAACTCCTGGCCCAACATTCTAGTTTTCACTAAGAGAGTCCAGTAAGCTCCTAGGCAAACCAAGAAATTTGGTCACTTGACCTGATCTTTGTGGGTTCAAGATGAATCTACCAACAGAGCCCCCCCCAAAAAAAAAGAGGGACAACTACAGAGGGGGCATAAAAGGAGAGGTGGCACCTCAGAATGGTACCTCAGGTGGCACCTCTCCTATATATATATATATGTTCTCCTGTATGTTATGATTTTTTTCCTTTTTGTTGTAATTAATAGAAGGGTTACATTATATTTGCCAGATAGAAGGTGCATTACTTCACAAACATTGATACCCTTTCTCATGGTTTGGTCCCCATTTCCCTCCCCCCACCCCTCACCCCTCATCTTGTTTTCCCCCTCACGTTATGATGTTTAAGGTGGTCTGCCAGGAGTGAGAGGAACAGGAGTGTAAAGCTGAGAGGTTTTGGACAAGCTGATTCTCCTTACCCTGGCAGGTATTTGTATACAGTGTGGCTTTAGGAACCAGGCGCTTATTCCAGCCTCCAGGATCACACAGGATGTCTGCCTCTCCAGCTTTAATAAGAATAGTCATGGTTTTCATCCAGTTTGGCTATTTGTCGCATGCTTCCATGACCAAAGAGATTCTCTGGGTTCTGAGCATTCTCAGACTTAGAGAAGGCTGGAGTCTGTGGGTGTACCACTTAGAACACACACGTCTTGTCTGAGCGGAGCAGCTAAGCAGTGTGGGGCCTGATTAGTATTTGAATGGGAGAAAGCTGGAAGGTTCTACAATTCACAGATTAGTAAACTCAGATTCTGTCAGGGGAAGTCCCAAACCTTGGGTTATCCCAAAGGGAAAGTAGCTTGTCTGTTTCTCCTCAACCTTCTCATCCATTCGGGGTTCCGATTCCTTTCATGTCCACAGGATCCATTTTATTCCAGACATCAGAAGAGAAACAAGCTTTCTTTAACACTTGTGCTTTCTTCCTGTGTTCTATATTCGGCCCTTCAGGTTGGCAACTAAACCTTGCTAGGCAGTCTCCAAGTACTACATTTGCATTCCATTTCCATGGTTTTGATATTTTCCCCTTTTCAGAACCAATTTCATTAAATATATTTGAACAATTTCAGTCATGAACTAAAAAATAAATAAAAGACCAGGATGTTCACACTTTAAATGTTCAACATTCAGAATCCAATTTCTTTATTCACATTGCTTATTATCATCCCCAAACAAGAGAGGGTCTAATGGCAGCAGATTCATTAGATGAGTAGTTCTCATTGTGTAAAAGACACTGACAGGACTTTATTGAGATAGCACATTTAAAGTACATTGTAATAAAGCTGACAAACCTATCAACAATCAGCATGCGGGCATTTAAAAAAGCCAAGGGAGGCTGGGAGCGTAGCCTAGTGGTAGAGTGCTTGCATCGCATGCACAAAGCCCTGAGTTCGATTCTTTGGTACCACATGCACAGAACAAGCTGGAAGTAGCTGTGTGGCTCAAGTTGCAGAGCACTAGCATTGAGCAAAAAGTGTTCAAGGACAATGCCCAGGCCCTAAGTTCAGGTTCAACTGGCAAATTTTTTTTTTAAATGATTCAAAGTAGAACGCTTGCCTTGAGGCTCAGGGATAGCACTCAAGCCCTGAGTTCAAGCCTCAAGATGGGAAAAAAAATCAGCAAACTACTGGTTGGTTTATGTTTAGAATCCTAGCTACTCAGGAGGCAGAGGTGCAAGGATCACAACTTGAAGCCAGCTAGGGCAGACAAGTCCATGAGACTCAAACAAAAAAAACGCCAGAAGCAGAACTTTGGCTCAAGTGGTAGTGTGCCAGCCTTAAGTAAAAACGTTAAGACTCCAGGATTGGCATAAAAATAGACGACAGATGATAGATGTATAGACAGACAGACAGGCAGAAATTGAAGCTAGTCAACGCCCCAGATCCATGAAATATACTTTATTCATTTGTTTTCAGTTGATGTAATAAAATACTGTGGCTAAATATTTTACAAAAAAAAAATGAGGGTTTGGGCTAGGAATATGGCTTAGTGGTAGAGTGCTTGCCTAGCATGCATGAAGCCCTGGGTTCAATTCCTCAGTTTTACATAAACTTAAAACAGAAGTGGTGCTGTGGCTCAAGTGGTACGGTGCTAGCTTTGAGCAACAGAAGTTCAGGGACAGTGTCTAGGCCCTGAGTTCAAGCCCTGGAACGCACGTACACACACACACACACACACACACACACACACACACACACTCACAGCAGGGCTGCGATATCTAGAATATAGTCCTGTTTGGTGGTCAGTAGCCACAGGGGAGGAGAAGCCAGGACTTGTCACTTGTCACTTGTATCACTGGTGGAGAACCAGGCCATTGACAGGTACCAGTAGCGTCTCTCTGCTTGGCTTTCATATTTTATCATCCTTAATTAAAAAGAAATCTGAAATCCAAAATAAGTCAAACTCTGAAAAATTTTGATGTCATACATCCAGTGATTCAAGACTGGCACATGGTACACAACTGTAATCCCAGCTACTTGAAAAGCAGAAATAGGAGGATCTCAACTTCAAAGCCAACCTGGGCAAAAGTTAATGAGATTGTATCTCAAACACAAAATAAAAGCCAAAAAAGTTGCCTAGGACAAGGAGGGTAGGGTAGTAGAATAATTACCTACTAACATGAGACCCTGTGATCAATTTCCAGTACTGAAAAAATACCAATAAAAAATTGGTACTAAAATGTTCATACACTTTGTGCACAAAATTGTAAAAAAAAAAAAAGTAATGTAACACATAATGTTACGTAGTGTTGCATGCCTGTATTTTTGGAACTTGGGAGACTGAGGCAGAAAGATTGTAAGTTCAAAACCAGCCTGGCCTAAATAGTCTTGCTTCAAAAACATAACAACTTGCACCAAAAATACTTACAATTACTTTCAGGCTTTGTATATGAGGAGCATATAAAATATAAATAAATTTTATGTTTAAACTTGAGTCCCATTTTCAAGATACTTCATTACTCATATGTAATCATATGCAAATATTTTAAAATCTTAAAAAAAAAAGAAGGAATCCAAGATCCAAGACATTTCTAGTCCAAGCATTTTGGCTAAGAAATACTCAGCTGGTGTGCAGAATCCATCAGCAAAGCTAACTTGTAGCCCCACAAAGTTCTTAGGACTATTCTCTTTATTTTGAGTTTACCCATTTTATGTCTCTGTAGAGAAGACCTTTGAGTGATAACCTAAAAATTATTTCTAGCTTTAATTTGAACTTGTTTTCTTTTTACTTTTGTTCTTGTTTCTGTTTGCCAGTCCTGGGGCCTGAACTTAGGGCCTGGGCACTGTCCTTGAGCTTTCTCAAGTCTAGTATTCTACCACTTGAGCCACAGTACCACTTCAGGCCTTTTTTTTCTGTGTATGTGGTTTTGAGGAATTGAACCCAGGGCTTCATGCATGCTAGGCAAGCATTCTACCACTGGGCCACACACTTGACCCTTGAACTTGTTTTCTATTGAGTCTTTATCTAGGAGAAAGTTGGCTTTTGGTCTAAACTGAAATGGCTTGTGACTCTACTTAATTTATTTTTATTTTATTTATTTATTCATTTATTATTTCTTTGTTGTTATTATAAAGGTGATATAAGAGAGATGACAGTTACATAAGTCAGGTAATGAGTACATTTCTTTTTTTTTTCTTGTCCTGGGCTTGAGCTCAGAGCCTGAGCACTCAAGGCTAGAGCTCTACCACTTGAGCCATAGCATCACTTCCAGCTCTTTTTTATGTATTTGGTACTGAGGAATCAAATCCAGGTCTTTGTGCAGGCAAGGCAAGCACTCTACCACTAGGCCAAACTCCTGCCCATGAGTGAGTACATTTCTTTTTGGACAATGTCACTCTTTCCCTTACTTTCTCTCAATTTTTCTCTCCTATCCCCACCCCCATCCACAAGTGGCATAGTTCATTTTCTTTTCCTTTTCTTTTTTTTTTTTTGCCAGTCCTGGGACTTGAACTCAGGGCCTGAGCACTGTTCTTAGATTTTCTCAAGGTTAGAGCTCTACCACTTGAGCCACAACACCACTTCTGGCTTTTTTTTTTAATGTATTTGGTACCAAGGAATTTAACCCAGGTCTTTGTGCACGCTAGGCAAGCACTCTACCACTAGGCTAAACTCCCAGCCCCTCTTTTTCTTTTTCTATTCTTTTTTCTTTTTCTTTTTTTTTTGTTGGCCATGGGGCTCGAACTCTGGGCCTGGGCATTGTCCCTGAGCTCTTCAGCTCAAGGCTACTGCCCTACCCCTTGATCCACAGTGCCACTTTTGGTTTTCTGGTGAGTAGTTGGACATGAGTTTCACAGACTTGGGGGTGGGGGGAGGGAAATGGGGACAAAAACATGAGAAAGTGTAGCAATGTTTGTAAAGCAATGCACCTTCTATCTGGCGAATATAATGTAACCCTTCTATTAATTACAATAAAATATATTTAAAGAAAAAGTCTCATAGACTTTAGTGCCTAGGCTGGCTTTGAACTATGATCCTCAGATCTCAGTCTCCTGAGTAGCTAGGATTACAGGCCTGAGCCACCGTGCCCAGCTTGTATAGTTTATTTTCAACATAGTGTCTAATAAGTACCACTGCTGTATTTGTACACTTAATTTATTTAAATTCATACTCCCCCCTTCCTTTTCTTCTTTCTTTCCTTCCTTCTTTCTCTCTCTCTGTCTGTCTCTTTCTCTGTCTCTCTGTCTCTGTCTCTCTGTCTCTCTGTCTGTCTGTCTCTCTCTCTCTCTCTCTCTCTCTGTCTCTCTCTGTCTCTCTCTCTCTTTCTTCTGTGGGTCATGGGGCTTGAACACTGGGCCTAGGTGCTGTCCCTGAGCTCTTCAGCTCAAGACTACCGCCCTATCCCTTGAGTCACAGTCCCACTTCCCATTTTCTCATGGTTAATTGGAGATAAAAATCTCACGTTCTTTTTAGTGCCCGGGCTGGCTTTGAACCGTGACCCTCAGATCTTAGTCTCCTGAGTAGCTAGGATTACAGGCGTGAGCCGAGCCCAGTTTCCCCCCCTCTTTCTTATCCCTACCCTTTTTTTTTTCTCATGGTATCCCCCAGGATTGTCATTCCAAAGATTCAAGTAACATGTGCCAGCAGTCACCAACTCAGAAAAAATTCATCAGACAGACAATTTCTTCTATGACCTACAGAGGGTCTCTCCAGGTTCTAACTGTTTTCTCTCTCTCTCTCTCTCTCTCTCTCTCTCTCTCTCTCTCTCTCTCTCTCTCTCTCTCTCTCTCTTTCTCTCTCTCTCTCTCTCTCCCTCCCTCCCTCCCTCCCTCCCTCCCTCCCTCCCTCCCTCTCTCTCTCTCTCTCTCTCTCTCTCTCTCTCTCTCTCCTCCCCTCCTCCCTCCCTCCCTCCCTCCCTGAGCCTCAGCTGCCCAATCGCTTCTCTGAATGTCCTTGATATTTATTTAGCCTGAATTCTATACGCCTGTACCAGACTTGCCAGCTCAGCAGTATTCCTACTTCCATTAAGGCAAGGGTCACTTTGTTCTCTGCTGGCATCGTCAATAAACATTAGCTAATTGATTGATCTTATGAGGTCTTGGCGTTTAGAAAAAAGCTTGATGAATGTGCCCTGTAATTACCATCATTTATTGCTCCTGTCATTTCTAAGTTTTTCTTATGACAGAGTTCAATTTTACCATGATCCATTTTATTTGGAATTTTGTCATTTTTGTTTTTATGAGATAGGATCTCATAAAGCCTGTGGTTTCAGGCTGGCTTCAAATTCATGAGCCTCCTGCCTCAGTCTCCCAGGTGCTAGAATTAGCACACTGTATCACCATCACCACCCAGCCAATCTGAAGTATAATGTGGCCTCTCTACACAGAGTTTTATACTGCAACCAGAACTGACATGAGGGGCAAGCTTTGCACATGCACACACACATGCTTGTTCTGGGGCTTGGACTCAGGGCCATACAGTCTTGCCTGGCATTTTCTCTTAAAGCTGGTGCTCTACCACTGAGCCATGCTTCTACTTCTGGTCTTTTGCTGGTTAACTGGAGATAGGAGAACTATGGGTTTTTCTGCTAGCATTGGCTTTGCACCTGGATCTTTAGATCTCAGGTTCCTGGGTAGCAAGGAGTACGTGCATGAATCTCCAGTGTCCAGTACCTATGGTAGTTTTGAGTCTTCTGCTGGCTCCTCTCCTTGATGAAATGATACCTTTTTCAGGCAGCGCCACAAACTTAATGCCCAGCACTAAGTTGTCAGTAAAGACTGGTGAATCAGAATGGGGCTCAAGTGCTCAGTTTGCAAAGCCTGATATGAATCAATTCTTCACTTTTTTCCTCCTCCAGACAGTGGCATCTAGACTCAGCCAGTTTATTTCTGTTGAAAGCCTCCAGATCTTAAAAGGCAAACTTACACCAAATTTTCTCTTTAGCACACCAGGTGTCAGTTTCCATGAAGTTTATTTCTATCTGCAGAGCTTCTGCTCATCCTGGTAACCCACACATCCTCAGCTACACTGGGGCCACAGAGATGTAGGTCACTGTTCACAGTACAAGTAGAAATATTAAGTGGGCCTCGATGGCTCTCACCTGTAATTCTAGCTACTCAGGAGGCTGAGATCTGGAGACTCAAGTTTCAAAGTCTGTCTGAATAGAAGGTCTTTGAGAATCTATCCCCAAATAACTAGCAAAAAAACCAAACCAGGCGGGAGGCATGGCTCAAATGGTATAGCACTAGCCATGAGCAAGAAAACTAAGCAAGAGCGCAAAGCTCTAAGTTCAAGCCCCAGTACTGGCGCACACATAGGCATGCATACACACATAGACATGTACGCATATGCACGCATGCATGTGCACACACACACACACACATACACACACACACACACACGCAAAGCCACATTTAGCTATGTGGCTAATGCCTGAAACCCTACCTAACTGGGAAGCTAAGATCAGAAGGATTGTAGTTCAAGGCCAGTCCAGGTAGAAAATTTTTCAAGGCCCGTTTACAAAGACATATATGCCTGTTTCTCTTGCTACACAGGGAGCCTAACCTAGGCAGATGACACGCAGATGCATGCCAAGGCATGAGAGACCCTACCTCAAAACAACCAGCAGAGAGCAGGGCTAGAGGCATGGTAAAAATGCTTGCCTAGCAAATGTGAGACCCTGAGTTTTATCTCCATGGCTGTTAATGAATTTATTAAGAAAAGAATGTCACTATAAAAAATTTTCTGAACACCATCATCTGAGGTTGTATTGAACACAATCAGAAAAGAGGCTGTGCCAGCATGAGATCTTAGTTTGGCTGCTGAAACCTGTGATAAACTAACCATTCTCCTCAACGCACCTTGTCAATGGCCCCTCTGGAAGGACAGTAGGAGAGACCCCCAACACACTTGAAAATCTATATTTGGACCCTTCTAGGGGTCACCCAGGGAATTGGTGAGAAAGGAATTCATCTGTATAACGGTGGTCCATGCAGGACTTTGCAAACCTTTCTGGTGGAGAAGTTCAGAATATGCCACTTGGAGGATGGAATGTTTATTTTGATCTGAAGACAAATGAGAAAAAGCGGAGTCAGGAAGTGGTATTTGCCTGAAAGCAGGACATAAATTTGTATAGGTATCCATTTGCTATGGGGAAGGACAAACAGATTAAAGAGGTAACTGGGCACAAGAAGAACCTACAGGTTTCCAGGAGCTCATTGCTCATACCTGTAACTCTAATTACTTGGGAGGCTATGATCTGAGGATTACAATTCAAAGCCAGACAAGGCAGACAAATCCATAAGGATCTTATTTCCAATTAACCATCAAAAGGCTGGAAATAGAACTGTGGCTAAAGTGGTAGAGCACCAGCTTTGAGTAAAAAAGCCAAGTCAGGACAAGAGTTCAAGAAATACACACACACCGGGGCCGGGAGTTTGGCCTAGTGGTTAAAGTGCTTGCCTAGCATGCATGAAGACCCGGGTTCGATTCCTCGGTACCACATACATAGAAAAAAGAAATACACACACACACACACACACACACACACACACACACACACACACACACCCTCTCTGGGGCAAGTCTTTCTAAGTAGGCTTCTCTATTGGTTTCCCATGTGTACTTGCTTTTCAACTTACAAAAAGGTTAACAGCCCAATAAACCCTTCCTAAACTGAAAACAGTTACTTAAAAATGACTCACCACAGAAGAATTCTAAGTCAAGCCATTATTAACATAAGTAAGGTACTGTCTTCTCCTGTGTAATCCTAGCCACTCACGTGACTGAGATCTAAGGATCCAAGTTTGAAGCCAGTCTCTCTCTCTCTCTCTCTCTCTCTCTCTCTCTCTCTCTCTTTCTTTCTTTCTGCTTGTTTCGTCCTCTCCCCCGCTTCTGCTGAGTTTTTATTACTGAAGCAGTTAACTGTATGTCATTTTATATCTAGCAAGGGAAAATGAAACTTATGAGTCTAGTTGCTTTGGACTTTGGGAGATAGACATCTACTTCAGAGGAGTATTATTACCTGGTGGCAGGGGTGGAGAAGTTACAGACAGTAGCGAGGAACATACCAGGTTCTGAGACAGGTTTACCCAAAGGGCAGTGCGAGACTACAGAGTGGTGGGGAAATGTCTGCCAAACTGAGAGCTGAAAGCTTTTTGCTTTTTTTTTTTTTTCTGATGCTGATTCTGAGGTTTGAACTCTGGGACCAGGCACTGTCTCTGAGCTTTTTTGCTCAAGTCTAGCTCTTTACCATTTGAGCCACAGCTCTACTTCCATCATTTTGGGTGGTTAAATTAGAGATTTACTTGCCTGGATGGCTTTGGACTGGATCTTCACATCTCAGTTTCCTAAGTAGCTAGGATTGTAGGTATAGGCTTGAAGGCATTTTTATAATAAACACTTGAGAACTGAAAACAAGCTG
The DNA here is from genome assembly GCF_031878675.1 of Megascapheus bottae. Lineage (NCBI taxonomy): Eukaryota > Metazoa > Chordata > Mammalia > Rodentia > Geomyidae > Megascapheus > Megascapheus bottae. The sequence goes on along the minus strand of NC_143511.1, from coordinate 31,510,960 downwards.
TCTACACTGCATCTATATTGGCTGTAGATAAGAGGAGTAAGGCTTCACACATGAAGGAAATGTGGAAGAGAAGAGGGTTGTTGATGAGAAGTACCCATTGCTTCTGAATGAGCTGGGGTTGGCAATGCAGAATGTCAACAAAGAGGTACAAGTGTCTTGGTGGTCAGCCATCAGTGAGTATAAGTTAAGGTTCCAACAGAGAGGCAGGAATGTGAAGTAATTTTCCATTGGTTTCTCCCAACAGTTGTTAACTGATAATTATCTCCCTACCACTACCACCCCCATCCCTGGCTCTGGGGATCTGATTTAAGACATCTCTGAATGTTTCTGTTATTCTTTTATTTTTTTTTCAACTTCTTAGCCTCTCAGAAGGCTAGCAATGATGGGTCTGGATGGAACTTTTCTAACTCATATGACTAAGAGAACGTGCTCTGAAGCTCTGAAATGGGAGGAAAGAAAGATGACTAGTGCAAAATCACTCTTGTGTGACCATTTGATAAATCCAAGGCAGAAAAAGACATACATAATCCCTAACTTCCTGGCCAATACACCAAATGTTACCAGAAAGTTTAGGGCAATTAAACAACCTCGATTCTTGCATGGAACAAGAGAAGAATTCGCGCATGGGACAAATATAAGTAAAGGTGATGGGGAAGTGTATAAGAAAGAAATATGACAGAGAAAGGGGGCACATGGCAGAGGTATACCATGAAGAGAGAGAGCTTCAGCCCACTGTCACCGTCTTGGCCACCTTTCTCATATCAGAGATTGGCCTTGAGTTAAATAGGGACATTTGAAGTCCTTGAAGATGGTTTTCTGATCCTTGGATCCTCCTTTCTGATGGTTGTAAGGTTATGAAACCAGAGATTTACTGTTCCATCCTTATTTCCCCATTCTTTTGTAGCCTCCTGTCCCTATTTGTCAGGCAGCTTTGGGGATATCAGTTTATCCTGCCACTGCAAGCATCTACTAATGCATATTACCTGTATCTAAAATTTAGCTCTACAGCCTACTGTATAATATTAGATAAGGTAGTTAGCATACGTGAGCCTCATTTTCCTTGCCTGTTACATGGGCCCATGCACTGACTATATGTCTGTTTCCCTGGTGATCTATGCCAGAGGGTCATACCAGCTCTGCCATTCCTGGGCCTGGCCTCCAGTGGGCACGGCCCAGGCTCTGAGCAATGACTCTGAGCTAAAATGCTCCAGCCTCCCTCTGAAGTTTGGTTTGCCTGGAAAGTGTTCTGAAGACTTCTACCTCTGATGTCTTTCTCTCCTCCCTCTACACGCTGTGTGGTCCATTTTCACAGAACTTGGACAACAGAGGGAGGTGAAGGATCAGAAAAGAGAAAGCCAGAATGACCGAGTTAAAATTCCAACTGCACATTTTTTTTAATGCGGAAGAAAATTAATTATAAGGCAAGAAATCCTCCAGCTAGAGAAATCCAAATTAATTTTTTTTCTACTTTGGGTCTAATTTTATCTTTACCAATTTTCTGGCTTTTGTTTGCTGAGACCTTGGTAAACATGAATTATACAGTCACATGGATCACTAGAGGGGAAGCCACAGCTCTTCAGGAAGGCCACATAAATATTTCTTAAAGTGTAATCAACATTACAAGGTAAAGTAGTAGAGCACTTGCCTGGCATGCATGAGGCCCTAAGTTAAATCCACAGTACCTTAACAGCCACAGCAACCATACCAATGTGGTTAACATGTTCTAATTTAGGAAAAACAGTCAGCATGCCTCAATAATCTAAGAGAGCTCACTTGTTATGGCTAGATTCTGACGCTCTGATTTAGGGGGCTTTGGGTGTGGTCCTGGGTCTTTGAGATGAGTACTTGGCCTTACCCCAGTATACAATTAATGTCTACCCAGCTGTATTATAAAAATCTAAGGCTGAACCACTTTCTGCAGCCCAGGGATTTGCCCTGAAGAATTCCGTGTTTACAGCATCTTCAGTTTGCCATCATTTAACTTACTTGTTTTTTTTTTTTACTTTCAATATTCTTTTTTAAAATATTTTTATTGTAATTAATAAAAGGGTTACATGATATTTGCCAGATAGAAGGTGCATTAATTAACGTACATTGATACCCTTTCATATGTCTTGGTCCCCATTACCCACCCCCCCACCTTCCCATCTTGGTTTTCCCCCCTTCCCTATCCAATTTCAAATAACCAAATACAAATATATCCAATATATCAGATAACAAAGTGAGATACTGTAACAATATGAGATAACCAAGGGACAGCAAAAGAGATGAGAGATAACATAGTACATTAAGGACAACAATCATTCATTATATGGCTTTTGTTTCAGTATCCTAGAGGTCCTTTCACTTAGCTTCATACTATATGGCCTTATGTATCTAGGTTTTGCTCTATTGCAAATCTCTGCTAGGAGAGCCCAAGGTTTCTACTGATTATGACAAATGAGGGAAACCATTGAGCCTAACTTCTTTGAGTCTGGCTTACTTCACTTAATATGGTTTTTTCTAAGTCTTTCCATTTCCTAACAAATGGGGCGATGTCAAAAAGAGATCTCTCAGGCTGTAAGTCACCAATAGAGCTGGTAACTTTTCCATAAGTTTGAAATATTCCCAGAGCTGGCAGTGTAGCTTAGCATGGAACCCAGGTGTGTTTGATTATATATAAACACACACACATACACACACACACACACACACACACACACATATCGGAAGTGGAGCTGTGTGCAAAACGGATGACGGCTAGCCTTGAGAAAAACAGTTCAGGGATAGCAACCAGCTCTCAGGTCCTTTTATGTTCAGGCTGGCTTTGAACCGAGATCCTCCGATCTCAGCCTCCTGAGTAGCTAGGATTTCAGGCGTGAGTCACCTCACCCAGCTTCATTTCATTTTTTTATGAGACAGAGTTTCATTGTATAACCCACGCTGACCTTGAACTCAAAATCCTGTCAAGTGCCAGAGTGACTGTCCTGGACTGCCCATACCCAGTGAGTTTGCTGCCATCTGCAGCTAAATGCAAGCCTTCCCTGATATATTTCTTATGTTATGGTCTCGTTTCTTGGTGGCACTCCATAGTCTCCATGGCAGAAAACCCTCGTGAGATATACTTCTTGAGTGCTAGAACTCCACTCCAGATTGCCCTAAGTTTTGTTCAATGAAGAACAGTACCTTGGAAGGACTTCCTTCAACAGCACTGCCTCAAGTCTGCCCCGAAGACCTGGCAAAGAAAACAGAAGCCTTCCCTTGGAGGAACACAATGGACTGACAAGTGATCCCTAGACTGCCTTCCTCAGTCCTGCCTAAGGAGCCAAGGGTGCAGATGAAGCAACAAGACAAAGTCCCGCAGCCATTTACCCTTTTCAGTCCCCTGGGGAGCCAGTTGTCTGCAGCCAATGAACTTATGGGCATTAGTGTCCCTGGAGCAGGTGACAAATTGCCTCCTGCTCATTATAGATATAACCAAAATGCCTGAGCTCTCACAGAGACTCCAGTTAACCCCTCACTGTCCACTTCTGGAGGGTTTTCCCATGAAGCAAGTGTCTTGACCGACCTCTGAGTTAGAGAGTAAGGGGAAATTGGAGAGAAAAGAGCAAATATGTTTTAGGTTGCATTATGGATGTCAATCTGAGTGGCCTCAATTTAGAGGGAGGGAGAGAGACAAACAGACAGACACAGACAGAGAGACAGAGAGAGGGAAGATATCCCTAGACTGATTGCTACTATTGTTCCTCATCATCTAGTGCCCAAAGAGCTAGCAGAATCCACAAACTTTTTAGTCTCTCTAAAGCTTTAAATATGATGTCCATGAATGTGTTGTCATAAAGCCCTTGAGTATACATAGCGTCTTGTTACGCCACACGTCTTATAACACAAACACTATATAGCTCTCTAAAGAAACACCATACTAAGAAAAATGAGGAGGGCCAAGCCTTCGCGGCTCATGCCTATAATCCTAGCTACCCAGGAAGATGGGCTCCAAGGGCCGTGGCTTGAAGACAGCCAAGGCAAACATACCCCAAGTTTATCTCTAACCAGCAAACAGATAGAAGTGGTGGGGTGGCTCAAGTAGTACAGTGCCAGCCTTGAGCAAATAAAGAGCTAAGGGACAGTGCCCAGGCTGGGATTAAAGTCCCAGTACCAGGACACATACACACACACACACACACACACACACACACACACACACACACACAGAAATGATACACAAAAAAATATGGAGTTTACAGCCATACCACAGTGAACATGCCTGATCTCATCTGATCTCAGAAGCTAAGCAGTGTCAGTCCTGGTTAATACTTGGGAGGAAAATATAGAGGAGAATGAGGCACTGGTGTCTCCCACCTGTCATCCTAGCTATTCAGGAGGCTGAGATCTGAGGATCACAGTTTGAAGCCAGGCCAGGCAGACAAGTCTGTGAGACTCCTATCTCTAATAAACTACTCCGAAAAAAAGCCAAAAGTGGTACTTTGACTCAAGTGGTAGAACTTAAAATGGTAGAGCACAAAGAGGCTCAGGGACAGTGCCCAACCCCAGGACCAGGAAACAAAACAAAACAAAAATATGTGAAGCCAGGCACTGATGACTCATACCTGTAATCCAACATACTTCCAACATACTCAAGAGACTGTGAGATAAGGATCATAGTCCAAAGAGAGCCCAGACAGGAAACTCCCTGAGACCCTTATCTCCAATTAACCACCAAAAATCTAGAAGTGGAGCTGTCACTCATGGAGGAGAGAGCTAAGCTGGAACGAAAGAGCTCAGGGATAATACCCAATTCCTGAGTTTAAGCCCCAGGACAGGTACAAAAGTTTTTAAAAAGAAAAGGAAAAAAAAAATCCCATGTGAGAGTATGAGGCCTTGAATTCAAGCCTCACTATCTACAAAGAAAAAAAATTAAGAAGAGGATTAAAGTACACTACAGTTTTGGCCAAGAAGACGAATGAAGCCAAACAAAAATGCCAGAAAACAGATTGCCAAAAGATAAAGGCCACCTTCCCTAATAGCTTCTACTTATAAGTCAAAAACAAAAATCTTTACAAGTAACAAATGAATGAGTAGACCTCAAAGAATAGACTGTTACACCACAAACCACACTGGTCATAGAAGCATAGAAAAACACTCTGGTGACTAGCTGGCCCCCTTGCCTGTTGACATCAGAGGCAGGGCTAAAGGGGCTGGGGCGACAGTTCAGTGATGGGCTCCTTGCCAAACATGTGCAAAGCCCATGCGTTCAATTCCTAGCACTATAAAAAGAACCAAAACAATAACAAAGAAAAAAAGAAACAAAACAGTGAGCAGAGCTGCGTGCTGGTGGCTTACATCTGTAATCCTAGCTACTCAGTTCACCTGGATTTGGGGAATCACAGTTCAAAGTCAGCTGGGGCGAAAAGTCCATGAAACTCTATCTCCCAATCAACAAGCAAAAAGCTGGAAGCATGTCTCAGGTAGTACTTGAGACAGCCAGAAAAAGGTCAAGGTGCTGAGTCAAATCTTGATACTCGCTTTAAAATAAGAACTTTGGGGCTGGAAAAGCTGTCTTATCACCAGTTTAGGAACTCAAGTCCTTGCCTCAAAGTCTTCAGAGAAAAAAAATGAGTAATTTTGATATTTTTCCTAACCACACACGGACTGTTCTAAATAGTGGCACATGCACTATCATCTAGAGGAAAAAATAATATCCAGATGCCTGCTCTGTTCTGTGCTTTATACTGATATTTATACTTGTTTTTCCCTAAAGACGACTGTGGTTATAAAATGAAGAATGAGCCTCTTCTATGGTGGCTATTACTTTCCCTTCATTTCTTTCTTTCTTTGTGCTGGTATTGTGGCTAGAACTCGGGGCTTTGCTGTGTCCTTTGGCTTTTTCACTCAAGACTGATGTTTTAAACTTGAGCCATACCTCCAACTTCTGGTGTTTTGCTGGCCATTTACAGATAAGAATCTCACTGACGTTCCCAGACTGGCTTTGAACCATAATCCCTAGATCTTAACCTCCTGGGTAGCTGGGATTACAAGTGTGAGCCACCAGCACTCAGCTTCCTCTTCTTTGTTTCCTGGACAGCTGGGCACTTTGCTTGGTATCCAGATCAAGAAGTGAGTCATACTCTGGCTAGAGGGTCTAACATGTCAGTGTCAGGCTAGGACTGCTATTCAGAGACAGAGGACTTGGCTAGCACGTGTGAGGCTTTGGGTCTAATCCTTAGTGTCCCACCAGAAAGAAAAAAGCAGACATACAAAAAAAGTGAATGTAATTTTTTTTTCGCCAGTCCTGGGCTTGAGCTCAGGGCCTGAGCACTGTCCTTGGACTTTCTCAAGGCTAGAGCTCTACCACTTGAGCCTCAGCACCACTTCTGGCTTTTTCTACATATGTGGTACCGAGGACTCGAACCCGGGTCTTCATGCATGCTAGGCAAGCACTTTAACCACTAGACCAAACTCCCGGCCCAATGAATGCAAAATTTTATACACTCTTTTGGATTTCTTTTGGATTTTATGTATCTTACTATTTGTTTTTAGATACTGAGCATTGAACTCAGAACCTTGCAAATGCTAGGCAAAGACTCTACCACTGAGCTGTACCCACATCCATATTCTGTTGTTGGTGGTGGTGGTAGTGGTGGTCTGGTCGTGTGTGTGTGTGTGTGTGTGTGTGTGTGTGTGTGTGTGTGTCTGTGGTGGTACTGGGACTTGAACTCAGGGCCTCTTGCTTTCTTAGGTTAGCTTTCTTAGCTTAGCCTAGCTTTCTATTTAAGGCTGGCACTCTACCATATTTCCATGTCTAGTTAATTGGATTTGAATTTGTCTACCTGGGCTGGCTTCAATCCTTGATCCCCAAATCTTAGACTTCTGAGTAGTTAAAAGTTTTTTCATTTTAAAAAAGTGGACTACAATGGTAAAGATTCTTCAAGCCAAGCACCAGGGCTGAAAAACCTTCCTGGAAGAACACCCTAAGCACTTCGTGTTTTCATTTGCTTGTACAGAGGATCAATGTTCTTTCAAGGCAACTATAGTTGCTCTGTGGAGGGTGAAAATAGAGAGTCAATATTTGCATCTGTAGCACTAATATACCTAGCCTTGCTTAACTGATTGATTTCCATTACTGGGCAACATTTTGGATGGATATTATGCAAGTAATAGTGACACATTTGTATCTGATGCATGTTTGTTCATGAATCAATCTAGCCTTTTTATTTCCTCCTTCCCTGTCTCTTTACAAAAGAGTTGTTAAAAAACAAAACAAAAACAAAAACAAAGGGAAGCAGGCGCTGGTGCCTCACACCCCTGATCTCCTAGTTACCCAGGAGGCTGGGATGTCAGGATAGCAGTTCAAAGCCAGCCAGGGCAAGAAAGTTCATGAATCTCTTATTTCTCATTAGCCACCAGAAAACCACTAATGGCACTATGGCTCAATGGTTGAGTGCTGTTCTTGAGTACAAAAGCTGAGGCCCTGAGTTCAAAACCAACAGCTGATAAAAATACAAAGGGAATGGATGGAAAATTTTTCTATGTGTATTAAATCTTAAATGTGAAAATTAGCTGTGGTTGCTATGTGCCAGAGATTGCCAATGTGCTGGTGACTCAACCTGTAATTCTAGCTGTTCAAGAGGAATAGCTAAGATCTGAGGATCTCAGTTTGAAGTCAGCCTGGACCAACAAATATAAGAATTTTATATATGTATATATATATATATATGTATATATATATCCAGTAATCTAGCAAAAAATCCAAATTAGAGGGGCTGGGAGTTTGGCCTAGTGGTAGAGTGCTTGCCTAGCATGCACAAAGACCCGGGTTCAATTCCTCAGTACCACATACATACAAAAAATCCAGAATGGTGCTGAGGCTCAAGTGGTAGAGCTCTAGCCTTGAGAAAGTCCAAGGACAGTGCTCAGGCCCTGAACTTAAGCCCAGGACTGGCAAAAAAAAAAAATCCAAATTAGAGGCATAGTGCAAGTGGTAGAGCATCAGCAAAAACCAAAAAACAACAACAATCAAAGAAATTCGGCATCACTCAGGCCTCTTACTCTTCCCTCTAGCACCAGAGACTGATTGGTGAGCACGAAGATTCTCTCCTCTAGGTCTGATAATGAAGAAGTGAACACCTGATTTTAAGTTCTCTACTTTCTTACCCACTCCCCTGGGAGTAACCCCACCTGCTCTCTTAGCATTGTTTCCCCACTTTGGTGTTCAAGGAGAGTGTTCAAGGCAGGAATTGCAGACCACTGTTCACTCTTAAGAATTGGCAGCTCTCCCTTTCAAGTCTCATTGTGGGTGGTCTAGCCACAGAGTAACAGACATCATCATCAGGTAAGTCTTATTTCCTTCTCAATCACATTAAAGAAAAATTATACTGATAGTAGATGAAACTACAAAGAATACTTTATTCAAGACTATCATAGGTCTGAGGGTATAGCTTAGTGGTAGAACTGTTGTTCAATGGATGTGTAGTCCTCAGGGTGAGTGGAAAACTACTGCAACAGGGAAAAGAGAAGGGCTCAAGTTCCAATCAGCAGAGACCTCTGGGGATTGACAAAGATCAGTAGCCCAGGAAGGTATATAGATGAGAAATTACTAAGAGGAGACATCCAGCTTAGAAGAATGCGTGCCAAAGTAGCTGCTATAATTGAGATAGGACCCTCCAATGGCCACGTGAGAAAAAGTTAAGTCTCCAGCCTGTGGAGCCACTAGAAGGCAGAGGAGCCTTTAGAAGGTGGGGACTAGGGGGAGGAAGTTAGGTTATTGGAAAGTATGTCCTTGAAGGAGATATTGGGACCTTGGCTTCTTCGGTCTCTGGTAAGCAGTCTCTTTTGAAGTGTCCTTTTCCATGAGCACCATGCCATGTTATATGGCCTTACCACAGACACAAACCAGGAGATCATGGCCTGAAATCTGTGAAAATATGAGCCAACATAAACCTTTCTTCTTCATAAGATGACTACTTTAGATATTTTGTCACAGTATCACAAAGCTGACTAACATACTGGGTTAAACAGGTTTCTTGCCAAAGGCAGGCCAAGAACATACACTTAGAGTATACCACTTCATCAAAAGTGAGATAAGAGCTGAGCACTTGTGACTCACAGCTGTAATCCTACCTACTCAGGAGGCTTAGCTCTCAGGATCATGATTCAAAGCCATTCTGGGCAGGGAAGTCTGTGAGATTCTTATCTCGAACGAATTACCCAGAAAAAGCTGGAAGTGGCTCAAGGAGTAGAGTACTAGCTTTGAGCAAAAGAAGCTCAGATTCTGCCGGGAGTTTGGCCTAGTGGTTAAAGTGCTTGCCTAGCATGCATGAAGACCCGGGTTCGATTCCTCGGTACCACATACATAGAAAAAAAGCTGGAAGTGGTGCTGAGGCTCAAGTGGTAGAGCTCTAGCCTTGAGAAAGTCCAAGGACAGTGCTCAGGCCCTGAGCTCAAGCCCAGGACTGGCAAAAAAAAAAAAAAAGAAGCTCAGATTCAGCACCTGAGGTCTGAGTTTAAGCCCCACGACCAGCACCAAAAAGAAAAAGTGGGAGAAGAGGAAATTTGTTAGGTATCAAGAGAGGAATGATAAATTGATTGTCCAGAGTTTCCATTTCATCATGAGATCCTATCTCACTATGATGCCCACACTGTTCTTGAACACTTGAAATCCTTTTACCTCCATCTCCCAGGAAGCTGGGACATAGCAACATGTTCTCTCCCTCTGTCTCTCTCTATCTCCAGTACTGGGGCTTGAACTCAGAAACTCTCCAGGAATCTTAACTTTGTTTCTAGCTTCTCTTGGATTTGTCTGCCTAGGATGCCTTCAAGCCACAGTCCTCAGACTTCAGCCTCCTGAGTAGCTACTATTATAAGTATAAGCCACTGGTGCCTGGCTAAGGGAACTCTTTCACAGACAATGTTGTGATTTGGGTGTAGCTACTATAACATAGGCTCATATGCTGGGAGCTGTATGCTGTATGGCAGTATATGAAATAAGGTCACTGGATGTAGCTGGTGTCATCTGGCCACATAGTGGATGACAGAGTATTGGGTTTAACTGGCACCATATTGTCTTCACGGTGGAAGAAGGGAAGTCCCACCTCTCATGTGATGGGTGTACCTAGGGGCATGGGCAGGGTCTTGGATGATAGGTTACTGGACCTATCAGTCTTGTGCCTTGAACTTGGTAGAATCTTGAGTTTCCTGTGACCCTACCACAGCCCCTGATGCTATTTAGGTGCAGACTGTCATGGCATCCCACTTCAGCTTTCCATCAGAATTGATCTGGTTGTTCGGTATTGTTTTTCTGCTCTTTCCTTGCTTTGCTACTCTCATGGCTCAGTTTTCTAACAGTGTTATGTGTATTCGAGGGACTGCAGGTCTTTCTGACAGGCAATCACCTGCAGTCACTGGCTTTCCAATAAAGACTCCCAGTTCAACTTCTCAACATGTGGCGTCTCTGTTTATCATAATTGAGGTGCCTTACAACATATAGAGGTAGTAGAGGACTGTTGAGAGGTGGACCCAGTAAGGAGTCATTACAAGTCAAGGTACTTCTCATGTAACCTTGCTCTACTGTTTGTTTGCTTCTTTTTGGTTAGTCATGGGGCTTGAACTCAGGGCCTGGGTACTGTCCCTGAGTGCTTTTCTATGCTACTTTGAGCCACAGCTCTACTTCCAGTTTTGGGGTGATTAATTGGAGACAAATCTCATGGACTTTCTTGCCCTGGCTGGATTCAAACCATGATCCTCAGATCTTAGCTTTCTGGGTAGCTAGGAATGCAGCCATGAGCCAGCAGTGCTCATAGCTGGGCACTTCTTGCTTTATTCTTGAGAAAGAGTTGTTAGAAGAACAGCATCACCCTCCTTCCTAGTCATTCTAGCCTCTTGTCTCCCACTTGCTCCCATTCTTCATGCTGTCGGCCATAACTCAGCATTTCCAAAGTTGAACTCACACAGCTTCCATATCTTAACCCTTTAGTATCCCCTTTAGAAGCTTCTTATCTTTATAACGTCTCCAGTCTCTGGAATTTCTCTTAAAGTCCTGGACAATGGACTGATATAATCACTCATCACCTAATCACCTCCCAGAGGTCCATCCTAATGTCTTTATACCACTGCCTTCAAGGTTAAGATGTCAACACGTAAATTTGGAGGAGCAGAGGACATACATATTCTGCAGCAATATCATTAGTTCTGAATAATTCCAACTTCTGTTTGTGGCTAAATACATCACCTAAATTTAAGGACAATCACAGTGCAACAGAATTTAAAATTCTGAGCTGAGCACCAGAGGCTCTTGCCTATAATCCTAACTACTCAGGAGGCTGAGATCTGATGACTGTCATTCAAGCCAGCCTGACAGTAAAGTCCATGAAACTGATATCCCATTAACCACTAGAAAACCAGAAGTGGCACTAAGTGGTAGAGCACTAGCCATGAGCAAAAAAGCTCAGGGACAGTGCTCAGGCTCTGAGTTCAAGCCCGTAACAAAGTGTGTGTGTGTGTGTGTGTTTGTGTATTCATTCTTGTCCAGTCACTGCCAGCTGTGGAGGCTCAGGCAAATTCCTTAATTCTCTGAGCCTCAATTGACTCATTATTAATTGATCATCACAATGATGTATATCTTAAAAGAATGTTATAAAAATGTTAGCACATGCTGTAGTTTGGATATGAAGTCTCCCTAAGTCTTATATGCTAGAATTTTGATTGTCAGGCTGTGGTGCTATGGCAAGTCGTAGAACCTTTTGGAGGGAAGTTAGGGCATTGAAATTATGCCCATAAAGGTGCCATTAGGACCTTCTTCCCTGTCTGTTTGCCTCCTAGACACTGTAAGATGAACAGCGAACAGCTTCTCTCTACCATGTGTTATCTGCATGATGCACTGCTTCACCACAAAACCAAAGCAGTGATGCCACTCCACTGTGGACAAGAATCTCTGGACCTGTTAACCAGGTAAACCTTTCCTCTTTTTTTTAAAACATTTCTTTCTTTCTTTATTTTTGTGGGTCATAGGGGTTGAACTCAGCCTGGGCACTGTTCCTAGGCTCTTCAGCTTAAGGCTACCGTTCTATCCCTGGGCCTGGGCACTGTCCCTGAGCTCTTTAGCTCAAGGCTACCACTCTACTCTTGAGCCAAGCCCCATTTCCAGTTTTCTAGGGGTTAATTGGAGATAAGTCTCAGGTCCTTTTGTGCCCAGGGCTGGCTTTGAACCTTGATCCTCAGATCTCAGCCTCCTGAGTAGCTAGGATTACAGGTGTGAGTCACCGCACCCAGCTTTTCCTTTTTTTTTTTTAACCAATACTGGGCTTGAACTCAGGTCCTCACACACTTGGGTTCAAGGCTGACACTCAACCACTTGAGTCACATCTTCACTTCTGGCGTTTTTTGGTTAATGACAGAAAAGAGTCTCATGGATTTTTTTCCCCTCCCTCCCTTCCTTTCTTTCTTCCTTCCTTCCTTCCTTTCTTTTTTTTTTTTATATTTTTTGTTTCTGGATGCTTTTTTTTTTTTTTTTTTTTTTTTGCCAGTCCTGGGCTTGAGCTCAGGGCCTGAGCACTGTTCTTGGACTTTCTCAAGGCTAGAGCTCTACCACTTGAGTCTCAGCACCACTTCCGGCTTTTTTCTATGTATGTGGTACCGAGGAATTGAACCCGGGTCTTCGTGCATGCTAGGCAAGCACTTTAACCACTAGGCCAAACTCCCGGCCTCTTTCTTTCTTTCTTTCTTTCTTTCTTTCTTTCTTTCTTTCTTTCTTTCTTTCTTTCTTTCTTTCTTTCTATGCCTTGGTTGGTTTGGAACTATGATGTTCATATTTCAACCTCCTGAATAGCTAAGATTAGAGGCATGAATCACTAGGGTCTAATTTAATTAAGTCTTTCCTCTTCAGTTTCATCATCCCAGGCATTTTGTCACACTCATGGAAAGATGGCTTACACAATACTTTTGAAAGACTTAGAATGATACTCAAAACATAATAATTCTATGGCATTTTATTAGTTAGCCATGAAGATATTAACAATATGAACTTTGAGGCAAGCAAACTTTTTATAAATCAGACAGAAATAAAGAAGTTCCAATATTGTTGTGAGAAATAACATGCTTTATTTGACCCCAGGCACAGAACCATAAGTAAAAAAAAAAAACATCAAGCTAATTTATAGAGGAGGAGATATAAAGAGAAAAGCTTTGAAGAAAATGATACATTTTATGGTGCTGAACACTATAAGGTATTACAAGGGGATGAGATCAGTCATTGCCTTGGTTAAAAATATTAAGCATAGCTGGACACCTATGGCTCACACCTGTAAACTTAGCTAGTCAGAAGGTAGAGATCTGAGGACCACAGTTCTAAGCCAATCTGAGCAAGAAAGTCTGTGAGACTTTTACTTCCAATAAACTATTCAGAAGAAGCCAGAAGTAGCACTGTGGTTCAAATGGTAGAGCACTAACCTTGAGTCAGAATAGAGCTTGGGCCCAGAGTTCAAGCCGTAGGATGGGTAAAAAAAAAGAAAAGAGAAGAAACAACAAATAAATATTAGGTATAATAGTGACATCTGCTAAGGACAGTGATAAATTGCATCCCTCCCTCCTCTGTTTTCTGGAACCTTCTGCAATAGAAATGACAAAGTAGCAAAGCACAGTGTCCCTCTCCCCAATGATAATAACAATCTTTGGACATTTAATTGGAAGGCCAAGTGAAGGGAGAAAAGTATAAAGTAATTTTAGATTTAAAAAATTGCTTATGTCCCAACAATTGAATGCTATTCAAGTTGTTCCTAAAAAGAAACAAACTACCAAGTTTTAAAGCAAGGAGGAAAAGTCCTAATCCACTGTTGTTGTGAATCTAGAAGTGCTATTAAAAAAAATATACCCATAATTGAGCTTGTACTTCGGGCCTGGGTACTGTCCCTTACTTTTTACTCTCAAGAGCTCTGTCTAGGGGCCAGGAGTGTATTCCAGTGGTAGAGTACCTGCCTAGTACGCATGAAATATTGAGTTCAATTCCTCAGTATCACATACACAGAAAAGGCCAGAAGTGGTGCTGTGGTGCTAGCCTTGAAAAAGCCCAAGGACAGTGCCCAGGCCCTGAGTTCAAGCCTTGGGACTGGCAAAAAAAAAAAAAAAAAAAAAAAAAGAGCTATGGCTATCATTTGAGCCACAGCTTCGCTTCTGACTTTCCAGTGGTAACTAGAGATAAGAATCTCATTGACTTTCCTGTCTAGGCTGGCTTTGAACTTCAATTCTCAGATCTCAGCCTTCTGAGTAGCTAAGATTATAGGTATGAGCCACCAGCACTCAGAAAACTAGTGTTTATTTATTTACTTGTTTATTTTGTTGTTGATCATGGGGCTTGAACTCAGGGTCTGGGTGCTATCCCTGGGCTTTTCTTGCTCAAGTCTCCTCTACCATTTTGAACCATAGTACTACTTCCGTTTTTCTGGCAGTTAATTGGAAATAAGTGGGTGGCAGCCTTTTGTGCTTGGGCTGGCTTCAAACCACCATCCACAGATCTCAGGCTCCTGAGTAGCTAGGATTAAAGGTTGGAGCCACTGACACTTAGCCTGTGGCTGTGGTTAAGTTTCGATGGAAAGTAAACCCACCACATGGTTCAGACAGAAAAGAGTTTATTGGAGAGAGAACAAACTGAGGGTCCACCTGAGATGGAGGTGCACAGAGACCGAGAAGGAAAAAGTTCAAAAAGAAAGGAAAGGACTTGTGTTGAGCCAGATTACATAGGGAAAGGCGGAAGGCAGGACCTTAGTGCATGAGGAGTGACCTCAGAGCCTGGGATCCCTTGTGAACACACAGTCAGGTGACTGGCAATCAGATAATTACTGGTTTCAGGCATGTTTCCCACAGGGGATTGTGCTAGGACTCTCAGTGAATACTTAGCCCTATTACTGGCTCCAAATCTTATCTGAACCATGTTTTTTCCTAGCCATACGCGCCTACGTTAAAGTTTAATTTATGTTAGAAACAGTAAGAGATTAGCAAATACCTCAAAATGAAGTAGAACAACTACAGCAATATACCACAATAAAGGTTATATGAGTGTGAATTACCTCTATCTCAAATGTCAAAATGACCACATATACAAATTGTCAGGAAAACAATTGTATCATGTGTGATCACATGAGGCTAGAGGTATGGCTTCATGGTAGAGCAGTTGAGGCCTCAACCACCATCCCCACCCTACACCCCATCTTCCAAGTGTGATATAATGATTGTGTCTTAATCCAAGAAGGGGTGTGTGTGTGTGTGACTACTGGGCCTTGAACTCAGGGCCTGAGCCCTGTTCTTGGACTTTCTCAAGGCTAGAGCCTTATCACTTGAGCCACACCACCATTTCCAGCTTTTTTCTATATATGTGGTACCAAGGAATCGAACCTGGATTTTTGTGTATGCTAAGCTGGCACTCTTACCACTAGGTCAAACTCCCAGCCCCAGGATGATTTTTAAAAAGTAAGAACTGATTCCCTTCTTGAATACTTTGTTAACCATGACATTTGAAATATGATGTAAAAATCAATGTTAATAAATTCTTTAATACAAAAGTAAGAACTGAACAAAGTAAATATAACACATAGCATTAATATTTTGGATGTTAAAGGATAGTTGTGTGGTGTGTTTGGTAGTTTAAGTTGTTTAAACTTTGAGTGACTGTGGGCTTGGCAGTTTAGATTTCAGTATAAATGTGCAAAGAAACAACTAATTTGACCTTTTTTTTATTTTAAAGGCAAGCTTTACTCTTTGCAAACAAGTTCAGACCCTTCAGAAAATCTGCCATACATTCATTTGTGAAGATAACTGACTCCATGGAAAAATGATATTTGCTAATCAAACAACCCAGGTTCGTACAATGGAAATGAAATAACTTGGAAAGAGTTTGAAGTAAGGAAGTTTATAGTATAAAAACAGTTCCTTAAAATTTATTTAATGGTTTGCCAGCAATATAAATAGACGAATATAAGTTTAGCTTCAGTAAGTTCTAGGATTTTTTTTTAAATTTACCCAATTTTAAATGTGCAGTTTGGATAAGGTAAGTATTTAGTTGAAATAAAAAATTTTAGCTGGGCATAGTGGCAAATACCCATTATCCCAGTACTTGGGTGCCTGAGGCAAAAGATCTAAAATTCCTGGCCAGGCTAGCATTGTCTATGTAGCAAAACCTTGTCTACACAAAGCAAAACAAACAAAACTTGCTCCAGCAAGTTGACTGTGTATACAAAGAGGGACTCCCAAGCATGTTAAAAAAAAATGTACTTTGTGCCAGTAAGGTGGCTCACAATTGTAATCTTAGCTACTAAGGAGGCTGAGACCTGGAGGATGGAGGTTTGAGGGCAGTCTGCACAGAAAAGTTCAGGAGAGATTAGCTGGGTAGGGTGGCTCACACCTATC
The DNA here is from genome assembly GCF_031878675.1 of Megascapheus bottae. Lineage (NCBI taxonomy): Eukaryota > Metazoa > Chordata > Mammalia > Rodentia > Geomyidae > Megascapheus > Megascapheus bottae. The sequence continues at coordinate 31,494,592 of NC_143511.1, read as the reverse complement.
ATCCTAACTGCTCAGGAGGCTGAGATCTGAGGATCAAGGTTCAAAGCCAGCCTGGGCACAAAAGGACCTGAGACTCTTATCTCCAATTAACCTCTAGAAAATGAGAAGTGGGGCTTGGCTCAAGGGTAGGGCGGTAGCCTTGAGCTGAAGAGCTCAGGGACAACTCCTAGGCAGAGTTCAAGCCCCATGACCCACAAAAAAAAAAAAAAAAAAAAAGAAAAGAAAGAAAGAAAGAAAAAGAAAAGAAAAGTTCAGGAGATTCTACTTCAAATTAGCCAACAAAATGCCAGACTGGAAGCATGGTTCAAATTGTAAAATTGCCAGACATGAGGGAAAAAGCCAAGTGAATAGAGTCCTGAATTCGACCCTTGAATTCAAGCCTTTTACCAACAGACATTTTTCTGTTTTGGTCATGGAGCTTGAACTCAGGGCCTGGGCTCTGATCCCTGAGTTCTTTTGCACAAGGCCACTACTGTACTTTGAGCCATAGCTTTATTTCTGGTTTTCTGATGGTTAATTGGAGTTAAGATACTCGTGGGGACTTTTCAGCCTGGGCTGGCTTTGAGTAGCTAGGATTCCAGATGTGACATTTTTATTTATTTATTTTTTTAATGTACTTTGTAAAGAACTTCCCTGGGCTGCTGAGCAGTGAAGGGCACACATTGTTAGACTTAAAGACAGCCATGTCAATTTCATGCACTACATTGCTTACAGATGGCTGGCCCCTTGTTAGGAGCATAGCATACAGTAAACAAACCCAGGACTGCTTACACCAAGGAGCCAGCAAGACCTAGGGGGTACTTGAAATATGCAAACAGATAAGGAGTAGAGAGACACATCTTATAGACCAGCAGAAGGCTGTGACACCAGAACTCCCTGAACAGCCAGCCACCATCAGAGCCTATTGGACTGAGCAACATTCTGACTTGTGTGCCATTCAACCTCAGAACAAGTAAAGGGACAGATAAGCAGTCCTGGGACAGACAGTTGGCCTAGTGCTGTGATAAAGACTCATTATTATTAAATATGTGACACTGCTAGTGTTGGAAATATAAGAGCTGTATGAGTGTGAATAAATACCTTTAAGCATCCTAGTATAGCCACATAATCATTGAGCTGGCTACACTACCTACTCACAGAATTGTCAAGATTTCACTGCAGTTTTAGAAAGCAGCCCTACTTGCTACCTTAGGCCTTCGAGAATTTGTAACTTAGCATTTAAGTGGAAGAAAAGCTTACCTGTTCTGTGTAGTTGCTTCTTAGGTTTCAACTTCTGTTGTCTAGAGCTTTCTATATTTATTAAAAATCATGTAGTTGCTGAGCATGGGTGACTCATGCCTGTAATCCTAGCTACTCAACAGGCTGAGATCTGACGATCATGGTTCAAAGCCAGTCCAGGCAGGAAAGTCCATGAAACTCCTATCTCCAATTAATCACAAAAAAGTCAGAAAGTGGAGGTGTGGCTCAAATGCTACTAGCCTTGAGCAAAAAATCACAGGGGCAGTACCCAGGCCCTGAGTTCAAGTCACAGGACATGTTACTGGCCAAAACAATTCATAATTCTCCTGTCTCACCTATGTCTCCTGTTACATTAACTCCTTATGGTCCCTTTTAATCTTAAAAGGGGATGCAGGAAGAGAAAGAACTCCTGGGGACTGACTCTTAGTGATAGGAGAGGGTGGTGGGTTTCAGCATTTACTTCATATAGCTACCTTGCCTCAAATTATAGATGTATGCATTTATAGTGCTCATTCCAAATTTCATGCTCTGTATTTTTAATCCTGCAGATGCTTTATTGATTTTTCCCATAATGCCACTCAACTTCCATTGAAGTCATGCTGCCTTTCAACAAATTTCAAGTTTTCATTTGTCATTTAACCACATTCACATTTACCCTATTTTATGCTTTTGGGGGAGGCATATTTTCACAAAACAAGGGCAGCAAAATACACAATCACTTTAAGACAACTGATCACATGAGACTGACTGAGAGCTTCTCCACATCATCTGCACTGTGTACTAGACACACAGGAATTTTTTGTTGTTGTTATTTTTGAAGGCATAAAAAAGGAGATTTATTATATGGCACAGCGGGCCAAGAGAAGAGGCAAACAATCCCATCTTCAGCATAGGGACATGAGCTTTAGGTTTAGATAGACAAAATATTTGCAGGCAGGAAAAAAAGGTATGCATAATTATGAAATAGTCCTGGGCACAGGTTTGTTCTAGTGGATTATTATCTCAATCCTTGTTTGGGGAGAGGGTTCTTGATATGGTTAGGTGTCAGGTTCTTCCCCTGTCCCTCTTGAAAGAACAAAAAGGCAAGCCCCGCATGGTGGCTCCCTCCTGTAATCCTAGCTACTCAGGAAGCGGAGATTTGAGGATCAAGGTTCAAAGCCAACCCTGGGCACAAAAGGACCTGAGACTCTTATCTCCAATAAATCTTTAGAAAACGGGAAGTGGGGCTTGGCTCAAGGGTAGGGCAGTAGCCTTGAGCTGAAAAGCTCAGGGACAGCACCTAGGCAGAGTTCAAACCCTACTAACAAAGGAACAAAAACAAAGGCGAGCCTGGCGGTGGTGCTCACATCTGTAATCCTAGTTACTTAGGACGCTGAGATGTGAAGATTGAGTTTCAAAGCCAGCCTGGGCACGGAAATCTGTGAGACTCTTATCTCCAATTAACCACCAGAAAACTGGAAGTGATGCTGTGATAGGGCCCTAGTCTTGAACTGAAGAGCTCAGGGACAGTGCCCAGGCCCAGAGTTCAACTCCCCGGGATGGACCAAAAAAAAAAAAAAAAAAACAAGAAAGGCAGGACAATGTTTAAAGTGAATTAAGTTTATTTGAAAGTGAAAGGACAGCAATGATAAGGTTGTTTTGTTGTTGTTTTTTTAAAAGCAGAATAGTAGAAGGGAGTTCCCTGTCACCTCAGGAGGGAAAATCCAAGGCTTCTTTGTCAGGTCTTGTACCCTATCTGATCTGTATTCCCCTCCCTTCGAGGTAGCTTTGGTTTGATTTGCTACCCTGTGATCTTTCACTAGGGAAGCCTTTCCACACAGAGGTAAGTTTTGTTCAGTTAGGCTTTGCCCATCATGAGTGAAAGTGGGAGGGCCTGCCTTCTGCTATTGCATGTGTTCTAAGCACAGGGGCCTGTTTCCTGTTTGATGGGCCTTCGCCTCAATTGCTTTTTTGCTAGTTCTAACTAATTGGGGCCAGATACTTGTCCCTTACTCTAAAGTATTTGGTTTTTAGAGTCCTGGGCTCCTCCCCTTGGGCTTTGTGCTGGTGCAAAATGCTGCCCTGGCTCTTTTCGTTGGGTGAGCAGGCACCAAGGGCATTATGGGAAGAGTGTTTGAGCCGGTGCCACAATTTAATCTGCCACCTATTAGGTCCACCATTTTTTATCCCTATTGAACCATTCCCCTTTCTCTGTCATTCCTCACCCACCCTTTTGGGGATCTACTATGAAGTGAAATTGCTTTCACAGTTTCATTTTCAGTTTGCTTATTGCTAGTATATAAAAATGCAACTTATTTTTGTGTATTCAGCTTGGCTGAACTCTTTTATTAGTGCTAATAGGTTTTACTTTTTTTAGTGGATTCTTTAGGATAAAATTAAACATATGAAAGGAGATAAATCCTCTCTCTATGTCCTAGGGATTGAACCCAGAGCCTCAAGCTTGCTTGCAAGCAAACAGGCATCTGCGACTTGAGCTACATGCACATCTAAGCTATTATGGATATAATCTATTATTTTCTTTCTTTCTTTCTTTCTTTCTTTCTTTTCTTTCTTTCTATCTTTCTTGCGTGTGTGTTAGCACAGGTGGTTTTTGCTGTTGTTGTTGTTTTTTGTTTTTTGCCAGTCTTAGGGCTTGTACTCGGGGCCTGAGCACTGTCCTTGGACTTTGTCAAGGCTAGAGCTCTACCACTTGAGACTCAGCCCGTTCCAGCCTTTTCCATGTATGTGGTACTGAGGAATCAAAGCCAGGCCCTTGTGCATGCTAGGCAAGCACTCTACCACTAGGCCAAACTCCTAACGCAGCACAGGGTTTTAACTCAAGGGCCTGGGTGCTTGCTATCCCTGGGCTTTTTCTGCTCAAGGCTAGTGCCCTACTACTAGAACATATCTCCACTTCTATCTTTTTCTGTGATTAATTGGAGATAAGAGTCTCATAGACTTTCCTTCTCTTCTGGCTTCAAGCTGCATCCTCACATCTCAGACCTCTGTGTAGCTAGGATTATAGGTGTGATCCATCAGTGGATATGGGTATTTTTAAAAAACAAATATTCAGTCTTTATTGAGTGATTCTGCTTCTAGGAATATATTGTATTGCAGTTGTCTTCCTGTTTGGGTATATAACAGGTGCTTAAAACTGCATTTACCGAAAAGCACTGACTTCTTACTTGAGCAAGAGAAAAGCCTGACATTCCTGACTTCATTTACCACTCTAAGCCATCCACCTTACCCTCACTGTGGAATCTAGAAATAACTGGACTTTCCAAGGGCAGCTGGAGGAAAGTGTTCCAAAGGAAATACAGGCCAGAGTGTCCTCATGACAGAGCTAACAACGTCTTTGGATCCTCCCCAAAACAAGGACTAAGATAATGGTCAACCAGGACACCCTAAATCTATGGTGTTAAATCATCATACCTACCTTTCCAAGGTCTCCAGTGCTTTGTTGATTTAAACTTATAGCTCATGAATCTGCTCCAAAGAGGGCTGAAGATGAACCTAAGTTCTACCTTCCCATGGCTGTTTGTGACCCATAAAAAGCATCCTTTCTCTTCACCATTACTATCTTAGTGGATAGTGGCAAGTGGCTGGATCTGACAGCCCAGAATGCTGTGAATTTAGGTCTGGGGTTCAAATCTCTGGTTTCAGTATAGTAAGCACTCTTAGGGATATATAAACAATTGTGAAGGGATATGTGATACACAGGCAACGTTTGATTTCCTTTTTATATAGTTCTAGGATAGGCAACATCAATATGTTGAGAAAACAACTGTCACCACCCTATTGCTTGGTCAAAAATCCTTTGTATTGTTTCTCTAAATGATAAAGATTTCCTCCTCAGTTGAAATAAAAATTCTTATTCTCCAGTAGGACCTAACATGATCATCATGTATCCTGTTGCTTTGCAGTTGGAAAATTATGATCATGTTATCCTTTAAATAAGTACTCCGTCAGTACAAATTCTGTCTTCATTCTACATTTAAAGCTTTTCCCAGCTGGGAGTTTGGCCTAGTGGTACAGTGCTTGCCTAGCATGCACGAAGATCCTAGTTCGATTCCTCAGTATCACATACATAGAAAAAAGCCAGAAGTGGTGCTGTGGCTCAAGTGGTAGAGCTCCAGCCTTGAGAGAGTCCAAGGACAGTGCTCAGGCCCTGAGCTCAAGCCAGGACTAGAAAAAATAAACAAACAAACATACACACAAAAATAAATCATTTTCCCATTAAATTCTCTATACAGTGCCTGGCTGGTTCTACAATGTTTACCCTGAAAGTTGTACTGTAGTTCAGTTGTTCTCTACTATGAGACTCCTTCATATGTGTGAAGGTCTACAGAGAACTTTAACCTTTGATAGAATGCTGTTAAATAGCTTAAATTCTACCATGTCCTGATATCTGAGACCCTTCACAAGATGTATGTAATAAATCCACATTCCTAGATAAATGATGCATTCAGTTATGGCAAACAGTGTTGAAACCTACTGGATTCTAGGGAGCTGGTAAACAGACAATACTAGTGTAATAACGACATTGTTATATCAGAATTCAGTCACAAGAAACAGACTCTTGTCACAAAGACATGCAGCTTCCTTGAATACACTTAACACTCTTTGAAACTGGGCCATGAGAGAAGGAAAGAAAGAGCAGAAAAACACCAACAAACCAGATCCATCCCAATACAGAGCTGAAGTGAGAAACTACAGTGACCGGAGTAGGGACAGGAGATATGAGGTATGGTGTACTGGCACCTAAGCTGGTCTGGGCCCAAATAGGGTCAGGGTCACAGGTAGGCATAGGTCTGATGGGTCCTGTAACCTATGGTTCAAGTCCCTGCCCCAGCTTTCAGGCACCCCCACACCTGGGAGTTGGGACTTGGCCTTCCTCTATCATGAAGATAAGATGATGCCACTTAAACCAATTCCCTACCATCCACCACACAGCCAAGATGGCAATGGTTAGACTCAGTCTTCTTGTTTCAACAGGACATAGTGAAAGGAAATGAAGTGAGGTCAGGGAAGGCTTCTTTGAGGTTGTCACTTAAGAATGGGTGGAAGCTTCCCTCAGTTTCCATGAAAACCACAGGTTTTTGAGATCCACTCAGGAAAAACACTTCAGAGTGTCCCACATAAAAGGAGTCTCACAAAATGAATATTTCAGAAGGGATTTATTTTAATATTGAAATCAGATTTCTAGTTAATATTCCCAGGCCCGAGGTCCAGAAACTCCAGATTAGATGCACTCGCTCACCCTCTTTAAGTCAAACAGAAACATGGTGAAGGACACAGATTTATTACATGACAGCCGTGGGAAGACAGCACTTTAGTACTTCTTCAGCTGTCTTCAAGGGTACAGACATTGGCATTAGGGGAAAAGAGGAAAATTAGGGATAGAGCGGTGGGAAAGGGTTGTATAGTTAAAAATAGTCCCAGGACACAGGTATAGCCTGCTTGACTAGTTGCTCAGTCTTGGAGGAGTTTCAGAGAACTGTTATCACTCCACTACTGGAATGGGAACAGGAAGAAGTTGCCTGGTGAGAGACCTCCTGAGTTTTTGGCTGTTATTTCTAGAAGATTTTTTTTTTTTTTTAAAGATATCACCTGTTTGAGGGATAGGTTGCCTTCCACACAAGATGCTTATCTACGTTCTTTTTCCTGGAGCTTGAGGTGATTGTAAAGGCACTGCAGTAGAGAATAGCTCAAAGACCACAGATACAGAGCCACAAGTGGGAGAGTGCTTGCCTAACATGCACAAAGTTTGATTCTTTGGTACTGCATACACTGAAAAAATTGGAAGTGGTGCTGTGGCTCAGGTGGTACAAGTGCTACCCTTGAGAAAGCCCAATGCTAGTGCCCAGGCCCTGAGTTCAAGCCCTAGAACTGGCAAAAACAAACAAACAAAAAACCCTACTGTTAGGGTCCAGTCCCCCAATATTAGGGTCTGTGATCAAAGGAACAAGTAAGACACAAAAGTGGAAGTCAAACAGAGTTTTATTCTGCGCCTAGCATCGAGAATCATACTTACCGGTCAGGGCCGTCTCTAAGATGTGAGTGAGCAAGTGACCCCGCCTAATCCTACGGGCTACTTTTATAGGCCACCAGCCATGTGGTTGGGCTTGGCCACACACAGGTGGCCAATGGAATCTTAACATACTTGAGTGATGGCTGGGGCAACCACTGACACTTTTGCTGTCTGAACTCACCTATCATCTAGGTGGGCTTGTGGCGCACTGCTTTGATGATAAAGGAAAGGGAGGGAGCTTCCTGGCAGGCCAAGGGGGGTAGAGTGGGGGAGGAATTCTGGTAACTCCACCTGGTTAAGCTGCTCTTGTAAAGTGAGCTGTTATCAGGGAATTTACAGCTCCCCTTGAGTCAAGTACTCCTTTGTCATGAAGACAGGAAATGCCTATAGGGGATGGATTTTGGGGGAAGTCAAGAAAGGGGTCCCTTCACCTACAGATACAAAGCTGAGGGACTTTTAGTTAATTCACACAGCCCAGGAAAAGCCTTTTAGGTTGTCTCTTACAGTATGACAAGCTAAAGTACAAAGAAATGGAGAAATGTTTCCAGCTCCTCATGAAGGAAATGCAGATTAAAGACTCAAAATGGCAGGTCCAACCTGTAGCTTTCATACTGGTCAGTCTAGCAACCTAATCCTTAGACAGTGGGTAAGAAAGGTGAGGCCAACTCCAGGTAACCTTCAGAACTTGTTTGCCAGACATTCCTTTCATTTTTTCTGCCTTTATCCATTCAAGAATTCCCAGATTCTTACTATTTCAAAGGAGGAGGTAGATTTAGACAGCTCCTTTCATCTATGGCAATATTAATTGAAAGACCAGAAAAAGATGTGGTAGGAGGGGAACTTAAATGCCATTTCAGATTATTTCCTGTTTTTAACTTTTGAGTCTCTTTTCATATTTTTTTTTTTCCACTTTCTCTTCCACTGTCTATCCTGGTACACCATTAGTTGAGACTCAAGTGCTTAGACTTCAGGCAGAAGGTGCTGGTGCCTGGCGAAGCTGAGGAATTTAATAATACTCTCCAATATTTACAAAGTCCACATAGAAAGTTCCCTAATCCTCAAATCTCAGCTTTTTCCTTCGGATCAGCTGATGGACTTTGCTGTGGTCTTCTTTGGTCCAATGCCCATATTTCCTGATACTGACTTTTTAATAGATCAGTTTAGTTGTGTTATTATTGCTTCTCAATCTAGACTTATCTGGGTTTTCTCTCACTTCACCTCAATTTATTTTAAATATATATATTTTTTGGCAGGAATATAGGGATGTTATAAAATCCTTTGGACAATCATAGCTTTTGAATATATCCTTTTCTGACGGTAATTGGTGAAATGATATTGACTCCGTCCAGCATTATGACTTCGTGTTACTGGATATTGCATTCAGACTCTTGAGTGGTCCTGCGGCTTTAAGTAAGAGTCTGGGTGCTGTCTTTGTTCAAGGTTAGTGCTCTACCACTTGAACCACAGCTCTATTTTGGCTGTGTGTGTGTGCGCGCACGCGCGAGTGTGTGTGTGATGGAGGTTAAGTGAAGATAAGAGTCTCATTGACTTTCTTGTCTGCGTTTGAACCATGATCCTCAGATCTCAGCCTTCTGAGTAGGCAGGTTTATTACAGACATGAGCCACAGTGCTGGGGAATATCCCAAGTTCCTGATAGTCCTTTGGGCTTCCGAATGGGAAAGTAGTTAATTTATATCAGGGGTTGGGAGAGGGGATTTACTATTGGCTTCTAGTGGGATGCTGCCAGATATCCCACACAGGACAATCTTCTGAAAAAGCCATTCATCAGGGAATCCTAGCATTCTGGAGCCTGTGGCTGTAGAATCTTGAGTTAGAGGCCAGCCTTCTATATCTATCTAGCTCAAAATGTCAATAATGTTGAATGGAGAAACCTAAGGCGTTCTCACCATTGACATGCAGGTATTCTCACTAGCCTTCTTCCCAGTATGCCCTTCCCGGTTGCTGAGATACTCCACCACCGCATTAAACACACCAAGTGACACCTATTTCTCAAGATGGACTGGTTGTATCTGTGTATTGAAACTAGCCCATCCTGAGCCTGCCAAACATGTGATGGTAGAGACAAGCACTTTAATTAGTGTCAGTACCTATCAATCTTATTTTGGGGGGAAGGGAGGTACCAGTAAAATCCCCCCAAAGCACTGCTAACTGCACAATGGTGCTGTCGGTTGGCGTGTTTCAAGTGCTTTCCAATAACGGCTTGTAACATGACCTGACACCACTGTGGGAGGCGGCTTTATTAAGATGTGGCAGCGCAGACATGTACTCGAGGAAAACAGGTCGGTGACCCGCTGGCTCCAGACGTGGGGCTAAGAGGGCAAGGAGACACAGAGCCAGGCTGGATTCAGAGGCAGACTCGGCCTCCACGTCCTTCTCCTTCCACTCCGCAGGAATACAAACCCATCCGTGACGCTCTCCCCCCTGGCTTGCACACGAGCAAGAACAACATATTCCCCCCAAAGGCGTCCTCGTGGCCGCCCAAGTCCGACGCATTTGCGGGCGATCGCAGGCATTCCGAGCTCCTAACCTGGCAAGGTGAGCTGGGTGGGTTCTGCGATGGATGGAGGCTGGAGAAAGCCCGTGTCTGGCTTGGCAGAAGCCGCAGCCCGGGCTGGGACTTGGGCGCTTCTCCTGCCCGGAGGCAGCAGCGAGGTGCGCGGTGGCGGTGACGCCGCGGCCGCCCGGCCCCTCCCCACTGCGGTGGAGAGGACGGTTCTCTCCGAGGCAGTCGCGGGGAGCAAATCTATTCTTTTAAAGGGCTCGCATCCCGCCAAGCCCCCGCATCCGGACGAGGGGAGCCGAGCTGCGCGGGGGGCTCCGCGTGGTTCCGAGCGCACCACTCCTGAGCGCGGCCGCGCCATGTGACCCACCTTCATCCATCTTCCCGGAGAGCGAGGACCGGGTTGCCGACGTCCCTGGACAAAAGAGGACGCAGATCTTTGGAAAGCCCTCCTCCTGCGCGAAAACAAAACCCCGCCAGGCTTCCCGGAGAAGCCGTGCCCACGAGGGCTCCCCCCCAGGGTTCGAGCGCTCAGCTGCGCAGAGCTCCGCGGCTTTGCAGCGCGCACCTAGCTTTCTCCGGGCCCGCGCCCCGCCCTCCAGGTGAGCGGCGCCAGGCCCCGCCTCTCCACTAGCCACGCCCCTCCAGGCGCATGCGTAATACGACCGACGGCGCCAGGCGCCGGGGCGGCGCGGCCGTCGCAGTTCGGCGGGCGCAGTGCGCGTGCGCCGTGGTGGCTGGGGGGCGGGCGGCGGCCGCGGCAAGGAGCGGGGGTGGGGAGGAGCTGTCTGGCTCGGGCTGGGCCGGCGGGAGCGCGAGCGAGCCACGGCGGACCTTCGGGGCACGCGGACTGCGGCCTCGGTGGCCGGCAGGTGAGATGCACGGGTCGGGCGTGCACCACGAAGGGCGCGGGCGCTGGGTGCAGCGGTGGTCTGGGGACTCAGGTGAGCGCGGGCCCCGGGCGCATTGTCCGCGGGCGGCGCCCCTTAGCGCCCCCTGCCGGTCGGGCGTGGCGGGCCGGGCGCAACGGGCTGGGCCTGGGGCGGGCGCGCGCTCCTTTGTTCGTCGCCCCCACCCGGTCCCTACCGCCCCCGCCAACATGGCGGCCGCCCCCCCGGGCCCCTTTCCCGGCTCCCCGGCCCCTTCGCCCGCGCTTTGTTCCGCGCTGGGCGGGGGGCTGAGGGCGGAGGCGGCTGCCCGCAGCTTCGCGGGCGCGCCGGGGGAGGGGGGGCGTTGCGTAACCCCTGCCGGTGGGGGGAGGGGCGTGGCGGGACCCCCCCCTTCCCGTCCGGGGTCGGGTCACCCGGGGGACGCGGCTCGGCCCCGCGCGACCGCCCGCGGTGCATGGCTGCAGCTGCGTGTTCCGGGGCGGGGGGGTGGGTTCCGGGGACGCCCCCTCCCGGTGCGCCCTGTCGGGGGGCGCGGTACCCCCATCCTGCGTGACCTTGGGTGGTGCGCGCGGGAATGCGCCCGGATGGTCGCGCGGTGCGGGGCTGAGCTGCGCGCTTGGTGAGGGGGGGGTCGCAGCCCTCCTGCGGGGCCAGCGCGGGCTGGGTTTCCACCGGGGGGCTTCACCGGTGCCGGTCCACTGCGCATCGCAAAGTTTGTTTACGCAATTGTTTTTATATACATAAATAGTGTGTGTGTGTGTGAATTGGATTTCGGGTTTTGCAGAGGATTTCCCCACGCGTGGAAGTGGGTTTTGGTTACGTCGCATGCACATCAGAAAGCCAGACGAGGTACCTTGAAGTCTTCCAGGGGGGATTTCACAGTGCCCAAGACTCTATCATCCATCCTGAAATGTGCAGAGACCTCAGTAACTTTGTTCTGCTCGAATTTCCTGGATGGGAAACTACAGTCTGAAAGGAGGGTGGACGGGCAGGAGAGTAATTGCCTTCCTTGTACATAGCTTTTTGTCAGGCGGTGGGAAATGAGACCTAAACTAGAGGGAAAGCACTCCTGTGATCACCCCCCCCCCCCACCCCCGGGGTGATGAAATTTTGGAGCTGTCAAGTGAAGTTAGGCTATTCATCCCATCTCTTTTCCCCTCTTCCCTCTCCCCAGCTTTAGTTAATGGGTAAACTCACACAATTGGCAGTGGTGAGTATCATCAGACTTGATAATTATATAGTAAGGTTGCACAATATGCTTATGTCGAAATTTCGAGTAGCATTAGTTTCTTACGGGAAGTAGAATTTATTTGAATTCTTTTTTTTTTTTTTTTGAGTAAGTAGTGCTACAATGAGTATGATATAGATGACAGGCAAAGGGTCTGGTTATATTTTCAGTCATTTTTTATTTATTGGGGATAAGGTTATACTGTATCGCCTAGGTTAGCATTGATTAATGGTCTTGCCCCAGTTTTGGTAGTGCTGGGATTACAGGTGTGCTTTGCCCATTCTGAGCTATGAGCTACCATGCCCAGCCACTTCCTGCTGCTGTGCCTTGCTGCTCTGAATGCTGTGTAAGTCCTTCCACTGAATTGGGTATGGAAAGATGAGAAAATTGTGTACAGTTGAATACAGACACAACTTTTTGACCATTTTCAATTAGATTGGTTGACTTCTTGAGTATGAAACTGGTGGATAAGGGAGTGCTGACTGATCTGCTTTTGATTGATTGTGCCTGTAACAGCAATAATAATATTGGCAGCAGTTAGGTGAGTGAGTGTGTGTGAGATACTAGAGCTTGAACTTGTGGCCTGAGTGCAGTAGGTTTTTTGCTCAAAGCTTAGCCACAGGCTCCCAGAATGGTTTTGGCTGGTTGATTGGTGATAAATCTCACAGACCTTCCTAGTGGAGGTAAGTGTCACAGACTTTCCTGTCCAGCATGGCTTCCAGCTGTGATCCTGAGATCTCAGCCTCCCGAGTAGCTGGGATGATTCCAGTTGTGAGCCATCTGCCACCAGCTGCTCCAGTGACATTGTTTGTGAAAAGCTTTGCTAGTTCTGAGATTGGAGATAGAAAGTGGAAGATTGAGATTCCTCAAGTAGGTTTGGCGAATTCTTGTTATATTCCTTTTAGGGTTGTAATCTACACTGTCTTACTGGAGGCTCTGAGAAGTGTTGCAGTATTTTGCCTCTGAACTGTTTTTCTTTCATTCTTGGTGTAGTGTCAGTGAAAATCATGAAATCCAGTGGACAGCGAATAGTCCTTGGAACAGTTGTTGCAAAATGTGGGTCATTGGAATTTTCTTTTTTCTTCTTCTTCTTTTTTTTTTTGTGGGTCTTGGGGCTTGAACTCCACCTGGGTCTTGGGGCTTGAACTCCACCTGGGCGCTGTCCCTGAGCTCTTCAGTTCAAGGCTACCATCCTACCCTGGAGCCAAGCCCCCACTTCCCATTTTCTACAGGTTAATTGGAGCTAAGAGTCTCAGGTCCTATTATGCCTGTGCTGGCTTTGAATCTTGATCCTCAGATCTCAGCCTTCTGAGTAGCTAGGATTACAGGCATGAGCCTCTGGGCCCTGCTTCATTGAAGTTTTTAAAGAATAAATGGCAGTTTAAAGGTCTTAGCTGTGTGATTCTAGAATTAGACATTCGATTTTATATCTCTTCCAATGAGCTGAGTAGAGGCGTTGGTGTTTATTTAATTTAACGTTTTTCTTCTTTCATACCTAAATTTCATTGTGTTGACCAGCTGGTCTCAAATTCCTGAGCTCAAGTAATTCTTGGTTTCAACTTCTCCAGTAGCCTGAGCTTAGAAATAGTCTCAGATCAAAAAGGACCAAAGAAAGAATTAAAGAACAAAGAGGACTGGTGATTTTAAAGTTACTTTCTTTATAAGTGGAGGAGGAGGGGGAAGGAACATAGCAATAAAAGAATAACAGATTACTCTAGTTACTTTGTGTAAGTATTAAAGCAAAGGGAACTTTATTATGTGGATTAAAACTGGCCTGATGGGAAATGTGGTTGTCATCTCCTGAATTCTTTGAAGGTCACTTAACAACTTGGTTTGTTTGGCCAACTTGAGTAGGAGTGACTCCATTTTGGTAAAATAGTCCAGTCTTGGGCTTAGTGCAGGAGTCTACTAGGAAACTACTAGTGACCTCTTGTGACTCTTGACATTGTCCTTCTTCTCTGTCTTAGAAAATGGTGCTCCTGGGCCAGAAGTTTGGCCTAGGTTCAATTCCTCAGTACCACATACTGAAGTGGTGCTGTGGCTCGAGTGGTAGAGTGCTAGCCTTGAGGAAAGCCCAAGGACAGTGCTCAGGCCCTGAGTTCAAGTCTCAGGACTGGCAAAAAAAAAATGGTGTTTGTCCCTTACTTTTGAACTTAGAGTTCATGAAGTTTAGGTGGCTTGTGTGTGTCTTAATGTTTTGGGGTCACTGTATCAAGTTTGGCTCTTAGATCGATAAGAGTGCAACTAGCCTTACTGGAAGAAGTTTAATTATAGTGTTTTCAGTTTCTAGTGGCCTACCTGACTACAGTTAAATCTTCACTGGCTGTACTCCTTAATTGATAGCATTCTTTTTTTTTCTCATGTTAGCTTAGAAACACATGAAATGTATGCAAAAGGCAATATGGTCTTAAAAAGGATTATTTAAAGGTTGCAAATAATGCCTTCCAGAATTCTTAAAGTCATTAGCAGAATCTCCATTTGTGGAGGTTCTAAGTATAATACATATTTTTTCAGCTGATTAATGTGTATTCCTTTTCTTGAATGAGAAGTTGGAAGAATAGCATCAACTATTTTGCCCAATTGTTTTGCTCAGTCTGGAAACAGTAGTGTTGTGTGAAGAATGTGGGCTCTGAAGTGGCATGGCCATTCAAGTCAGGACCCTCTTAGCTGAAATCAAGCACAAAGCTAGGTAACTGATTCATGTAGGCTTTTAAGCCTTCTGTGCCTTAAACTGCAGACTGGAGTGAAACCTACCATATATGCCTGTTAGGAGAACTGAATGAGTCTTCCAGAGTTCCCAGTATAGTTCCTGAAATATAACAGCTGGTGCCAGTGAATGTGGATTTTTTTCTCCCTTCTCCGTTTGAAGTTTGTATTACTAGGCTGTTTTTTCCAAATCGAAGTGAACGGTTTTTTGGTTATGCGTCAGTATTGGTTTAATTAAGTTACAATTCAGATTTGTCAGTATGGGCATTTGAACTCAGGGTCTTGGCATTCAGCTTGCTTGCTCAGCTGGCACTTTATCATATAAGTCATGCCTTTAGTCTGGCTCTTTGCTGATTAGAAGTTGTAGAAGAAGTAGAAATTGTAGAAGTTTTCTTCCCTGTGCTGGCTTTACACCTCTATCCTTTGGATCTTGAGACTCCTGAGTGTCTAGGATTACAGGCGTAAGCCACTGGAGCCTGGCTTATAAATTAAATCTTTACATGGTACCTACGTTTCAACCTTAAAATTGTTCTATGTCCTTCCTAGAACCATTCTTGTATGACTTAAGTTCATAACCAGAGACATATCTTTACAGTCTGCTAGTGAAGATATGCATGCATACAGTGAAGGAATTTTATACCAAAGGAAACCTGGGTATTAGAGTTGGGAAGGAATATTAGATATTAGAAGAGAGAGGACAGAAATCCACAAGAGTTGGAGACCAAATCGGATTTGAATCCTAGAGAGTCCAGGTTACATTTTGCTCCTGTGTGAGTGTGTGTATCACTTTTAAGGAATGAGTAGACCTACCTCATCATGTGAAAACTTAAAGTGCTGTGAAATGAATAGGGCTCCAGGCATAAGCTAAGTGACATTATGATGATTATAGTGATGCTGGTAGTTTTGTATGGCTGCCTTGTTTGGAGTGTGTGTGTTTATGTATGTTTTATGTGTGGATGTGTATGCATGCATGCATGCCAATTCTGAGGCTTAAACCAAGGGCCTCTTGCTCTTCCTTGGCTTTTTCACTCAAAGCTGGTCTTCTACCATTTGAGCTAGAGCTCCACTTCTAGCTTCTTGCTAATTAACTGGAGATGAGTATCCCATAGACTTTTCTGTCTGGGCTATATTTTGACTGTAATTTGCAAATCTTAGCCTTCTGAATAGCTAGAACAGGGTTGAACTACCACCAGTACTCCGCTGGGGCCAGATTTTGAATATTACATTTCACATGAATACAGTTGGAGTTAGTTTGTTTTAGGTTGGATGTAACTGTTGAATGTAGGGCCAAGTTGGACCTTCGTTTTAGAGCAGAATAGAAGTTACGTTGAAGAACTGCTAGGTGCAAGTGGCATACAGCTGTAATCCTAGCTATGCAAGAAGCTGAGATCTGAGGGTGGTATTTCAAAGCCTGGGCAGAAGTCCGTAAGACTTTTTGTTTCCAATTAACTACCAAAGAGCCAGAAGTGGAGCTGTGGCTTATTTGGTAGAGTGCTAGCCTTGAGCAAAGGAAGCTCAGGGACAGTTCCTACCCTGAGTTCAAGCCTCAGGACTGACACACAGAATAAGGAATTGCTGGTGAGCATCTGTGGTCTTCACCATAACCTGTTAGAGAACTGAGCAGTCATTGGAGGATGAGGTTTGTTTGGACTCAGCATGTAGTATTATGTGAAAGGTGTGATCTACCCATCATGGATATTATCCAAATAAGGCTCCTTCTCTCCTCCAATTTTTGTACATGTTGAGACAATAAGACATTTAAAATACATATTTGAGATATGTATTTGGGTTATCTTTTTTCAAGACAAAAATTTAAAAATCTGATTTTATATAAGTCATTTAGTTTGCCTGTAGTCATATCCTTTCTTTTGCTAGCCTGAGTTGAGTGAGAAAGAAAGGGAGGGAATCTGATTTTTTGTTGTTGTTGGTGGTGGTGGTGGTAGTTGTGGGACTTGAACTCTAGGCCTGGGCCCTGAGCTCTTTTGTTCAAGGCTAGCACTGCACCACTTTGAGCCACAGTGCCCCTTCTTGTTTTCTGGTGGTTAATTGAAGGTAAGAATCTCACGGACTGTCCTGCCCGAGCTGGTTTTGAACTGCAATCCTCGGATCTTAGCCTTCTGAGTAGCTACGATTATAGGTATGAACCACCAACACCTGGCCAGATACTTCTTTTTCTGCTTACAGTCCCCCACACCCCGCCCCCCAGAGGGTGTTGAGTTGCTTTCTCTCTTTTCAGGACCCTTGTAGACTCATGGTTCAAAAATTAACTTGAACTCTGAATCTGGGTGCTATCCCTGGGCTCTTTTTGCTCCTTTTGCTAGTGTATTACTCCACTTCTGGCTTACTTGAGGTTAACTGGAGATAAGAATCTCCTTTTGCCTGAGCTGGCTTTGAATCATGATCAGCAGATCTCAGACTCCTGAGTAACTGGTTTTAAAATTTTAGCCTTTTGGTTTTGAGAACAAGGTCTTGTTACATTTCCCAGGCTGACCTTGAATTCCCTTGAAATCCTCCAGTTTCAGTCTCACAAGTGCTGAGAGAATAGATATGCATGGCCATGTTCATCCTGCTTTTAGTTTTCATTGTACTTTTTCACCATGTAAAATACTTATGTGGGTATTTCTGCAATTCAGAAAGCAGGACTGTTTTAGGGAGTCACAGTCCTTGCCCTCTGTTTCCCTTAAGTCTCTTCTTGCTCTTACACTATTCTGGGGTTTCTAGTTATGCAAATAAAATCACACACTTCTTTCTCTTTTTTATGCCACACATCTTTTCTTTCTATTAACTAACAGTTGCCTAGTTAACTAACAGTTGTTTCCATGGGTTTTCTATCCCAGGATTCAACCAACCATAGGTTGGAAATATTTTTGGAAGAAAATGTATCTGTAGTGAGGAACCAAAGATTAATTTTTCTTATCATGATTTCCTAACCAATGCGATACATAGCATTTGTACTGCATTGGTGATTTTAAGATAGCTGGAGGTGGTGTAAAATATGTGAAAGGATTTGTGTAATCTGTATGCAAATGCTACCTACCCCTTTGTAGCACCTTAGGACTTTGGCTATGTGGTGCTGGCACAGGTGATAGAATCATGGATGCTGAGGAAGGGCTAATTCTGGTATTTCTTTAAAAAAGAACATTTAATTTATTTTTATTTTTATCTTTACATGATTGGACACAAAAATTAGAATTTATTTTCTTCATTTATTTGATTGAGTTTCCCCCATCATTCCCCTTCTATCATCCCCCCAAATCCTGGTATTTCAGAAAGCTCTGCTTGCAACCTTCTTTTGTGTGTGTGTGTGTGTGTCAGTCTTAGGGCTTGAACTCAGGGCTTGGGCACTGTCTCTAAGCTTCTGTGCTCAAGGATTGTCCTCTACCACTGAGAGCCACAGCTTCACTTCTGGTTTTGTGGTGGTTATTTGGAGATAAGAGTCTTATGGACTTTTCTGTCTGGGCTGGCTTCAAACTGCGCTCCTCAGATCTCAACATCCCGAGTAGCTAAGATTACAAATGTGAGCCACTGGCTGGCTTACTTTATTACTTATTTACTCGGCTTATTATAACTTTTTTCTTAGAGATGAATAGTTGGGTAGTTTATGTTCTGTTGCTCTTATAAACAGTTTTGCTGCAGTGAACCTTGTGCATGTATTGCTTTGTATTTGTGTATGTATAAAAGCTTTTAGTTGGTGAGGTTCTCTGGCAAAAGGTACCTCCTTTATTTTGTTAATGTCAGAAGTTAATGAACGCAGAGCCTCGTGATCTCACTTGGCTTTTTCTGCTCAAAGTTGGAATTTTACCACTTGAGCCACACCTTCACATCCAGCTTTTTGCTGGTTTATTGCCTGGGTTGGCTTCAAACTGAGAGCCTTCAGATCTCAGCCTCTTGAGTAGTTCGGATTGTAGGTTTGAGCTACTGGCACCAAACCAGGCTCAGTGGTTTTGTTCTTGTTGGCCATGGGGTTTGGACTTAGGCCCTGGGCACTGCCCTTGAACTTTTTTACTCCAGGCTAGTGCTCTACTACCTTGTGCTATAGTACTACTACCTTCTGTTTGTTTTTCACCAAATTCAATGTCTTTTTCATGTTTCCTAGGCATTTAACTTGCTCTAGGGTTGTCACTTTTCAAGTGAGCTGTGACCACAAACTTAGCATGAATTTCTTTTTGTTCACAATTTACTGAGTGTCAATTCTTACTGTAGTTCTTTGGCACATGATTTTTTTTTCTTCATTTCTTAATTCTAGAACTTTTGCCTCTTCACTAAAGGAGATGTTATTTTTACAGTTCTCTTTGTTTGGCATGTCCAGATTGCTACCCACCATCACCGTTCCTTTTACTTTAGGGTCGTTATTAAGTAAAATAAGAATTGGTTGGATGCATGTACTTAGATTCTGCCAGCAGTGGATTTGACAGCCCAGATAGACTTACTATGTACACATACTAGTGCCAAGTAGCACAGTAGTGTACATAGTATGGTCACCCTGGACAGAATATAATTGAGCAGGGCAGAGAAGGTAGCACAGGATACATCTATCATGCTACTCAAAACCGTATACAACTGAAAGGTTTGAATTATTCCACTTGCTATTTTCAGTCTGCGTTTACCCCATTGCTAACTGAAAATGGAAAGTGAAACCATGGGTGAGGGAGGACTGTAATTCCTTAGGTCCTACCCACAGCAGTGTTCTCTGCTTTCTTACCGCCAGCTTTACTGGGCCTTTCTGAGCTCACTGTCCTCCTCCTCCCAGGATCTTGATATTTTTCCTTTCCCTTGCCCTATTTTTGTTTGTTTTAAATATGTTTGTGCTGGCACTCAGTACTTAGGCATTGTCCCTAACTTTTTTGCTCAAGTCTAGTGTTGTACACTTGAGTCACAGCTTTGTGTCTAGCTTTTTTTTTTTTTTTTTTTAATACTTAATTGGAGGTAAGAGTTTCACAGACATTCGTTCTTGCCTGGGCTGTGAGCCTCAGACCTCAGCCTCCCCAGTAACTAACATTATAGCATGAGCCACCAGCGCCAGGTAGGCCCCATCATTTCTTTTTGTGTGGAGAGATTGATCTTCACTGGTGCCCACTGCCTGTTACAAATACCAGTTTCCTGAAGTTCTTGAGATTTTATTTCTTGACCTTCCTAAACTGCTTTTTAAAGTTGCCCTGCAAAAAAGGGTAGGGTGAAATGCTCAGGAAACTGAGCATTTGAATGGTTTGTTGGTCTGTTCTTCAGGTAGCTGTCCTGGGATTATTTAGGAAACATTAGCTACTGTTTTGGCTCCTCTCTCTCCCAATATTGGGGATTGAACCTAGGGTCTTGCACATGCTTAGGCAAATAACCACTGAACTACACCCTAAGCCCTGTATTTTTTTTTCTTTCTTTTCAGTATTACATTGAATTCAGTCAGAAATAGAACTACTAGGGTATGTAAACACATGGATGTATATTATGAGGAAAACTGTCTTTTTCTATCAGCGCATATTGCTCAAAAGTTCCTGCTTTGGCCTGGTGGCTTGGCTCTTGTTAAGGAAAAGGGGTTTGAAATGTAAAATTGGTTTCTTTTCAAGGTGATATTAAAACACACCTGGTTGTTCAAGAAATAGTAGAGGTGCCAGGCACTGGTGGCTCATGCCTGTAATCCTAGCTACTCAGGAGGCTGAGATCTGAGGATTATGGTTTGAAGCCAGCCTGGGCAGAAAACTCTTGACTCTTATCTCTAATTAACCACCAGAAAACAGTGGTGCTGTAGCTCAGGAGGTAGAGCTCTAGCCTTGAGCAAAAGAGCTCAGAGACAGCACCCAGGTCCCACATTAAGCCCAGGACAAACAACAAGAAAAAATAAATAGAAATAGTAGAGAGTATGGGTATGTTTTCAGATACTTGTACACTGTTTGTTATTTCAGAAGTCACCTTATGTAAACATATTTTATCCTATTCAGATTAGCTAGTCACCAGCAGATTGTGAACCTGAGCTCAGCCAGCCTGAGCAGAGGGGCAGGGCCTGCTGCCTTAGGGATAAATAGGGGAGCAGCTTGCCTGCACTGTGTGCTTGCTTGCCAAGTTTTTAGCTGATGGCATACTCTTCTGCAGAAGTAAATTTTGCCTTGCTGAGACAGTTCTTCATTTTTGTGTCTATCGTTGTGACTCCAGTGGTTCTTGGAGAGCCTATTTATAACAGTGTGTTATTTAAAGGACTTGGTACAGTCAGTTGAGTTTACACAGGCTATGAGTGGGCTAAACTGTGGTCTTTGTGTCTGATACTGGACTTTGAAGTGAAGAGAGTGGACACTTGGGAAAGGAAGGTGAGTACAGTATAGGGAAGAATGAGCTGGAAGCCTTGGGCAGGTGAGGGGAAAACTGTGCTAGTTCTGATTATCTCTGGTTTTGGTTGAACTGAATACATCTAGCTCAGGAGCTATTTGGGGGGAGAGGTGAGTCAGAAATTGGCCCCAGAAATGATTGCACAAAGTTACTGCTCCTCCTTCCTCCTCCACCTGCTACAGAAGACTCTTAGGGCCTGCCCAAGCCAGAAGCATGTGAGGAAGGGGATTCTGGGAAATGTAGTTCAGCAAAGTCCCAGCTTAAGTCCCTCTCTCTCCCCCAAGAGACCCAGGTGTTCTTTCAGGGACTACCCTTAAAGATAGGCAGACAAAATTTCCAATTTGTGAGTAGTGAGAAGGTTGATTGGAAAGGAACAGACTCTTAAAAATGGACCTGGAGGCAGGCACTTGGTTAGGAGGTTGAGTTAGGTGGGGGCTGGAGGGCTGCTGTGCTGCCTGTTGTCACAGGGAGTAACCTATCTGGCCACCTCCCCTGCTGCTGGCCTCCTTTTGGGCAGAACCTTCCCACCCTTACTCTTGGAGGTTTGTGATGGGTAAGTCAGGAGGAGGTACATTCCAATCCAAAAGACTAGTTTCACCATAGACACAGGAACCTCGGACAGTTCTTGTGGGAATGGACCTTAAGGCTGTAGATAGTTTAGGAAAGACTAGAAAGATTAGATTAGACAGAATTTATTGATAAGGACCCTTCGGGTAGAGCTTCTAGACTCAGAAGTGTAGGCTCCAGCAGTTTAGAGGTTGGTTGAAGCTAAGCTAAATGAAATTGAGAGTTACAAAGCCAGAACTGCATTGGTATACTGTTGAAGGAAGGGATTCAAAGGCTTAGAGAGAGACAGGTTGATGTGGATTTATCATGTAATAGAATACCTGCTCAGTACTCTTGAGAAGATTCAGAAATCATTCTGGAGATTGCAGCTGTAAGAAATAAATTTGTGTGGGGAGCCCCAGTATTCTTGAGAGTGCTGGATATTTTTCCCTGAATGTCAGAAATGACTGTGGGACTGGGTGCCATTGACTGAACTGGGATTTTTAAGTACAATGAAATTGAGGGGGTGGGGGTGGCAAAGAAGAGTTGGGTATGGTTACTGTAGTGGACAGTGCCAGAGCAGGAATCAGAACAGGTCTGGCCTGTGGTATTGGCCAGTTGATTATGCCATCCCTAGAACTAAAATGAAGCTGTGGCTATGAAAGTCTATACATTGATCTATTTAAGTAGAAAAGCTCTAGGTCTAGATCAATGCTCAGTTGATCAGAGCAGAATTGTATTTATGTTTTTAGGTATTGGGGATAGGACCCAGGGCCTTGTGCCAAGCTAGGAACTGCACTACTACTGCTCTACATCCTGGCCCCAAGCAGTTTTTGGTCTCAATTTGCAGACTTCAGTTTGCAAACCCACACAGTTTGAATGAAGGAGAGGAGCCAGATTTTACTCAAAAGATCTTTTGTTTTCTTTAATAGAGTATGTTTGGGGAGGAGGATTCAACCCACTTACTTTATTATTTGTATGTTCTACATCACTATCCTTGCCTAGGTTTTTTTTCTCTTATCCTGTGGACTTAAAGGCTTTAAAGAATACTTTAAAAAAAATAACTCATGTTTTTGGTATAACATTTACAGACAGGAACTGGTGTGGTAGCTCAAAATAGTAGAGCACTAGCCTTGAGAAGAACAGCTTAGAGATGGCACCCTGAGTTCAAGTCCCACGACCGACAAAAACAAAATAAAACATTGAGAGATATTAAAGTATACATAGTGAAAAATATATCTTCTGTTTTTATCTTCGGTTAAGTACTTGTGATCTTGTGGGCATTTCTGCGGTTAGTTTCTTGTACATGCTCTTAAAATGATCTGTACATAAAGCCTTTACATGCTCAGGAAGTACATTTTGGCATACATTATTTTATTTTATTTTATTTTATTATTATTATTTTTTTTTTTGCCAGTCCTGGGCTTGAGCTCAGGGCCTGAGCACTGTCCTTGGACTTTCTCAAGGCTAGAGCTCTACCACTTGAGCCTCAGCACCACTTCTGGCTTTTTTCTATGTATGTGGTACCGAGGAATCGAACCCGGGTTTTCATGCGTGCTAGGCAAGCACTTTAACCACGAGGCCAAACTCCCGGCCCTTAAGGCTTTTTTTTTTTTTTTTTTTTTTTGCCAGTCCTGGGCTTGAGCTCAGGGCCTGAGCACTGTCCTTGGGTTTTTTCTCAAGGCTAGAGCTCTACCACTTGAGCCTCAGCACCACTTCCGGCTTTTTTCTATGTATGTGGTACCGAGGAATCGAACCTGGGTCTTCATGCATGCTAGGCAAGCACTTTAACCACTAGGCCAAACTCCCGGCGGCATACATTATTTTAAAAACCCTCAAATAATTCCACATACCAGAAGAAAAAAATGATGCCACTTCACCTTTTCCCTCCCTATGTAGATTTTTACTTGAGATCTTACCCCACCTGCGAGCTTTATTGTAGAGGGTCTGGACTACCTGCTGGTCCTGTTGCTGAAAGCTCCTCAAAACTGAGGTGCTTGACAGAGTGGCTTGAAGAGTACACAACTTTTCTGAACTGGACACAAGATTTAAAAGCTAAGCAGTGTTTTGTGTCATTAGCTCGTTTGAGATGTCTTGGTTTAGTGACTGGTCTTGAAGTCGTGGGCTCAGGTAGTCCTCCTGCTCCGTCCTCCCCAGTAGCAAGGACTATTACTGTGTACCATCATGCCTGGCTCTATGAATACAATAGGAAGTCTTTTAAACCATTTTTCTCTCTTCTTGAATTGGAGAATGTGTATGTTACTGCTGGACCTGCTGCCCAGCTTCCTGGCCTGTCATCTTGTTCAGGCCCACTCCCACTCTTTGGGTTTTTCTTACTAATCTGTGGGACTCAAAAAATTTCTTCAGTAGTAATGCTGGTGATATAACATGTACTATAAATGTCTCTGGATTTTACTCAAACATATTTCTAGTTGATTTGGAAGTATTATTCCTTGTAATTTATAACTTTTTTTTTTTAACCATTCCTGGGGCTTGAACTCAGGGCCTGGGCGCTGTTCCTGAGCTGTGGCTCAAAGCTATCTAGTGCTCTTACCACTTGAGCTACAGCGCCACTTCTAGCTTTTTCTCTGAGGAATCAAACCCAGGGTTTCAGGAATGCTAGGCAAGCACCACTAAGCCATATTCCCAATTCCAATTTCTAACTTTTTACTGACTCTTTATGGAAACCAAGAGAAGATACATACAGGTTTCTGTATGGCATCTGATAGTTCACAGAAACCCGTGGGCAAGTTTTTTTTGTCATTTCCCAGATGCAGTGATAATATATTGCTGGTAGGTGGCCCTTAAGAGTTTGCATTCTCAGTTCCATATGCTGATAATCAGGAGTGTGATTTTGGATTGCACTGAGGATGAATTGGAAAGATTTTGGGGATGGGATGGGAGAGCTAGACCCTGTGGAGGAAAGGGTAGAAGAACTGAAAAATACAATCACAAAGTACCACAAATGGTGCAAATGTAAAATCCAGTGATGTTGGTGAAGTGACAGGATTTGGCAACATGAAAGTCATTGTTGAATGAAAGTCATTGTTGAATGACAGCCATTGTTGAATGACATTGTAAGTCAGATTAAGTGGGATAGCACGGGAAAGGATTGTTTTTGTTTAAGGGTGATGAAAATTTGAACAGTTTGTCAAGGGAAGGAATGGAAAAGTAGAGACCAAATAAAAGAACTATCTTGAGCTTTAAACAATGACTGTTTCTATGTCTCTACATGTCATTGTTATTTATCAGGGAAATGCACTTGCTCTGCTGAGGAAGATTGATGTTCCTGTGGGTGGAAAGAAAGTACTGTAAGCGATCTGGACAGAGAGGACGTAGACATGAAGTTAGCAGGCCTGCATTCCAGTGTGAACTTGCTTTCATTGAGAGGTGCTTTGTCTGGCGGTGTTCTTTGCTTATGTTTTCCCATGCTCCAAAAATGAGCTCGTTTTCCTTCATCGTAGACCTGCCTGGGTTTGCACCTGAAAATATTTTGTTGAAACTAACCAGTAATTACTTTGCAAAATGTTTTTGTCAGGTCTCTGCAAAAACCTTGTTGAGTATGATCTAACTCCGAGCTAACCAGTGTGTTATGTCCTTATTCTTCCCTTCCAGTTTGAGTAGATGGGCACTAATACTGTTGACGTCATTTCTTTATTGGCCAACTCACAGGATCTGTTTTGTAGACTAATTTTTACATTTTTAAGTTTTTGTTATATTTTGTTAAATTGCTGTTTTTGAGTGTTAATTTTATTGTTATTATAAAGGTGATATTCACAGGGATTACTATTTTCGTAAATCAAGTAATGAGTACATTTCTTGTTGGACAGTGTCATTCCTTCACTGCTACATCCTAGTTTTCCCTACCACCTCTACCCATAAGCTATATATATAGTTCATTGTTTTTGAAGGTTAATTTTTTTTGGGGGGGGGGCCAGTCCTGGGGCTTGACCTCAGGGCCTGAGCACTGTCCTTGGGCTTTCTCAAGGCTAGGGCTCTACCACTTGAGCCACACTACCACTTCAAGCTTTTTTCTATGTACGTGGTACCGAGGAATCGAACTTGGGTCTTCGTGCATGCAGGCACTTGCTTGACCACTAAGCCAAACTTCTCACCCTAGAAGGTTAATTTTTACAAGGTAGTTTTGGCCTGATGCTGTTTCAGAGCTTTTTTGTGCAAAGCTAGCGCTCTAAAACTGAGCCACAGTGACACTTCTGGTTTCCTGGCGATTAATTGGAGGTAAGAGCCCAGGCTGGCTTTGAACTTCGATTCTCACACCTTAGCCTCCCGAGTAGCTAGCATTGTGTGAACCACCAGTGTCTGGCATGCAAAATAGCTTTGTCATAGAAATCTGAGATATTTGTTTGTTTTAATAGCTTTTGCCTAGAGACTAACTTTTTGTTGATCAAGGGGCTTGAACTCGGTGTGGAGCTGTCCCGAGCATTTGTGCTTAAAGCTAAAGTTCTATCAGTTTACCGCACAACTTCATTTTCTGACTAATATTTAATAATTAATATCACTCTGTACAGAGATTTTATTTAGTATTTACACTAGTCTCTTTTCCTTAATATCCTGAAAATAACACTAATGATGAAAAAGATACATTGTTTTACCCTGGTGCCAGCAGCTTATGTCTGCAATCCTAGCAACTCAGGAAGCTGAAATCTGAGAATCTTGATTTGAAGATAGCCAGGGCATTACCTCTAATTAAACATCAAAACTCTGGTAGTGGATCTGTGGTTTAGGTGATAGAGTGGTGATCTTGAGCAAAAATGTTTGGGCGCAGTTCCCTGAGTTCAAGCTGTAGGACCGTAACACATACAAATGCACAGACACACAAAGCATTGTGTCATCTCTGTCTTAAAGCTAATTGCTCTGTTTTAAAACTCAGATATTATTGTTTGGCCATGAGATTTTTCTATTAAATTTGTAAAGTTAAGAGTAATTTTATCTAATTTTCATTCATAATTGCTCTTCGTCACAACATTTAAAATACTAACTCATTGGGCTGGGAGTTTGGCATAGTGGTAGAGTGCTTGCCTAGCGTGCATGAAGACCTGGGTTCTAGTCCTCGGTACTGCATGCACAGAAAAAGCTAGAAGTGGTGCTGTGGCTTAAGTGGTAGAGTATTGTCTTTGAGGAAGCCCAAGGACAGTGCTCAGGCCCTGAGTTTAAGCCCCAGGACTGGCAAAAACAAAAACAACAACAAACACTAATAAAGTTAGGAACATTTAAGTTATCTAGCCCTTAAACAATCTAAGTCATTGGTGAGTCTTTTATTTGTTAGTATTTTTTGTTGTTGTTGTTGTTGTTTTTTGAACTCCAGGACTGCACACTCTCCCTGAGCTTTCTGTTCAAGGCTAGTGTTCTACCACTTGAGCCACGGCACCACTCTTGGCTTTTTGAGTAGTTTATTGGTGACAAGAGTCTTGCATGGACTTTCTTTCCCTGGCTGGCTTTGAACCATGATCCTCAAATTTCAGCTTCCTGAGTAGGATTACAGACACAAGCCTCCGGTACCTAGTAAGTAGTGTTTTTGTTGTTGTTTTAATGTGTGCTGTTACTGTAGGTTGAATTAAGAGCCTCTCACTCTTGACTTTCTTGCTTACGACCACTTGAGTCATGCCTCCAGTCCAGCTTTTGGCTGATTAACTGGGGATGAGTCTCTGATTACTTGGGGCAGGTTGACTTTAAACAGAGATCCTCCAGATCTCAGCCTCTTGAGTAGGCAGCATTATAAGTATGAGCCATGAGGGCCTGTCTTAGAACCTTTTGAAGGATTGCTTCATTACACTTAAATGAGATTGATTTATATGTGCGTATATGTGTATATGTGCTGGATCTGAGGCTTGTACTCATGGCCTGAGTCCTTTTCCTGAGTTTTCCTGATCAAGGTTAGCAGTCTCTGTCATTTGAGCTACAGTTCAACTTGTGGCTTTTTGGGAAGTTAATTGGAAATAAGAATCTCAGGTGCCAGGAGTTTGGCCTAGTGATAAAGAGCTTGCCTCACGTTCTTGACCTCCTGAGTAGCTAGGATTATAGGCAAGAGCCACCGGCATCTGCCTCATCTTTTCCTCTTTTAATTACGCACTGTCAGAGCCTGTACTCATAAACAGTATTTCCATATTTGATTTCTTTGTCCTGTATAAAGAAAACCTGTAGAGCAAATACAATTATTTACATTGAGCCTATATTTGCCAGGGCCAAATGGGATGAGAAAACATGAAATAGGCAGAGTCCTGAGGCAGGATTGTCCATAAGAGGAGCGTTTATGTTGCTTCCTGGTTGAATGGTTATCCAAACAGAATGTGATTTTCTCTAATAGCTAATCTTCAACATATTAGAGAGAGACGTGTAGCATGTTTTTTTCCCTTTTGTTGGTTTAGCCCAAAGTTGTGTTACAAGAACTCTTATCTCTTCTATCAGATGTATTTAAGAATTGTTCAAGTGGTTGTACTAATGTTAAAAACCTGGACTAGTCAGAGGTGATTTTGAGTGTGAGATCTCTACGTAGAGATTTTGGAGATGTCGCAGTTATTGCTGATAGAAAGATCTAACCTGAGACAGTTGAAATAAGTGGCTCAAGTGTGGCAGTAGTTTGAAATGAGGATTTCTTAAGAGCTCAGGGATAGTGTCAAAAAATGTATATGGGTACTGGGATTGCAGGAATGTTGATAGGAATACATACGGAAAGGTAAGTAAACCAGAAAGCAAAGTCTTCAAAGTAATGCAGATGACTAGAAGGTGAGGTAAAGACTAGCAGAAAGGTGTAGCAGTATGGAGTAGTATACACATGTTTTCAAGTGGAGGTTTGGGATCAGACAGTGCCATTTGATATACTATTTGTTTTGCTTGTTTATTAACTTTTTAATTATATGAACAAGTGTTTTGATGCTGAGCTAGCTACATCACCTTTTCTTTGCTTCACATCTCTTCAACCTGTTCCCAGCACTAGGAATTCAGAATATGTGTTAAATCAATTAATTATAAAATCATTGATTTTTTAGTCTTTCCTCATTAAATGATTTTTGAAAAGGTATTTTTAGTTTAGTGTTTTGCATTTTTGTTTCATTGGAAGTTTGCACTCAGGACCTTGTGCTTCTCTGGACAAGTATTCTACCACTTGAACTATACCCCGAGCTCTTTTCCTTTTAGTACTTTTCTAACAGGGTCTTGCTTTTTATTCAAGTAGCTAGGATAGCCAACATGAGCTACTGTGCCTACATTGTTTGCTTTTTTTTTTTTCTCTCAGATAAATTCATGCTATATTGTTTAAGCTGACCTCAAACTTTGGTATTCAACTATTCATCTTGCTTCAGCCTCTTAAGTATGTGAGATTTCAGGTGCATTACACACCTGGCTAGTTTAGAATTTATTTTCTGGTGACACTGCAGTTTGAATCTAGGGGCTTTTACTTGCTAGGCTAGGCTCTACCACCCGAGCCACACCCCGTATTCCTTTTTGTGCTCTTTTCCCATGCTAGTCTGGACCACCATTCTTCTGTTTACTCTTCTCATGTAAGCAGGATGACAAGGATGTGCTACATACCCATCGTTTTATTGGTTTGGATGTGGTGGTCTGGTGAACTTTTTGCCCAGTCTAGCCTTGAACCAAGGCTAGGATCATAGACATGAGCCACTTTCTGAACATGGCTTAGTTTAGGACTTTTATCTTCAAGTTCGATTTATTTCTCTCTTTACTAGACATCTTAATTATTTCTCAGTGGCTTTTAATACTTCAGTTTCAAGGCAATTACACATCTGTTTAATTCTTTAAATTCATTCGAGTAATTGACATGGAATATAAGCGTAAAGATTAATATACGAGAACTAATTATCAGTGAAATTTGTAGTGGATTTTTTCATGCCTTATGAGAATATATATGAAAATATGTTTCACTACATGGACTTTGTTTCTGAAACCAAATTTGTTCTAAAGGATGAGGCCACTTTCATAAAATTACTTAAATGTTTGTATGAGTGAGGACGTTTCTTGGAAGTTTTATCTAGTTTCTGGAACATTGGGAACAGAAAGAGAAAGGAAAACTGTGTTAGTTGTAACTCTCGCTCCTGTCTAAGCCTGCTGATTTTCCTATTCTCCATCCATGTAGCTGAGCTTCTATCAGTGATGGCATACCCCACTTTCACCTACCTTCACAGTCGTCTGGCTCATTTCCTCCTGCTGGGGTATGGACTGTGCTAGAATAGCCTTTTCTGAAATCCCGTTGTACCCCTTTTCTGACTTCTAAGAGCAGATACATTAGAATATAGTGGGGGTCGGGCATTGGTAGCTCACGCCTGTAATCCTAGCTACTTTGGAGGCTGAGATCTGAGGATCCCAGTTCAAAGCCAGCCTGTGCATGAAGGTCCGTGAGACTTTTAGCATCTCCAGTTAACCACCAGAAAACTGGAAGGGGCATTGTGGCTCAAAGTGGTAGAGCGCTATCCTTGAGCTGAGCGCCCAGGCCCTGAGCTCAAGCCCTACCACTGACAAAAAAGAATATAGTGGGGAAGTGTCCTCAGCTGCTCTCGGAGTAAGTTTATTTTGGGCTCTTACTGTTTTCCTCTTCTAAAGGGACTGGCTGTTGCCTCCTTTTAGTCTGTGCTAGGAGCTCAGGTCTTCAGGACATACAGGTGATTGCTGGAGGTTTTATTAAAGCTTAGAGGTCTACATTGTGTGTTCTATTTAGTGGTTCTTGAGGCATTTTGCTCTTGCTGCCCTAGTAATTAATGACTTGACTATTTTGCAGTGTGCTTGTGATTCCGTTCAATTCTGCGGAGCTCCTAGAAGAGACACTCGGATGGTGGATTAATGAAAACACTGACTTTCCGTGGGAAGTATCAAGTTGGAGAATATTGAATTTTCACCCTAGTCAAGCAGCTCTGCTGCTCACATAAATACAGATGAATGAAGACCCCATTCGGAAAGACACCTGGCCAGAGGTCCAGAGCTGATGCAGGTAAGCAGAGCAACTCTGCACTTTTAAAACAAGAACTTTGACATATACCTAGGGGTTTGCTATTCGTGTACTTATTAGTGTTTTCCACTATGCAAAAAACAGGTCTAGTTTTTGGAAAACTAGACTTTCTGTGTATAGGTTGAGAATACTCTATTATTTTTTTATTGTCATTGTAAAGGTGATGTACAGAAGGGCTGCCATTTCATAAGGGAAGTAATGAGTATATTTTTGTTTAGACAGTGTCTGTTACCCCACCCCTTCTTTGCCTGTCATTCCTAATTTTTCCCTCCTGTCCCCCACTCTTGCCGTCAAGTTATATAGTTCATTGTCAGTATAGTATGTGTTCATCCTTTGTCCCTTCAGGTCTGTGCCTCTTCTTACCCGCCCTCCAAGACACATAAACTTAACAAAGAGAAAAGAAAAAGTCTCGTTTCCATTTCTTGGAGTTCATTTTGATAACCACAGGCATAGAGGCATTGTACTTTTGTGTTCCTCCCCTAAGAATATCCTCCTTTTGTTACCGTATGAATGTCTAGAGTTCTGTACAATTTATCATGTCCTGGTGTATTTTAGGTTTAGCTTCCCATATGAGGGGAAAAAAACATGCTCCATTTGTATCTGAGCTTGGATTACATAACTATCACGATTTGTTATAGATTTCCCATTTCCCTACATGATAGGGGTCTTTTTTTTTTTTTTTTTTTGGTGGGTCATAAAGCTTGAACTCCACCTGGGCGCTGTCCCTGAGCTCTTCAGCTCAAGGCTACTACCCTACCCCTGAGCCAAGCCCCACTTCACGTTTTCTAGAGGTTAATTGGAGGTAAGAGTCTCAGGTCCTATTGTGCCTGTGCTGGCTTTGAACCTTGATCCTCAGATCTCAGCCTTCTGAGTAGCTAGGCTTACAGGCACGAGCCACCACACTGGCTGATAGTTTATTTTTATCTGAGAAATTTAGCAAGTGAATTGTAAGTACCTGTTTAATGGGATTATAGTAAATCAAGGTTATTATGTGTCTATGTTTGTGTGTCTGTGTAGGTAACAAAACTTGAAATCAGTATACTTTGTTTGAACTCATACTTTTTTTTTGGTTAGTAGTGGGGTTTTAATTCAGTAGTGGGCACTGTCCCCGAACTCTTGCTCAAGGCTAGTTCTCTACCATTTTTAGCCACCACTCCATTTCTGGTGGTTAATTGGGGTTAAAAGTCTAATGGACTTTCCTGCTGGCTTTGAACCATGATCCTCAAATCTCAGCCTTCTGAGTAGCTAGAATTAAAGGAATAAATCTCTATTGCTCACATGCCTCACAGTTTTGATTGGCCTTTTTGCTCCTGGCTGATATTCTTCCATTTGACTCATGCCTCCAGTCTGGCATGCTTGATGGTTAATTAGAAGATAAAGGACTTTACTGTTCTAGCTAGCTTCAAACCTGGTTCTCCAAATCTTAGCCTCCTGAGTTGCTAGGATTACAGGTGTGGACCACTGGTATCTGGGGGACATTTCTTTTTGAAGGAAGGTGAAATGCAAGATGAACATCTTTAAACAATGAAAAATAGTTTAGTAGGTTTATTTGAAGGAACTTTACTAGTGTGGATATGGAATTAATATACAAGAGGAATTAAAAAACTGATATTTGTTAATATAATGAGAATGAACATTTAGATTTTGCCTGATCACTATTCCACCCCCATGATAAAGTCTTAGAGGGTACTTTCTAGAGTAGATAAATGATATTTTCTGTGGTACTTCACCTTATTTCAGATATGCATTAAAACATTGTAGAAAGTCTGACAAAATGTAAGATTCTTTTGTTATGCTTGCAGAATTACTAAATATTTCAAAAGTTGTTACCATGTGATTGGGAAATATTTCTCAAGTGTGTGTGTGTGTGTGTGTGTGTGTGTCTGTGTGTCTGTGTGTGTCTGTTCGTGTCTGTTTGTCCATTCGTCCGTCCATCCGCGTGTTGGCGTGTCCGCGTGCGCATGCTCACGCTGGTCCTAGGGCTTGAACCAAGCCTGGTGTGAGAAAAATTGTCTTTTCTACTAATGTGTGTTGTTTAGAAGTTCCTGCTTTGGCCTGGTGGCTTGGTTCTTGTTTAGGAAGAGAGGAAGGATTTTTGAAAGGTAAAGTTTAGTCTTAAAATGGAATTGAGAGACCTCAGATTGTTGAAGAAATAGCAAAAGATACAGGTGTAGTTTGAGACTACTTGTGTACTGTTAATGTTATTTCAAAGTCACCTTATATAAATATGTTTTCCTATGCAAAGTCACCATTCACATGCAGGTTGTGAACCTGAGCAGGACCTCCTCTTAGCAGAGGAGCAGGACCTGCTCTGTGTACTTGGCTTGCCAGATTTTTGGCTGATGTTGCACTCTTCTGCAGAAGTAACTTTTGCCTTGCTGAGACAATCCTTTATTGTTTATCATTGTTGTCTATTGTTGTGACTCCAGTGATTTTCGTAGAGTACATGTTTATAAC
This sequence comes from Megascapheus bottae, assembly GCF_031878675.1. NCBI lineage: Eukaryota > Metazoa > Chordata > Mammalia > Rodentia > Geomyidae > Megascapheus > Megascapheus bottae. The sequence continues at coordinate 31,461,703 of NC_143511.1, read as the reverse complement.
AGGTAAGAACAAAATGAGATGATTCAAATGTTTCACTAGATGCTGCTTGGCACATTTAATAATATAATCATTATTGATCATACTGTATATAATAGGATGCTTTTATTTTACAAGGGAAAAAGTGCCCTCCAGTTTATTGACCAGTGACTAAAACCACCCATGTTTCTGTTATTTGGAGTAATTGTTACTTCCCAAAGTTCTTTTATGCATGCCATACTAAGTTCTAGCCTTCTGGTTTTTAGCATCCTTTAGTTGGAAGTAGCATAGTAGGTGTAACTGATGGAGCTCAATTAAGAGATTTTTGTTTCTAGGGGGAGGTTGTTTATGTCAACAAGTGCTTTGATCTCCCATTTTCTTTTTTATTATTATAACACATGGCATAGAAAGAACAAAGATAAATAAGTCCTCTGTAAATGGCAGTTAGCCTGTTAGTTATTTTTTGCATGGGAGATTATGAAGGTATTGCTTTCTTTTTCACTGTTGAGTGGAGAGGATAAATGTTTTTCCTTCCTATTTTCTAAGCCCAGTCAATACAACACAGTACCTCTAGTTACCGTGATGTTGGGTGGAGTGAATTTCTGCTGTCCAGCACCCAAGCCATTCCAATGGGGCATACCACCCAGGATACACCTTAGTCTCCGTTTCAATTCAGTTTTACCTTAACTGGAGATTGTGTCAGAGCTAGTTATAGATTTGATTTTCCACAGCCTTATTCAAAAAACTCCAGAAACACTTGTGTGTACCTGCTTATTATGAAGGATGTTACTCAGGATATGGATGAATGAGTTGTTTAGGGTGAGGTGTGTGGGAAGAGGCACAGAACTTCCTACCTTCACATTGTCCCCTGCAGTCCCCTCTGGATGTGAGACAATCTGGAAGCTGTCTAAACCCTGCCTGCTTGGACATTTATGGAGTTCTTATTATAAAGGTATGACTGACTATAGGTGATCATATAACCTTGACTGAAAGTCCTAACCTTTAAAGTAAGTCTTTTTTAGTCTTTTCAATTACCAACCTTCCATCCTGGATCCTTCATCCAACCACTAATTATTTTTTTTGAAAACACCAAGTACTCTTACCATGATAGAGAATAGAGATTCCCTAGTTTCTAGAAATAGTAGGACTAAATATATATTTTACATAGGTATTACAGTAATAAATATCCTATTTTTGGAAGATTGGTAACTCCTGATCAGTATTGCTTACAAAATGTTCACTTCTTTTTGACAGTGTATATATGCTCTGTCCCCTTTAAGTTCCTGTGTCATTAATTTGTCTTTGCAAGTAAAAGGAAATTTACCCCTCAAAAAGGCTCAACTATGCTCTTATATAGAGTCCATCCCAAAGGCTTCCTGCTTTACATATTCATGTCCTGGTCTGGTTGGGCTCTCCTAGGGTGTCTGTCTTCTGACGTGGAGGTTACCAGAGCAAATGGAATTGAACATAGATTGATTTCTCCATTCTGTTCGCTAAAACATCTCCAAGACCTGCCAAAGTTCTAGAGAAGGAACCCATACCTTGTGCTGGTTGGGAGGTTTATCAAAGGACTTGTAGCTTTGTTTTAAAAATGGCCATGATAGGGCCGGGAGTTTGACCCAGTGGTAGAGTGCTTGCCTAGCATGCACGAAGACCCGGGTTCTATTCCTTGGTACCACATACTTAGAAAAAGCCAGAAGTGGTGCTGAGGCTCAAGTGGTAGAGTTCTAGCCTTGAGAAAAATCCAAAGACAGCGCTCAGGCCCTGAGCTTAAGCCCAGGACTGGCAAAAAAAAAAAAAAGAAAAAAAAATGGCCATGATAAATGGATTGTTGCCACCTTCCGATGTCTGCTGCATTGGTTGTATCTAACTAACACAGCCTTTGATATGGAGGTGACTTAAGGGAATAGACAAAATTCAATTTTATATTCTCTTTATCTCTTTCAATATAGGAATTTCTGTTTTGAAAATAAGGTTTATCTGTGTAATTATGAAATAGTCGGACCTAAAAACAGTGAGTAGCAAGTAGTTTTTTTTTTTTAATTTTTATTTATTTATTTATTTTGGTGATGCTAGGCTTTTCTCAGGGCCTAGACATCTAAGACAAGGACTTTCCCATGGGATTCTATGCTCAGCCCAGTAAGTACTGTTACATATTTTTTTTCCCCTTCAAATTGTGTAGTTTTCCTTGACTAGCCTTTATTTTTACTTGTCTTCCAAATCTGGTATTTCCTTTTTTCTGACTTATTTTATTCTATTTATTTATTTATTTTTTTGTCGGTCATGGGACTTGAACTCTGGGCCTGGTCATTGTCCCTGAGCTCTTCAGCTCAAGGCTACCATCCTACTTCTTGAGCCACAGTGCCACCTCCGATTTTCTGGTAGTTAATTGGAGATAAGAGTCTCAGGGACTTTAGTGCCCAGGGTGGCTTCAAATCTTAGCCTCCTAAGTAGGTAGGATTACAGGAGTGAGCCACAGCACTGAGCTTTCTTTTTTTTTTCCTTTTGGAGACAGGGTTTTGCTCTATAGACTTTAACTCATAAGCCATGTGCCTCAATTTCCCAGGTGCTAGGAAGAGAGAGGTATTTTTTTTTAGCTATCCCATTGATACTTTACCCTGCCCTCATGCTTGATCATTTGATTGGTTAAGACTAAGTTTGAAAATCCTTTTCAGTCACAATTTCCAGAGCATTATTTTATTCATCTGAGGTCTGTTGCTGTTTAGGGAAGCTGGTGTCATTGTTCTCTCTCTATCTCTCTACCTACCTACCTACCTACCTACCTATTTATTTGTTGGTTGTGGGGCTTGAACTCTTGAACTCTGGGCCTGTGCGCTGTTACTGAGCTCTTCAGCTCAAGGCTACTGCCCTATGCCTTGAGTCATAGCCCCACTTCCTATTTTCCAGTGGTTAATTGTAGATAAGAGTCTCATGGTCTTTAGTGCCCAGGCTGGCTTTGAACTGAGATCCTCAGATCTCAGCTTTCTGAGTAGTTAGGATTACAGGTGTGAGACACCACGCCTGTTATTTCTTATGCTTAGTGGTGTCCAGCTGTTCATTTTTTTTTTTTTCCTTTCTGGAGACTCTTGGAATTGTCTTTTTGTTTTGAACATGCTGGCGCATGAGCTCAGGGCCTCCTGCTTGCTTGGTTGCCACTTCACCATTTGAGCCAAGTCTACAGCCTGTCTTTTTGCTGATTATTTTGGAGATGAGCTTCCTTGGACTTTTCTGGCCAGTTGGTTTTGAACTGAGGTCCTCCATGTCAGACTCCCTGAGTGGTGTGAGCCACCAGTGCTTAGCTGACATTATCTTTTTATGTATTTTAGAACTTTATGATAATCTCTGTTGGTGTCTTTTTTTTTTCCCATTTATGTTTTCAGGTGGTCCTTTACTTTTCTCATCTTTAGATACACGTACCTCTTGGTTGATTTCACAGCACCACTTCTGGCTTTTCCTGTGTATATGGAACTGAGGAATTGAACCCAGGGCTTTGTGCATGGTAGGCAAACACTCTACCACTAAGCCACACTCCTGGCCCTAATTGTGTTACTCCTTTTTAGGGGAAATTCCTTGACTATTCTGACCTTTTTGAGTGTGTGCACATGTGTATATCAAATTTTAATCAATATTTTAAATGTCCAGGAGACTTTTCAAAATTCACATACCTATTTCATGGATAAAAGTAGCTTATATTTCTGAGAGTGTAAATTATGTTTTTAAAATGTGTGTGGAATTAACCCTGCTGCTTGAGTTTCTCTGTTTGATTTGCTTTCCTTAACTCTGTTGTGACAGGTGGCCTTTGTGGCCTGGTAGTATTTATTTACTTTGTTAGGGAGTTCATGCATCCATATTTGTGGGTGTTTTCTCTGGAAGTAGATTTATTCTTTTGGATGTTGGATAGCAGGAGCTGAATTTTAAATATTCTATTTTCTCTCTTAAAATGATGTATTCGTGAGCAGGGCTGATACTGGTGGAGATGTAGGAGTGGAAGGCGGCCTTGGGGAGCTGGGTGAAGCCATGATCACTGGTTCACATCTGGGTGTGACAGTTGTCTGGAAAGATCCTGCCCAGTTTTCACTCCTTTCTTCATGACACTGACAAAAAGTTTCCTTCACTTACTCCAGTGGGGAAGAATATTGTGAAGAGTGGAAGGAAGGCTGCAAACATAGTTTTGGTCAACTGAGATTTGAAGATGGTGGCACCTACCTGGGTCATTTGAAAATGGACTCTAATGGCTTTGAGGTACTGACCTTTGATGGCTGAAGGTATGGAGGGAGAGTTTGTTGGGGGAAATTTGAACAGTCTTATTGAGTCTTCATTCAGCATGACATGAACGTTGAGAGAGAATTTAAAAATGGCAGGGTAGATAGTTTTGGCCTGCTGACTTCCCTGATGGGTCTCATGGAATAGCCCTGCAATGAAGTTCTGTTTGAAAACAAGTTGCTGCGGCATGAGAAGTGTTCTGCTGTGGTCAGAGTGTCTCTAAATCTGCCTGATAGGGCAGTTGCCAAGGAAGTGTCGTGTAAAGCCAGAACACCCCTGCTCACTCCAGGTGAATGAGCGAACCAGATATGAGATGAGAATGACTGGAGCTCAAGCCTGTGAGGTGCCCATCACCTGCCAATCAGGAACTCAGTCACAAGGAAATACTGAGGATTTTGACCAAGACCCTGAAGCAGTTACTAGCAGTTCTGTCTTTCCCTCACTGCAAGAGGACAACAGAGCCATCTTTATTGTTTGTTCGTGTTTCTTGTTCCTAAGGCTTTGTTTGGGTTACCCAGTGTAAAACTGCTGTGGTCCTCAGTCCATTTGTTGCATGTGATATAGAATTTTCATCTGCCTACATTTGAGACAGTTAATGCTATAGTGCCAACTTGCGGCCAGTAATTTGTGTTGGCCTAGAGAAATAAGGGGAAGAGAATAGGGGTGGTTCAGACAGTATAGTAGTTCTGTGAGAGTCAAGACCAGAACTTTTCATTTTTCTTTCTTTGTTTTTTTTTTTTTTTTTGGTCAGTTGTGGGGCTTGAACTCAGGGCCTGGGACCTGTCCTTGAGCATTTGTGCTCAAGGCTAGTGTTCTGCTACTTTGAGCCATGGCACCATTTGCAATTTTCTGGGTAAGTTGGGGATAAAGAATCTCAGACTTGCCTTCCTGGGCTGCCTTTGAATCATGATCCTTAGATTTAGCCTCCTGAGTAGCTAGGATTACAGGTGTGAGCCACCAGTACCCGGCTTAGAGCTTTTCCATCCATTACTCCCATATTCGCTGTAGTTAAAGTCATAGCTCCAAGTTCCCGCTTTATATGATCAAACTGATCTTTGTCTGTTTATTCCCTCTGTGAAGGGGTCAGTAAAAGTACTGTTTTCTCTTCCCTTGGCTTGCTGTCTTCCTTACTTGAATTATAGTAGATAATCCAATTCCCACGTGTGCCTCTCTCTCCTTTTCCTTTAATGTCAGGTAGGATCCCTTTATAGAATAAAAAAGAAACTACTGAGAAAGTTTTACGTGTAGTCATATGCTCCTACCTTGGGCTGAAACTACATGAGTAGAGACAGCTGCTTGTCCTATGAAGTTGGGCCTAGTGAACTTACTGGGGAACAGGAGGTGTCTCACCTTGAAATTTCACAAGAGGAAACAGTACTTCTGGGAGAATGGGTCACTGGATTGTGGTCACAGCGTGTGGTTTGGATGAGGGTTGTTTAGGATTTCTAATCCAAGTGGATTGCTAAATAAGGCATTACTCCTGATCTTTGGAACATGAGCCCACGCCAAGTTCTGTAACAGTTGGTCTTACTTCAGAATGTGTCTGACTAAACTTGAGTTAGAACACTTCAGGTATATTTTATGTTTCTTGTGCATCATGGGTTTGGTATAGTTTGAATGTATTTCGGTCATATAACAGTTTATTTTTGACTAATTGATGTGATACAGCGATCTATTACAGGGATTTTTTTTTTTTTGGTTTGATTTTTGGTGTGTGTGTGTGTGTGTGTGTGTGTGTGTGTTTGTTTTTGCTGGACAGATGGTGATCCTTAGATGGATGATGTAACTCACATTCTCAGTGACGTTACCAGTGCCCAGGTAGTATGTATAATATGTCTTCCTTTCTGTTGCATGCTTGTTTCACTTGGCAGTATGTGTTAATGATTTCTCAAACAGCTTATAGAGATCTTCCTTGTTGCTTTTTGCAGTTGGATAGCACAGAGATTCTTTCTGCTTATTCTGTGATTTATTGTACAGTTATTGATCATTTGGGTTGTTTCTAATTGGCTGTTTCAAATAGTGTCTGCGAGATATTGTTTGTATAGATATCTGAAATAAAATTTTTATTTAGATTAAAATGGAGGTGTAATTTTGTAAGAGTCATAGGATTCCTCTCCATTGATGCTATTATTTTATAGTTCTACCGGTAATGTGGAAGATTTTTTTTTCCCCACGGGCTTGCTAGTGACAAGTATTGTAAGAAAAAAAAAAAGGTAGATTTTGTTCACCTTAAGGTTTAGAAACTGTGTCTAACTGTTCTTTCTGTGATGCTGTATATCATGTCCTAGAAAGGCCCTGTTTGGCCTCTCTCTGTGTGTTGTTATTGTGTCCATTTTTCTCCACTTTTACAAGCCCTTTTTATGTTAGTGTTATCATTCTCTTGTTTGTGATATAGGTTATTTATCTTTTGTGTGGTCAATTTACTCTGTTGTTCACATCTCATCCTCTATCACAGAAGTCATACTGGAATTGTTCTTCTGGATTGGATCTCTGGTTTCTGAAATTTTATGTGTTTATGTTCTTTTCTCTCTGAATTTTCTGAAGAATGTATGTGAGATAAAAATATTCGTGCTGTATGTGGGAGAGTATGTGTCTTGAGTTGGTAGTTTAGCTGGGTGTGAGTTTGGGTCCAGTCAGTTTGCCAACACTTTGAAAGCATCATCCACCGTCCTCATTTTCACCCAATGCTGACAGGCAGAAAAGTAAGTCTAATTTTTTTTTTTTTTTTTTTTGCCAGTCCTGGGCTTGAGCTCAGGGCCTGAGCACTGTCCTTGGACTTTCTCAAGGCTAGAGCTCTACCACTTGAGCCTCAGCACCACTTTCAGCTTTTTTTCTATATGTGGTACTGAGGAATCGAACCCGGGTCTTCATGCATGCTAGGCAAGCACTTTAACCACTAAGGCCAAACTCCCGGCCCCTAATTTTTTTTGTTGTTTTTGGTTGTGGGGCTTGAACTCTTGAGCTCTTCAGCTCAAGGCTATCACCCTACCCCTGGAGCCACAGCACCATTTCCTGTTTTCTAGTGGTTAATTGGCAATAAGAGTTTTAGGGACTTTAGTGCCCAGGCTGGCTTTGAACTACCATCCTCAGATCTCAGCCTCTTGAGTAGCTAGGATTACAGGCATGAGCCACCATTCCCAGCAGTAAGTCTAATTTAAAAACAAAACAAAACAACAACAAACACAAGCTTTTCTTTTTCTGGGCAATTAATCACTAGAAAATTGGAAGTGGTGCTGTGGCTCAAGGGGTAGGGCAATAGCCTTGAACTGAAGAGCTCAGGACAACGTCCAGGCCCAGTGTTCAAGCCCCATGACCTACTGGGAAAAAAAAATACATTTCTTTTTGGACAGTGTTACCAGTTTTCCCCTCATGTCTCCACCCAGTTGGTGCAGATAGCTCTTTAATATTTATTTTTAGTTTGATTCTGATGTGGTAAGATGCTATTTTTGAGTATTCTAATGAATATTTTGAGGCTTGTATTACAATTCACTCTTTTTGTGTGTTGGGGGGAGGGGGTCATGGGGCTTAAACTCTGGGCCTGGGCATTGTCTCTGAGCTCTTCAGCTCAAGACTGCTGCCCTACCCCTTGTGTCACAGCCCCACTTCCTGTTTTCTAGTGATTAATGGAGATAAGAGTCTCACAGTCTTCAGTACCTGGGCTGGCTTTGAACCATGATTCTCAAATCTCAGCCTCCTGACTAGCTAGGATTACAGGCGTGAGCCACCACACTGGTCAAGCTGGTTTTATCTGTTGAATATTACCTTGTAAACTAGGGGAAATTGCATATTTTGGCATTATTCATTTTAAGTTAGATGTTCATGATTTACAGGTTCTTTAAATTCTTTGATTGCCTACTTCTATCAGTTGCTAAGAGGGGAGAGTTATATAATTAAATGTAATTATATGGATATGACATTGTCTTTAGTTCTGCCAGTTTTGCTTCATGAATTTCAGTACTCTAATTACGTTTATATGTATTTGAGATTATTATGACTTCTTGATTAATCAACCTTTCTATCATTTTGAAATGTCCTTTGTGATCTACAGTATTATTGTCTGTCCTGAAGTTAATTGTCGATTAATTATTGGTTCTTCCCTTTCTAGTCTCTTAATTGGTTCATTGTAGACTATTTTCATCTTCTATACATGTATTTGGTGTTGGGCATGGGGTAGCAGACTTGACTAATAGTAGTAGTCTGTGCTGATGGGTGGACTGGTTTACTTCTTTCCCTGCCCTGAGAGATTTATGCTGGTGTCTTCTAGTTTACATTGATTGTTCATTTCTTTAATTATTTACTTCATTATTATAAAGGTGATGTACAAAGAGATTACTGTTTACACAAATCAGGTAATGAGTACATTTCCTTTTTATGTTGTGTCTTCTGTTCTCTTATTCTCTCCCAGTCCTTCTCTCCCATCTCTACCCACAAGCTATAGCTCACTTTTCTTCTGTGTCCCATGAGCTCCACTGCTGCATTTTAAACCCTTTTCCCCCTCAAGTTCTTACATTGATTGTTCTTAACAACAACGTGAAGCCTCTGCTATCTTTGCTTATCTATATTTCGTGTATTTTCCACTGGAATATTGGGGCTCTTCTTATTTATCAATGGCTCTTAAAAATTGATTAGAAAGCCACTGGGTGCCCATGGCTCACACCTGCCCGGTGGCTCACACCTGTAGACTTAGCTTCTCAGGAGGCTGGGATCTGGGGATTATGGTTCATGGTTTGTGGTTCAAAGCCAGTCTGGGTAAGAAAGTCTGTGTGACTAAACCACAAAAAGCTGGAAGTCCCAGGTATGGCTCAAGTGGTTGGATGCCAGCCTTGAACCCAAGGGCAGCACTCAGGCTCTGAGTTCAAGCCTCAGTACTGGCAAATTAGAAAAAAAAAAAAGAATAAAAATAGAATAGTTTGTATTAGGCAGTAGTATGGAATTGTTTTCATCTGTTCTGCCTTTGATGCGCTTGTTACATTCCCCCCCCCCCCCCGCCGCCGCCACCTCCCCCCCTCCCCCACTGATTGCTCCAAGTGTTTAAGACATGACTGAATAGAATTTAATGCCATTGCCTGGCACTGGTGGTTCACGCCATGTCTGCTCAGGAGGCTGAGATCTAAAGATGGCAGTTCAAAGCCAGCCTGGGTATGAAAGTCCTTGAGACTCTTATCTCCAATTAACCACCAGAAAATCAGAAGTGGTCCTGTGATTCAGGGGTAGAGCGCTAGCCTTGAGCTGATGAGCCCAGACCCAGAGTTCAAGTCCTACAGTCGACAATCATTTTTTTATTTCCCGGGATTCTTTATGTGAGGATCAGTCAAAGACTGAGCCTCCTTCCAGATTACTGAATCAGTAATGCACTTCCCCTCCCCACTCATCTTTCCCCCCTCCCTCAATTACTGAAGCTTGCCTTCTGTGAAGGCCCCTCCTGGGCTATACTCTCTTCCATATTTCCAGTCACTATTTCTCTCTAATTGCAGTCTGGTTCTCTACTTGACAAAGTCAGTGTCCCTTTTTATCCCATCACCCAATATTAGTCTCAGGAGTGATTTCAATGTCAGCCCCTCTTGCTTGCTTTTCTACTCCCAACTCGTGTAGACATTTATTGTGTGCTATCCCAGTGTGGAAACCAGATGCTTATACATTTTGTCCTGCTTTCTACTTCTTTATGAAAAGGCAGTCTGAAGTTCCAGCTTCATAGCAAGAATTCTTCATTCTTACATTTTTTTTTTCACATGACTGTAGTTATGGAGGTGGGAGGATGGAGGGAGAGAGGGTGTGCACATATGATCTTACATGTGCCAGTACTCCGATCAGAATGCTGTCCCTGAGCTTTTTTGCTCAAGGTTAGTACTCTCCCACTGAGCTACAGTACCACTCCAATTTGAAGTCAAGGGTCTCATCATGGTCTTTCCTGCCCAGGTTGGCGTCGAACCATGTTCCTCAGAGCTTAGCCTCCTAAGTAGGATTACAGGCATGAGCCATCTGAACCTGGTTTGGTTTTGTGTTTTAATGGCTGATTTAGAAGTGGTGTATTGTCTGCCATTTTGTCTGTCTACACTATCTCCTTTTGTAAAATTTCAGTAAATATAATTGCTTATGTTGTATGGCACAAAAATGGAGAAGCCACCTTTTGAGAGGTCAAATTTTGGAGTCTTTTAATAAAAAGGCTGGCAACTTCATGGTGGACTCTTAAAGACCAGCAGTCAGCAAGTACACTTAACACTATTAGGAAACTGAGCCAGGAAGGCCGGAGAGGAAAGAAAGAACAAGAACAATACCAATAAACCAATTCAGTTCCAATGGAGAGTTGAATTGGGATGCCATGGTGACCGGAGAAGAGCCAGGAGATGGGACACAGGGCGCAAACATGGAGACATGTGGCAGGGTGTAATGGTGCCTCTCCTCGTCTGGGCCTGAATCAGGTCACAGGGAAAGGGCACAGGAAACTCACGTCCCAGATATTGGACTGACTGGTCTAGTAGCCTGTCATCCAAGACCCCGCCTCTGCCTTTGGGATTCAGGCAAGCCCATCACCTGGGAGGCAGGTGATGGGAGGCTTTACCTTTCCCCTCATGAAGACAAGATGCCACGTGGCCAAGATGTCGCCAGCCAGACCCTGCCTCCCTACTTCACTTCAGCCTATTGGTTTCTTTACAGACTGGTGTAGCATTTTTGCACACATTAAATTTTCCCCACAATCTGAGGTCTTTCCACTTCGCACTGACTGTAGCTCACTTTCTTGCAGGCCATGCCGGAGTGTCTGCAAACATGATGAAGAAGAGGACATCCCACAAGTAAGCAATTTGGAAACTTGATTTAGTTTTAGTTTTTATTGATAACAGTTACTGTGGGTGGTGTGTTTCATTGTTAACTTCTGTCACACTTCCTGCCCCTGGGATACCCAGTTTTAGATAGCTGTGACGCTTAGTTAACTAGCACTTAAGTACCTCTTTAAAAAGTGGATTCCCAGCTCACTTTAGCCCAATGCCTGGTGACAGTGCAGTCATGTTTCCACCTTGTTCCTTCTGTTTGGTCTGGCTGAACTGAGCCTGGTGTGCCCCTCACTGTCGAACCTTTAAGAATCATGGTCTGGGGGCCGGGAGTTTGGCCTAGTGGTTAAAGTGCTTGCCTAGCATGCACGAAGACCCGGGTTCGATTCCTTGGTACCACATACATAGACAAAAGCCGGAAATGGTGCTGAGGCTCAAGTGGTAGAGTGCTAGCCTTGAGAAAGTCCAAGGACAGCGCTCAGGCCCTGAGCTCAAGCCCAGGACTGGCAAAAAAAAAAAAAAAAAGAGTCATGGTCTGTTCCCATTTCTGAGGAGCCAGCCTAGTTGTAAGAAATAGCAGTGGTGTGAGAGTTGGCACATGGCAAACCTCTCCTGTGTCTCTGGCAAAGGTGATCTGTCTAGATGCAGGGTTATTCTCCTGGTCTATATCTGTAATTTACAGTAGGGAGTTTCTTTTGTATAGAAGCTGGGTTTTGTGCAACACGACTGTCTAGCATGCTGCACTGTCTGCTTTCTCTAAACTAGCCATTTAGAGAAAGCATACTCATGCTAAAATGTGATTAAGTAGCCATTCTTAGTTTTTGCTTTGTGAGGGTCTCAGTATATAGTCCATGCTAGTATTAAGCTCATAGTCCTTTCACTTCTCACACGCTGGGATATAGGTTTCCATCCCCACATCCAGAAGTAAAGTGACAAGTATGTTCTCAGTGCTGTAATCTGTAGGTGTCTGGGTACAGAAGCCCTGCCATTCATTGCTGGCTGTGTTCCTCCACCTTGGAAACACCGTGCTACAAACACCTTTACAAGGTCACTGTATAGCAGCTATTTCCAAATTACTCACTTTGAAAGTTTATGCCCTTATTGTATTCTCATGACCTCAGGCGTCCAATATTAAGCAAGCATTCATAATATTCAGCTTAAGAAATGACCTAGGAAAATTGAAGGTTAGATGAATATGTTCTTGTTTCTCTGATGATTGCTTGCTCATTAAACTTCCTTTTCCTTGTTGCCTTTATGGTTTTGCCATACTGACGGGTATGCTAATTAATGTGATAGTTGTACTTAATATCATCCTACTACCATAAATGGTAGGCCACATCTTGCCAAAAATAGAAGACAAAAAATATACAAAAAGCTGGGCATGGTGACTCATGCCTGTAATCCTAGCTATTCAGGAGGCTGAGATCTGAGGATCGCAGTTCAAAGCCAGCCCAGGTACAAAAGTACATGAGACTCTTCAATTAACTACTAGAAAACTGGAAGTGGTGTTGTGGCTCAAGGGGTAGGACGTTAGCTTTGAGCTGAAATGCTCAAGGACAGCACCCAGGCCCAGAGTTCAAATCCTACAACCGACAAAAAATTTTTATATATATATATACACACAGAGAGAGAGAGAGAGAGAGAGAGAGAGAGAGAGAGAGAGAGAGAGAGAGAGAGAGAGAGAGAGAGAGAGAGAGAGACAGAGACAGAGACAGAGACAGAGACAGCCACCCTCCCATATATTTTAGGCATTGGCAGTAAAGTAAGCAAGACCAAATAGTACATTGAAAATAGATTTTTGCCACTGAAAAGGTTTTGAGAATGTTAATATACATTCTGCTTTCAGCCATTTTTACTTATTTTTAAATCTATGATTTAAAGATTACTTACTTATGTTATAATCACTAGAGTGGCAAGAATATTGGTAATCTGTATGACCAAGAACAGTATGTGATGGATTTGAACTAGCTCATGGTAGAACTGTGACCATTGACCAGTATTTTGCAGATGGTGCCTGCCTTTAAGCATTGGCTACCAAAATGTAAAATATTTAAATGCTGGCTAAGAAGAGCAGTGAGTTTAAGGTACCTAGAAAGGAAGTCTGGGTAAAAGGAAGACTTTTCAACACAGAACTTTTTTTTTGTTTCTGTTTCTTTTTTCTTTTTTTTTTGGCCAGTCCTGGGACTTGAACTAGGGCCTTAGTGGTAGCACTCTGCCACTTAAGCCACAGCACCATTTCTGGCTTTTCTGTGTATGTGACACTGAAGAATCAAACCTGGGTCTTTGTGCATGCTAGGCAAGTACTCTACCACTAGACAAAACTAGCCTCCACAGAATTTTCTTTTCTTTTAATTAATTAATTAATTAATTTTTGTAGGTCATGGAGCTTGAACTTGGCCTGGGATGCTGTCCCTAAGCTCTTCAGCTCTAGGATACCACCCCACCCTTGAGCCCAGCCCTACTTCCACTTTCTAGAGGTTTATTGAAAGTAAGTCTTAGGTCCTTTTGTGCCTTCACTGGCTTTGAACCTTAATCCTCAGATCTTAGCCTCCTGAGTAGCTAGGGTTACAGGCGTGAGACGCCACCATGCTAGAACTTATTTCTTTCACAAAATAATTATAATGGATATTTACTTGAGTAGAGTACTGAAGTGTCTCCTACAGTCTGTTTACCTTGTTTGGTACATGAACACTGCAATTAGGAGCTTGATCATCTCAGTCACTGCTACCTGCCTAGAATGTGGCCCATGGATCAGAGCAGCAGCTTGAGATGAATGCAAACGGAAACAAGTGGTAAAGTCCATCCTGAGCCAAGCAATGTCACCTACGCTCACCAAGAGATTTGTATGTGACCAGATAAACTCTGCTTATATTCAAGTTACTAAAAGCCACAGTGGAAAGTTAGTCCATCCTGAATGATGCTCAATTCCCTTTCAGCACTTCAGTTTTTGTTTTGTTGGTGACATAGTCCTACTGTGTGTGTAGACCAGGCTAGCCTAGAACTTAGCAATATACCTGCACCAGCCTACCAAGTACTGGGACTGTAATTGCATACACACAGCTCCTTTTCATGACTTGATTTTTTTTTTTTTTTTTTGCCAGTCCTGGTGACTGAACTCAGGGCCTGAGCACTGTCCTTGGGTTTTCCTCAAGGCTAGTGCTCTGCAACTTGAGCCACAGCACCACTTCCATGTTTTTTCTATGTATGTGGTACCTAGGAAACGAAACTGGGTCTTCGTGAATGCTAGGCAAGCACTCTACCACTGGGCCAAACCCCTAGCCTATGATTTTTTTTTCTTTTTTTCTTGAGCCATTTGTTTAAAGACAAAAAAAGCCTCTGAAAGTAAGGAACAAAGAGCAAGATTTGAGGTATTTAATTCTGTCTTCTCATGACATAGTATCACCTTTCTTTTATTTTTTGCTGGTCCTGAGACTTGAACACTGGGCCCAGGCACTATCCCTGAGCATCTTTTGCTCAAAGCTAGCACTCTACCACTTGAGCTACAGCACCACTTCTGACTTTTTCCTGTGATTAATTGGAGATAATTCGACTTCTCTGTCCAGGCTAGCTTTGAATTGCCATCTTTAGGTCTCCTCTTCAGTAGCTCTGATTATAGGCATAAGCTTATACTATAACATTTCATTCATAACTAAGATTGGAAGTGCCTTAGTTTTAGTATTATGGTATTCATTTTATAATATTGTTTCCCATGAACAATAGAGGACTGATTAACATTAATTAACTGTATTTTATAATTGGTTGGTTATTATTAACTGATAAATGATGGTTAAGCATATTTTAGGTTCTTTGCAAGGGAAAAAAATTACAGGAGAATGAAAAACTATTTGAAAGTGGCATATCTAGAAAACATTTAATCAAAATCACTATATCCAAAGAACTGTCATTTATATATTTTTGGTTTCTGCATAGGGAGTTAATTATTTGCTTGTTATTTTTGAAATTTTTTTATTACTGAGTAATTGTACAAAGGGATTGCAATTCTATAAGTCAAGTTATGAGTACAGTGTTTTTCAGTCAGTGTCACTTCTATAATTCCCTGTTTCACCCTCCTGTCCCTATATTCAAGTTCTGTAGTTCATCTTTCACATAGTGTACATAGAATGTAATGACTGCATTTGCTCATTCTTCCAACTGCCATTCTTTTGCCTTTACCCCCTTGCCCACCTCCCAAAAACATGTCGTTTTTTTTTTCTCCTTTGTTACTCATTTTGATAAACAAGAACTGTCATTTTAAAATACCAGTTAATTAGCCAGGCACTGGTGGCTCACACATGTAATCCTAGCTACTCAGGAGATCTGAGGCTCACGGTTCAAAAGCAGCCTGTATAGGAAAATCCATGAGACTCTTATCTCTGATTAACCACCAGTTAAAACTGGAAGTGGTGCTGTGGCTCAGAGGGGTAGCGCGCTATCCTTGAGCAAAAGAGCTCAGGAACAGCATCTAGGCCCTGAGCTCAAGTTCTATGACTGATGCTCTCCCTCCATATACATGTGTGTATATGTATGTGTGTATGTGTCTGTATATATGCACGTATATGTGTATATGTATATATACACACACACATGTATATGCACATGCACTTCTACTTGGGATGCTCTTGGAGTAAATAGTTCAGAAAAGATTGAGTCTTTCCTTGGTAATTTGACATATTTCTAACACTAGTAATTTTACATATTTGTCTTTGTCTTGTGCTATTATTCATATGTTCAATTCATATGGAAAAGCCTTAATTTTTATTTTTCCTGATTTCAAAATTCTAATTAGCAATTTGAAATTAAAATATTTTTACATGCTTGTTCAATATTTGATCTTTTGTTTTTTAGCCTTTATCATTCCACTTATATAAAATAAAATGTTCAGATTCAGCAAATCTATCTGTATAGAGTAAATTAGTGGATGCCTAAGACTGAGAAGTGGGTAATAATGGCTTTTAGGAAAAGAGTTTGTTAGCAGTGATAAAAATGTTTTAAACTTAGGATATAGTTCTATGAATGTACTGAAAATCATGGCTTCACACAACTGAGTGTGTGTGTGTGTCCATGCGCGTGCATTTAGGGCCTCACTTTCTCATTTGGCTTTTTTCTTTTAAAATGTATTGTTGTAAAGGTGATGTATAGAGGGGTTACAGTAACCCAAGTCATTTCTTTTTGAACAGTGTCACCCCCCCCTTGCACCACAGGTTCCATAATTCATTTTCAACATAGTATCTTGTTAGTATTACTGCTGTATTTGTTTACCCTTTGTCCACCATTTCTGGTGGCTGGTTGGAGACAAGAGTCTCATGAGCCGATATACAAAGAGCCGGTCTGGTGGGTGGCTCATGCCTGTCATCCTAGCTACTCAGAAGGCTGAGATCTGAGGATCAAGGTTCAAAGCCAGCCTAGGCACAAAAGGACCTGAGACTCTTATCTCTAATTAACCTCTAGAAAATGGGAAGTAGGGTTTGGCTCAAGGATAGGGTGGTAGCCTGGAGCTTAAGAGCTCAGGGACAGCGCCCAGGTCTACATCAAGCCCCATGACCCACACACACAAAAAAGTCTTATGCTGGAAAGCAGTGTGGAGGTTTCTTAAAGAATTGAAAATTGACCTTCCCTACGATCCCGCCACACCACTTCTGGGCATCTACCCTGAACTTCATAGCCCAAGATATGATAAGGACACCTGCTCAGCTATGTTCATCTCTGCACTATTCACAATAGCCAGGCGATGGAAACAATCCAGATGCTCTACTGCAGATGAATGGATACAGAAAATGTGGAATGTACAATGGAATTCTGCATAGCCAACAGACAAGATAAAATAATGGCATTCACGGGGAAGTAGATGAATCTAGAGCGAATCATGTTGAGTGAGACAAGTCAAGACCTAAGGATCAAAAGGCTCATGGTATCCTTAATATGTGGCTATTAGATCCAAACAGTACAAGAGTGAGGACTCAATAACTGCATACCCAATGCTATGGACATGGTAATGGAAATATAAACATAACTATATAGACATAAAAGTCTATGACTCTATAGACATAATGTTTTATTTCATAAATTTACGTTTCTATGACATACAAACCCTTAGCCTAATTGTGATTAAGTTCTAAAAACTAAGTGCTAGTGATTGTATATAGAGAGTCCCTTCTTGAACACTTGTTTGTTAAACTTGTCATTTTAGAATATAATGTAAAAATCAATGTTAATAAATTCTTTAATAAAAAAAAATAAGGGGGGGGGCGGGAGTTTGGCCTAGTGGTTAAAGTGCTTGCCTAGCATGCACAAAGACCCGAGTTCGATTCCTTGGTACCACATACATACAAAAAAGCCGGAGGTGGTGTTGAGGCTCAAGTGGTAGAGCTCTAGCCTTGAGAAAGTCCAAGGACAGTGCTCAAGCCCTGAGCTCATGCCCAGGACTGGCAAAAAAAAAAAAAAAAAGTAACATAAAAAAAAAATAATAAGGGGCTGGGAGTTTGACCTAGTGGTAGAGTGCTTGCCTAGCATGCATGAAGACCTGGGTTCGATTCCTCGGTACCCATACATAGAAAAAGGCCAGTAGTGGTGCTATGGCTTAAGTGGTAGAGTGCTGGCCTTGAGAAAACCCAAGGACAGTGCTCAGGCCCTAAGCCCAAGCCCAGGACTGGCAAAAAAACCCCCCAAAACGAGAATCCAAACACACACACACACACACACACACACACACACACACACACACACACACACACACACACGTCTCATGGAATTTCCCAAGCCCAGGACTGGCAAAAAAAAAAAAACAAAAACAAATAGAAAAAGGCCAGTAGTGGTGCTGTGGCTTAAGTGGTAGAGTGCTGGCCTTGAGAAAACCCAAGGACAGTGCTCAGGCCCTAAGCCCAAGCCCAGGACTGGCAAAAAAAAAAAATGCCCAGGACTGGCAAAAAAAAACACAAAAACCAGAATCCAAACACACACACACACACGCACACTCACACACACGTCTCATGGAATTTCGTGCCCCTGCTGTCATTGAACTGCTATCCTGGAATCTCAGCCTTATTAGCTAGTTTTACAGGTGTGAGCCACAAAATGCCTGGCTGATATGAGATGTTTTTCTGTATACTCCTTGTTATTTAAGGAAGTTCTAAAAACCTGTCTTTTGTTTGTTTTTTGCAGGCCATGCTTCTGGCCTTACTGTTTATCTTTACCATCAGCATTTGTTGGTAGAAAAGCTGTAAGTTGTTCACTAAGTAAATTAGACAGCTATAATAATGTCTGTATTACATACTCTTGAGCTCTTTTGGGAATAAGGAGTTGACATTCTAAAAGTCATCTAAAAGTTATTTTTACAAATGGGAGAGAGAAAGGAAAGGAAAAAAGAGAGAAATAGGGGCCGGGAGTTTGGCCTAGTGGTAAAGTGCTTGCCTAGCATGCTGGAAGACCTGGGTTTGATTCTTCGGTACCACCTACATAGAAAAAAAAAGCCAGAGTGGTGCTGAGGCTCAAGTGGTAGAGCTCTACCCTTGAGAAAGTCCAAGGACAGTGCCCATGCCCTGAGCTCAAGCCTAGGGCTGGCAAAAGAGAGAGAGACAGAGACCTATAAGAATTGGGCCAGGCCTGAGGTTCACACCTATAATTCCAGAATCATGATTTTAGGCCAACCAGAATAAAAAAGTAGTGTAGGAGACTATGATTAGAAGCATTTCCCAAACATTATTAAGAGCTGCAGATGAGGCCAGGAGTGTGGCCTAGTGGTAGAGTGCTTACCTAGCACCCACAAGGCCCTGGGTTCAATTCCGTGGTACCATATACATAGAAAAGGCCAGAAATGCTGCTGTGGCTCAAGTGGTAGAGCACTAGTCTTGAGAAAGCCCCAGGACAGTGCTCAGGTCCTGAGTTCAAGCTCTGGTACTGAGGAAAAAACAAGCAAACCTGTAGATGATCCTTATCTACAGAATGATACTGCCAGTATGGTAAAAGGGGTGTGCTATTGAACTAGAATTTCTGATAACTTTATAGTAGTTGTGTTGAAGTTCAGTGATGAGAATTTCATGCATCTGGATCTCTTTCATTTCTCCAGAGAAACAAAGTAGAAGGAAGGAAAGGGATAGAGACGAAGGGAGGACTCATAGGAAGGAACTAGCTCACATTGTAGGGTTAGTAAGTCTGGAATCTAGAGGGCAGAACAGCAGAAAGAGCTGGTATGGCAGCATTCTTCATGCCTAAGACTGCAACAGTAGTAGTGTGCAAGTTTAAATAATAAATCTATCTTAAAAATACTGTCACAGTCTCCTCTACACTGCACATGACCATATACTTGGGTACTGTGATAAAGCCAAGTTGACACATCAAGTATAAGTGTACTGATGAACCTGTTGCATTTGTAGAAATACAGTAGAATGACAGGATGTAAACTACAGGCAGTACATATGATGGACTCCTTTCCTCCATATACTGGGAATCCTTACTTGGTCCTTGCTCTTGGTGTTTTTTTGGGGGATTGTATATAGCTTTTGTATTGTGAACAGTATCGAATTTGCACTTCTTTCTTTCTTACGTGAAGTCATGTACTTAAGTTTCAAGCTTTGTAAGGGAGTCACACTCCTTATTTTATTTTGAGAATTTTTTTCTTGCATTTTGAGAGGAAAATGGAAATCTGTAGTTAGAATAGATGTCAGTTACTCACTGTGATTGACCTTAGATGATAGGGTCTGCTCAGATAAGTAAGTAGAGCTTATCTATTTTGAAAAAACTTGCAGATGAACCTTGCTGAGAAAAAGGTAGGTCATGTAAACAAAAGCTGTACATATATCTGATACCATTTTACTACCATATGCCCAAATGCCTGTTATAAAAAGGTAAAATGAAGCAAAACCCTATCCTAAATATAGTTCTTAGAGAACTATACACACATACTTTGTGGTGGCCTAAAAGGCTGTATGTACCACTGCAATGATTTCATAGTCTCCTGTTGCTGTGTGAGAGTCTTCATGGGAAACTGCGGTATGTTCTGTGGGCAATTCCTCCAGGAAGTGAGGCAGCATCTTAGCACGAGGTCTCTTGGTGGCTGTTGCCGTATTTGCTTTTCCACATGTGATACATGTAGGAACTATGTGTTAATTGTCTGCATTATAATTGGTAAGGTTCCTTTCCTGATCAACAGTAGGTTGCTAGTATAGTTAAATGTCCAAAATTTTCAGGTGCCAGGGGCTCATATCTATAATTCTAGCTACTCAAAAGGCTGAGTATGATATGAAGATTGCGGTCTGAAGCCAGCCCAGGCAGGAAAGTCCCCGAGACTCTTCAATAAACTACTCAGCAAAAGCCAGAAGTGGTACTGTGGCTCAACTGGTAGAGGGACAGCAGCCAGGCCCAGAGTTCAAGTCCCAGCACTGCCCACCCTCCTCCCCCCGAAAAAAAAAAGTGTCTTAAGATTTTATATGTAGCCCAATCTGGCCTCATACTTACAGTTCTCCTTCTTCTGCCTTCTAAATTCTGAGTTACAGGAGTGAACCATCATGCTGTGCCAAGAGGGGATTTTTGACTGAGCCTTAGGGTTAGGCCTTCTTCAAGAGTCAGCTGTTTCTTTTTTAGTGTCTTGTCCCCAACAGTCTGTCTTGTCTACAGTTTAAGTACATCTACTCCTCCTGCCTGTCTTATGCTGAACCATCTCCCAAGTCCATAGAGGACAGCTTCATCAGGCAATGTTTAAAAGAGGAGCGGCCTTTTGCATTCTCATATTTATGAGACTATTTATGCTCCATCCTTGAAGGGCAGCACACAATTCTTACTGAATAAATCCTGGAGAGCCTTAAGCGTCCATCCCCCTTGTATTCTAGCATAAAGTGCTGCTGTCAAAACCCAGTGTTCTTTACCTTATGCATGATCTCATCCTCTTGCCTGGGTGCTCAAAATGTATTATTTTCAGTAAAATCTATTGATTAGGAGATATTTTCGTATCAGCTATTCTCTGTGTGATTTCCCAGAGGGGTATATTTGTTCAAGTGCTTAATTTTAGGAACGTTCTCTAGAAATACATTTTTAGTATGCTTCTAGATATTGGTTTAGGTTGTAGTACTTCTGCAGATGTTTTATAGATGTTTCTGTCACCATAATCGTGTTTGCCTCATCTGTCTTGTTTCAACTCTATCCATTTCCCTTGTAAATTCCTGTGGTTTCATTTCCATTGTACATCCCTTTAATTTAGTCTTTATGTCTCAAACACTTTTTTCCAAATCACTGGATTCTTTACTCCTTGTCTAACTTTCCTTATGTTGGAGCTAGGTGTTGCATTGTCCCCTTCCAGAGAGAGAGGGGGGAGGGAGTTGTTTATATTTGTATGTAATGTCTGTTTAAACGGAACCATTGAATTGAGAGAGGGATGACTGTGAAGGAAATTTATTATGTTGAATTGACTCCTGTAGTATACAGTAAGAGAAAGCCTATGGTCTGTGATCTGTGTGCTAGAGGCTCAGGTAAGCTGATGGTGTAATTCAGTCTGACTGCCAAGGCTGACAACCAGGGGAGCTGGTGGAAGCAAAACATTTTATTCACTTGGTTCTAGACAAAGCCTCACCCATGAGTGTTACTCAGATCTCTAGATGCAGGAATGTGGTCTATAGGAGGATTTTCGTGTTTTATTTTTCCTTGAGACTGGGTCTCAACAGGCTGATCTAAAACTCCCAGTTTTCTTGGCTTAGCTTCCTGAGTGTTGGCGTTCCAGGTATTACGCACCTAGCTTGCTAACAGGAGCTTGTACCTGCCTTAGGGTTGTCTGTCATGAGAGCATACCAGCCTGTGCTAGCATTGGATCTAAGTCTGCATACTTGTGTGATAACACCTTGTGTGTGTGTGTGTGTGTGTGTGTGAATACAGAAAACATCGGAGCAGTGTGGGGCCCAGCAAGCCTGTGTCCCAGCCCCGGCGGAACATCGTAGGCTGCAGGATCCAACATGGGTGGAGAGAGGGCAACGGCCCCGTCACCCAGTGGAAGGGAACTGTCCTGGACCAGGTGCCCGTGAATCCTTCTTTGTATCTTATCAAGTATGATGGATTTGACTGTGTTTATGGACTAGAGCTTAATAAAGACGAAAGAGTTTCTGCACTTGAAGTCCTCCCTGACAGAGTCGGTAAGTTGTTTTGGTGGGGTTTTTGGTTTTTGGTTTATAACTGTGCATTATTGTTTTGAAAGTGATCACTGAAATGAATGCTTTTGGATTATTCTCTGACATTGTTGCTATTTTTACTTCTGTTTGACTTAAGCACCCCTGATGAGTATTTAAATCAGTCATCTGAAACCACAAATGAATTATAATGTCCAAAGAATTTGAAGATTATAAGTTTGTATAACATTCACTAAGAGGCTCACAATCTAATGATTTTGCTCATGATTATCTGGATTCTGGTAGATGACATTCTCTTATCAATCCTATGATGTCATCATGAACAGTAGCTAAAGGTAATCTTACAGGTTGACATTTTTTTTTTCTTTTGCTGGTTGTGAGGCTTGAACTCTTAAGCCTGGGCTCTATCCTTGAACTCTACAGTTCTAGGCTAACACTTTACCACTTCAAGTCATAGCGCTACTTCATGTTTTCTTTTGGCCAGTCCTGGGGACTAAAGTCAGGGCCTGAGCACTGTCCTTGGGTTTTCCTCAAGGCTAGTTCTCTACCACTTGAGCCTCAGCACCACTTCCAGCTTTTTTCTATGTATGTGGTACCAAGGAATCGAACCTGGGTCTTCATGCTTGCTAGGCAAACACTCGACCACTAGGCCAAACTCCCAGCCTACTTCCTGTCTTCTGATGGTTAATTGGAGATAAGAGTCTCGAGGACTTTTGTGCTAGGCTGGCTTTGAACTATAGTTCTCAGATAGTTACAGGCCTGAGCCACTGGCGCCCAGCAGGTTGACTTTTAAATCTTTGTGTGCATCTTTCACTTTATGCGACATGTATGACTATTGTACTTAGAATAATATGTAAGCACCTAAGAACATCATTATCCATTTCTGGATTTGTTTGAATAGTGTTGCAATGAACTGCTCTTTTATGACATATGATATCAATTTTCCTTGCAAAAATTCTTAAATAGAATTGCTCATTTGATTTATTTATTTATTTTGCCAGTCCTGGGCACTGTCCTTGGACTTTCTCAAGGCTAGAGAGAGCTCTACCACTTGAGCCTCAGCACCACTTCCAGCTTTTTTTCCCCCTATGTATGTGGTACCAAGGAATCGAACCTGGGTTTTTGTGCATGCTAGGCAAGCACTCTACCACTAGGCCAAACTCCTGGCCCCTGCTCATTTTATTTTATTTTTTTTTCATATATTTTTATTGTAATTAATAGAAGGGTTACATGATATTTGCCAGATAGATGGTGCATTAATTCCCATACATTGCTCATTTTATTTTTAAGGAGTGTGTATATACCCAAATTAATGTTATTTTTCTTAAGGGTATTTATTTTATTTTTTTGTTGATCATGGGGCTCAAACTATGGGCCTGGACTCTTTCTTTGAGCTCTTCAGCTCCAGGCTACCACCCTACCCCTGGGCCTAGGCATTGTCCCTGAGCTCTTCAGCTCAGTGCTACTCCTTGAGCCTACTCCTTGACCCTACTCCTTGAGCCGCACAACCATACTTCCCATTTTCTAGAGATTAATTGGAGATAAGAGTCTCGTTCTTTAGTTCCCAGGCTGACTTTGAACCACATCCTCAGCTCTCAGCATCCTGAGTAGCTAGGATTACAGGCGTGAGGCACTGCACTTTAGCAAGGGTGTTTATTTTAAATGTGGTGCTCTTGTTCTTAAGATGCCGAGTTATACTTTTTAAAATTGTCTCATTCAGGTTTGTTTTATTAAATAAATAAAACTTCAGTAGATCTAGAGTGTTAGGATCAAATTGCAAAGGAAGAACCTAATCCCTCTTTTTAAAATTTATTTTGTTCATAATCTGCTGTTGTGTTCTTAGTGCAAGTTTCCCCCAATAAGCTAATAAATCTTCACTACAGCAGCACATCCTTACTCTATCGCTCAGGTATGCATCCTGTATTTCTTCTTGGTCTTGACATCAGTCCATTTCCCATATTTGAAACTTGTTAACATATTCAAAAATCTTGTCTGCAGAACTTAAAGAATATTATTCAAAAATTTATATTAAGTAATTTATGCTGAATAATTATCATGCAATGTTTTACACCGAATTTTAGTGTATACCAATTCTTGGTTAAGACTACTAAGTCACTTGATCATGGCCAGATTTTGCTCTTTGACTAGTGGTGAGCTGTCTTTTCGTAATTATGAGACAAAAAAAAGACAGGTATCTCTGGTAGTTGCATCAAGGGTTATTTTGTAGCACTGCTTGTAGCTCCAGGCTATTACAGATCAGCTGTGTACCATGTGCCTTATTCAGAGAATAGTCATTTGCTCTTAATTTTAAAATTACTATTCACTGTGAGACCTGAATCTAAAATTTTTTGCCCTTCGTATTCTAGATAGAAAGAAAACGAGATTGTACATTGGACTATATTTACAATTGTGTCTTCCTCTATTTAAAACTGGTAAAAAAAAAAAAAAATCAGCTGAAAGGCATATAGTAAGTGACAGGACGGTGGCTCCCACTGCAGTGACTGCTCTGTCACTGCGGGCCTTAGTCCCAGGGAATCCCAGGAGCCAGTTCAAATGTTTATAAGTTTACATTGTTTTCATAATGTTGAGATGGATCTACCCTCTTTACTTCTTGCTTTTGTAGATGCAGTGAAGCTTCCCACTACCCATTTGCAAACATTTAGCAAAACCTGATGCCAACGAAGCATATGTTGGGAAAAGACATCCTAAGGGCAAGGGCAATGCTGACAGTTATTTTACATTAAACATTAAACCTTTCCCTTCTTCCCTTTCCCATCTGAGGGTTCTAAAAAGAGGCTCTACTACTTGAACTGTGTTTCTACCTCTTTCCACTTTTGTTTTTAAATAGGATCTTGCTTTTTTTTTTTTTGGTCAGTCTTGGGCCTTGAACTTGGGGCCTTGGGCTTTCTCAGTGCTAGAGCTCTACCACTTTAGCCACAGCATCACTTCTGGCTTTTTCTATGTATGTGGTACTGAGGAATAGAACCCTTGTCTGTGTGCATGCTAGGCAAGCACTCTTACCACTAGGCCAAACTCCCGGTCCTGGGATCTTGCTTTTAATATGTATGGCCTTAGACTCATTTTCCTGTTTACGCTTCCCACACAGTTGGGATAACAAGTGTGTGTCACTGTGCCTCACTTTTTTTATTGGTTGAAAAGAGGGCTCACAAGCATTTTGCTTAGGCTGGCCATGAACTGCGATCTTTCTTAATCACCTTCCTCAGCCGCTCCCCTGGAGATATAGGCATGTGCCATCATGCCTAGCATACTTTAGCGATTTGAAAATAAGTATACAGTTTGAGGACATTATTATGCTGAGTTGTAAAATACATCTTCAGAACTTCAGCATCCTGCAATTCTGAGACACTGTTGCCATTGAACAACTCCCCCTTCTCTCTCCTTCCTCAGCCTCTGGCACTCACTGTTCTCCTTTCTGTCTCTGAATTTGGCTACTATGAGTACCTTATAAATGGTATCATACAGGAGTTCTGCAACTAGCTTATTCCATTGAAAATAATATAGTTAGGGTTCATCCATGTAGGCACATGTGAGAGGATTTTTTTTTTTTTTTGTCAGTCCTGGGGCTTGAACTCAGGGCCTGGGCACTGTCCTTGGACACTTTTTCTCAAAGCTAATGCCCTGCTACTTGAGCCACAGCACCACTTCCAGCTTTTTCTGAGTATGTGGTACTGATGATTCAAACACAGGGCTTCGTGCATGCTAGGCGAGTACTCTACCACTAGGCTATACCCCTACTTCCTTCCTTTTAAAGGCTGAAAATAATATTTGAATATATGAATATATATATATATATACACACACACCACATTTTGTTTATTCATTCACCCACTGGTGGGCTGCTTCTTTCTAGTTAGTAAAATATTGCAATGTAAATTTAGGAATAGTGTTACTATGAGCATAAATGTACAAATAGGTTTGAAATCCTTTTAATTGAGTATCTGCTCAGAGATAGGATTGCCTGGTCATCCAGTCAGTATATAACTTGGCTTTTATAAATGGAACTGCCACACTGTTTGCCATTTTATAATTCCATCAGTGTACACGAGGGTTCCATTTGTTATTCTTAAGTATTAGTTTTTTTTCTGGCCATGCTAATAGGTGTGAGGTGGTATACAGTTCATTGTGGTTTTGCTTTGCAGTTAATATTGAGCTTCTTCTTAATTTGATTGTTAGGCATTTGCTGTGTTTAGAGAAATGTCTTTTGAAGGTCTTCAAGGACTTAAAATCAGGTTTCTTGTTATTGCTGAGTTACTGGAATTCTTTGTATATTCTGAAGACAGGTATGTTTTCTTTACTGTAACAGCACAAGTTCATTGGAAATTGTTCAGATTCTATGTTGCAACTTTTTTTTTTTTTTTTTTGTGCCAGTCCTGAGGCTTGAACTTAGGGCCTGGGTGCTGTCCTTGGGCTTTCTCAAGGCCAGTGATCTTCCCCTTGAGCCATGGCTTTTTCTGTGCATGTAGTATTGAGGAATTGAACCTAGGACTTTGTGCATGCTAGGCAAGCGCTCTACCTCTAGGCCACACTCCCAGCCCCTATGTTGCAACTTTTAGGGGAGTAAACTATTATTATTGACTTTTGAAGAAGAATACCTAGAATTATCTTAACCATTTAGAATATTTTCAACATCATTATCTTTGTGAGGCTGGATTTTATACACCAGCTTAAAGAATAGATCATAACAGGCTGATAGAATCAGGCTTCTTTTTTTTTTTTTTTTTTTTTTTTTTTTTGCCAGTCCTGGGCTTGAGCTCAGGGCCTGAGCGCTGTCCTTGGACTTTCTCAAGGCTAGAGCTCTACCACTTGAGCCTCAGCACCATTTCCGGCTTTTGTCTATGTATGTGGTACCAAGGAATCGAACCCGGGTCTTCGTGCATGCTAGGCAAGCACTTTAACCACTAGGCCAAACTCCCGGCCCCTTCTTTTTTTTTTTTTGGATGTTAAAATAGTTATTTTCAGTTAAAACTTATTGTGTGTTTTATTTTGTTTTGTTTTTGTGGATCATGGGGCTTTGAACTCAGCCTGGGCGCTGTCTTCATCTGAAGGTTACCGCCCTGGGCCTGGGCCTGGGTGCTGTCCCTGAACTCTTAAGCTGAAGGCTACTGTCCTACCCTTGAGCCAAGCCCCACTTCTCATTTTCTAGAGGTTAATTGGAGATGAGTCTCAGGTCCTTTTGTGCCGGGCTGGCTTTGAACCTTGATCTTCAGAACTCAGCCTCCTGAGTAGCTAGGATTACAGATGTGAGCCACCTCATCGGGCTTGTTATAGGTATTTTATGTAATTTTTTGTTTAATAGTGTACAGTCCATGCTTTTCAGACTCTCGGTAATGTTTAAGAATGTAAAGGAGTCCTGAAATCTGCTAATATAAAGTCATGTTTTAGTGTCATACAGGGGAATTCCATGTTGTCTCTGAGTGTTACTACAAAGTAAGCATAGACCATTTTACTCAGTTGATGGACTCTCAACTGAAGAGAGTACATTTGTCAAGAAAAGTCTTACTTTTGTTATTTTGATTTTATTTAACAAGAGTTTGATGCACCACTGAGAGAGGAAAATGGTTATTTAAAATGTGAGGCCTTGGCCATTCACTGGTAGCTCTTGCCTGTAATCGTAGCTACCCACGAGGCTGAGATCTGAGGATCATAGTTCAAAGCTAGCACAGGCAGGAAAGTCCATGAGACTCTTATCTCCAACAAACCACTCAAAAACTGGAGGTGGTGCTGTGCCTCAAAGTGGTAGAATGTTAGTCTTGAGCAAAAGAGCTTAGGGACAAGTGCCCTGGCCCTGAATTAAAACCCCAAGACTGGTCATTCCTCCCAGTAAAAATACAATAAAATGTGAGTACTGGAGAAACTAAATCAATAGTATTAGAAATAAAAATTGGAGTTGGTGAACTTTCACTAAAAAGATTTATAGAGTAGAGAGGATCTGTGGGCTAGAGGAAGGCCTCTGCTATGATGAGGTAGTTCACATACACAAAGCCTGCCATGGGGAATGTAACTGACAGCTGTGACCGTGTTGTGAGACTGGGCTGTTTCTACCTGAGTGGCCATGAAGAGTTCTCCAAAGGCAATAAATATGCTGAAGGAGCCAGCCCTGAAGCACTGCAGAAATGTAGCAGGCAGGGGCTGAGAGTTTGGTCTAGCGGCAGAGTGCTTACCAAACAAGCCCAAAGACTTAGGTTCAATACCTTGGTACCGCATACCTAAAAAGCTGAAAGTGGTGCTGTGGCTCAAGTGGTAGAACACTCGCTGAGGAAAGCCTAAGGACAGTGCTCAAGCCCCAAGACTGGAAGAAAAAGAAAGAAAGGAAGGAAGAAAGAAAGAAAGGTAGCTGGCAGAAATGGGTACCCTGCATAAGAGAGAGGAGGAACAGAGAGGGGCTAGTGGATGGTCAGCCAGGAGGAACATGGCAGAAACCTATAGGCAAAGGCAGGCTAGCCTGGGTCTGGTAGCCGAGGAGCATTTTAAATGACACAGTCTGCTACAACTATCATAGTAGTGACTCTTGTAGGCTAGCAGTCATCATGGACTCTCACAAGATGGTGGGAATAGATTGATAAGAAACAGTATTGATGAGAAGCCACCAGCTTCTATTTAAGCAGCAGTAATAACACTCCAGCAGGTTACTATTGATATGAAAGGAAGGGAAGCAAAATGGACTGTGTGCAGGCACTTTACAGTACTTTTTTAAGCTCTCCCTGTGATTCTTCATCTTATTCAGTAAAAGTTTGTCAACTTTCTTTTCTTTTCCTTAATACCCAGCAACGTCTCGAATCAGTGACGCACACTTGGCAGACACGATGATTGGCAAAGCAGTGGAGCATATGTTTGAGACAGAGGACGGCTCTAAAGATGAGTGGAGGGGGATGGTCTTAGCTCGGGCACCTGTCATGAACACATGGTTTTATATCACCTATGAGAAAGACCCTGTCTTGTACATGTACCAGCTCCTAGATGATTACAAAGAGGGCGACCTTCGCATCATGCCCGATACTAGTAAGTATAAATTGGCAGCTCTTCTCACTCAAGGGGTTAGTGTGTGTGGTAGGGAATGGGTCATCCTGGGCTTCAATTTGGGCCTGGGCACTGTCTCCTTGCCTTTTTTCTAAAGGCTAGCTCTCTACCACTTACACCACAGCTCCACATGCTGCTTTTTTGGTGTTTAATTGGAGGTGAGTCTCAAAGACTCTAGGATGGCTTCAGATTGTGATTTTCAGTTCTCAACCTCCTGAGTAGCTAGGATTATAGACATGAGCCAACAGTGCTGGCTTTGTTTTGTAGAGAGACTTAGTTTTGGACATGTATTTTGATCCGGTACAAACTTGAGCCATATGACTTTTTTGCCCTCTTGTCATGAAATTTAAATGAGAAAAGTTAATTACATTTGCTTGATTTCCTAGAGGGTTATTGAAAATTATTGACCATATATATATATATATATCCCTTTTTTTTTTTGTCAGTCATGAGGCTTGAACTCTGGGCCTGGGTGCTGTCACTGAACTCTTCAGCTCAAAGCTAGTGCTGTTCCACTTCTGGTTTCTGGTGGTTAATTAGAGATGAGTCTCACGGACTTTTCATGCCCGGGCTGGCTTTGAACCTTGATCCTCAGATCTCAGCCCCCTGAATAGCTAGGATTGCAGGCATGGGGCACTGGTGCCCGGCAATAATATTTATTTTTATTATTTGGCAATATATGAAGGTATGAGGAGTAAGTTTTAAAACATGGAAATATTAGCTCTCTGTGTTTATTTTTAGGATTGCTTCTTTTGTTTTGGCTCTTTTGCAACTCCAAAGGTATTTTGAAATTGTTAATTCCTATAAAGAAGTCTTCTGGGATTTTGATAATGTGTTTAATCTGTTTGTGGAATATTGCCATCTTGGGGCTATTAATAAATCTTAACAAGTCTTATGATCCATGAGCCTAGATGTTTTCCCTGTTGAGATCTTTGATTTTTTTATCAATATTTTGTAGTTTTTAGAGTGTATTACAGTTAAAAATTACTGGCTTATTTATTGGGGGGGAGTTCACTATTAACCTTTCCACCCATTTATAATATATTCCAAGTAATCTTGCCTCCTCAGGTCACTCTCACTTCCATCATCCCTATCTCCTCATAACAATCACAACAGGTTTCATTGTTCTTTATTTCATAGCTGCAAATAATCTATTTTGACCAAGTTTAACTCGCTTCCTTTACCCTCTTTCTTAGCTTAGTTCCCTCTTGCTAGCTCCCTGCCCAAAGCAGACCCTGTTTTTCTTTCACCATGCCTTTCTTTTGCTAAGCTTGTTCCTGACTATTTTCTTTTATGCTTATTGTGAATAGAATGTTTTGTTATGAAACAGGACTGAAACTAGGTACCTGATGTTTTCCTCATTAACCGATGCTCTGTCAACTAACCATACCTCCAACCCCCTGGAACTGTTCCCCCTGGAACAACTGTCTGTTGTTGTTGTATCTGCTGTACTTTACTTTGTGTTTTGAGACAGGATTTCATTATGTAGCCCAGGTTGACAGCAAATTCAGTCTTTTAGCCTTACCCTCCCAGGCATTGAGATTACTGGCATGTGCTACCAAGCCTGGCTAAACTTGTTCTTTTTAGAATTAATCCAGACCCTTTCCTCACACACCTAAATCCTTGGTCTTGAACAAATGGTGACTGACATGCATGCCGTATGTTAGAAGTATGGCAGTAATCTGTTCTTTTTTTTTTTTTTTAAGGTTCTTCCTAAAGCAGTGAACTGACTAATAAGCTCATCTGGTCTTGAGTTTCTAATACGATTTGTTTTTCCAGTTTGTTTATGTTTACATTTGTTAAAGAGATAATAATGGAAATTAGTTATACACTAAGCAGTTTAATTACCTAAGATAATTTCTTTAACCTGTATGAAGTTCATTTTTAACTTTTCTTTTGGGGTGGGGAAGTGGATGTTAGTCCTGGGGCTTGAACTCAAGAACTGGGTGTTAGCCCTGAGCTTTTTTGCTTAAGGCTGGTGCTCTACCACTTGAGCCTTGGGACCTACATGCTATCTCTTAGCTGTTTTGCTGAGGCATTGCTTTTCTTTTTCCAAACATCTGTTTTTAGGAGTACAATTTTATTAGAAACCATGGTGCCTGATAGGTGAATTGTTCAGTCCCAGCTCTATTGCTGATAGAGTAAGTCTGAGTAGGAGTTCTGTCAGGTTTATGAATTACACCCAAACTCCAAAGCTCTAGAAATGGGTGATGACGCTTGAGGGAAGAGAATTTTGGAAGAAAATAATTCAGCTTAGATTTTCATTTCCTTAGCCAGTTGTGGTAGCTTACTCACGCCTGTAATCCTAGCTACTCAGGATGTCGAGATCTTAGGATCTCGGTTCAAAGCCACCGGGGGCACTAAAGTCCAAAGTCCATGAGACTCTATCTCCAGCTAACCACCAGGAAACAGGAAATAGTGCTGTGGTTCAAGGGGTAGGGTGGTAGCCTTGAGCTGAAGAGCTCAGGAACAGCGCCCAGGCCCAGAGTTCAAGCCCCACAACCAACCAAAAAAAGAAAAAGAAAACAAAAAGATTTTTATTTCCTTGTTTAAAAGAACTGATTGTGTACAGGTATTTAATTTATACTGCATGTGAGTATTTCTACCATAGATCAGAAAGGTAGTATTTGGATAGTCATTCAGAGAAGGAACTTATCAACTGTTGTTTATATAAATACATTATGTGGTCCAAACTGAGATACTTGGAGGACTATCCTGCCTCACTGCTAATTACGCCGGGATAGCAGTCTATCTAATACTGCTTGAGACATCTGGTCTCCCTACCTGAATACCATTAACTCCTGTAAGGAAAATTGTCTTGAATTAGTGAGGATGCATGGAGGGTTTCTCAAAATAGACTTACCCTCCTCCCACCATTTCCCTACCCACCCTTCTACTTTGTTTTTTGCTTTTGTTAGTAATGGTTTGCTGTCAATCCGTACGTTCTCTTAGAGAGCCATGGGGCCCTGTCCAGTGTCTGGGTCATAGAGAGGCTGCTCTATGGGGGCCTGGGCTGTAGTACAGTTGGCCCTGACTTGTAAGGCATGGGAAGCTCCTTTCTTTCTCTCTCTTTTTTTGCAACTTGGTTAGGAAAATGATGTGGTAAGCAATGAATTTGAGGGAAAAGGAACTTGTAAGAGTTTTCAGAGTAAAACCAATGAATCCCAAGTATTTAAGTGTTATATTCCCAGTAAATCCTGTAGGAAATTGTCTGCTCTAACATTCTTTTTCAGACTCATTCATACTTATTTTTAGGTTTTATCTATAATTTATCATGAGTCAAAGTAATTTTGGCTACAGTTTTTTTTTTTTAAACTGTTCATTTATCTGGGTTTGGCAAACAGTTTTGTTTTATTGGAACACAGTGCACTCGTGTCTGTTCTTGATGGCATTAACAGAGTTCATTGGCTGGGGCACATGCCCTCAGGCCTACATGAAGGCCTAGGTTGAATTCCTCAGTACCATATACACAGAAAAAACTGGAAGTGATGCTGTGGCTGCAGTGGTAGAGGGCTAGCTTGAAAAAGTTCAAGGACAGTGTCCAGGCCCTGAGTTCAGGCCCCAGGAATGTCCAAAAAATAAAACATGTTTTGGTGTATATTTAAAAAATTGATACTTTCTTTTTCCTTTTCCTCTGAAAAACAGATGATTCTCCTCCAGCAGAAAGAGAACCAGGAGAAGTTGTGGACAGCCTGGTGGGCAAACAAGTGGAATATGCCAAAGAAGATGGCTCCAAAAGGACTGGCATGGTCATTCACCAAGTAGAAGCCAAACCATCCGTCTATTTCATCAAGTTTGATGATGATTTCCATATTTATGTCTACGATTTGGTGAAAACATCCTAGATGTCATCACGAACTTTGCCACATTTGTGGAACTATTAAGTGTATAATTTGTAGACATAAAGACTTGATTGCTTTCCAGTTTAATGAAAGCTTAAAATGTCCCTGCGAACCCACAATCTCTGCCAGCAGAACTGGCTTTGTTCTGAGTAGTACAGATTGACGTGAACACAAAGCATCTTGTGTGAGGAGAACTCCTTCCTCTTGCAAGAAAGAAGTCTGTCTGTTGGGAGGGGAGTTTCCGGCAAGCTTGGTAAAAGTTAAGCTAATTATAATGGTCATTTAAATCTGCATAGATCTTAACCATTTTCTTTTCACTCTAACACTGTCTTACTCTGCTGCCACAATGCAAGCATAATTTGTTATTTTGTTATTGCCTTTTTTGAGAGCTGTGTATCTGTATCTACCTGTCTACCTGTGTCTGTGTGCCTATGTATATAATTATATATACACACACAGCGTACCCGGGCACACACACCACTGGCAGTCCTTTCCTCTTGGATTGGGATGTGGGTGATACAGTTTTCTCCAGTTTAACAGGAGCGCTTGACCCAAGTCAGTCATGATATGCCTGCTTTTTATTTAAAATTAAATCAGGGCCCAGGAAGCACATAGGGACATTTATGTTTTGAAAGTGAGAGGTTCAGAGCACCTTTTTGTCTAGATGCTTTCAGCCACAAGCCCAAATATGACTCAGTTGTGAATAGTTAATGACCCACATTAGAACTTGATAAGCTGGTGAGAAATCTGGATAAAAGACTGCCTTCAGTTCTAAGCTTTGTAAATGTTTTTGTTTACATTTTGATCATGTTATAAATGCTTTTTTAAGTAAAGCCCAGGTCCTTGGTCCATATGGTATAATGTAGATGTGTTTTGGATGGCACATTTGGTCCGTTATTTGTACAAATCAATAATCTAGATTTTAGCACATTGATTTAAAAGGCAACAGTACATCAGCGGTTTGTGTGTATATGGTTAAGTTCCTGGAAGACCAGTTTTTATATGAGAAATGCAAGTGTGAAGAATGGCATTGTTGCCTTTTAACAAGTTCTCTGGGACTTTTATTTTCTATTTCTGTTATTGCTGATACATGATTATGTTCAGAAGGTTTCTCTCCTTTCTCCCCTCCCTGGCTTCTCCCCACAAAGAATGGCTTCATCAATCTCTGACACCTTTTGTAACAATGTATGTTCTGTTCCAGGTGGGCTGTTAGTGTGGGTTTGTTTCCTTCCATGGCCCTTAGGGCTTTGCATGTCAATTATGAATCACTGTAGAAAAGTCCAGTCATCCAGGTTGGCTTGTGGGTGTACCAGCAGTTCTTCTCTGCCACAGATTCATTTCATAGTTTCTTCTTGCTAAGTGGTGTGAACCAGAAATCAAAATGCAAATATGGTAGGTCAGTCAGTTAACCAGGCAGCTAGTTTCACTCTTTGGAAGAACCCTATTGGTTTGACAACCTGGAGGAAGACAGTATGTGAAACCAATCTCTTGTGGAGATTGGATTGGAAGTCTTACCTGTGCTTTGAACAGGTTGTCTACCCAAGCGTGCATGCTGTCAGCCAAACATCAGAACTTTGGTTCTGAGGTCTGCATTGACTTCTGCTGGGGCTGTTCTCTGGACTTGAGATCATTCCACTGTTTGCTTGATTTCCATTCCAGACTTCACAAGAGTAAATGCCTTGTGCTGTTTAGATGATAGCACTCACAACGTGTACATACAGTTACCCTGTTCCCAGCACTTCATTGTGGACAGCCAAGGGCAAGCTTCTCAAAGCTGTGTGGGATCCTGGTCTCAGGTGCTTGCCATGTGTGTGTACAGGTGTCGTCCTGCAGATCTGCCATGTGTCCCCATGCATGTAAATCTCAAAGCTGAGCCTGGCCTCCAGAGCCCACACTGACATTGGTGGTACAACTTGAGGAATGTGTTCAGCATGCAGACAGTGCAGAACATGGTACAGTGACACTTCAGGTTGGAAAATAAAGTTCCTTTTGAAGTATCTTGAGGGTTGGGTCAGTTGAAATATTTGTAACATTATCTAAAGGCTTGCACTGTGATTTTTCTGCAAGCAGCTTTAATATACCCAGGATCTCCCAGTCTCTAGAGGAATGTAACAAGATTATAATGATGGTTTTAATCATTGTTTCACTTATTGCCTTTAGAGCCGAGGGAAGGGGGAGGAGTTTTGTTTTTTGTTTGTGTTTTTCCTTTTTTTTTTTTTCTCTCCCCATTTTTTCTTTCTTTTTGGTGGCTTTACACTACAGTGAATGGTTATCACTGTGACTTAAGTCACTCTGCTCTCGGCCCACTTATCCTGGGCTTCACTTTAGGCTCATGTTTCAGATCTGCATGCATTGCTTGCATTTTCCTGGTATCTGGATGTTGATTCCTTGGCCTAGGAATTTAACATTATTTCCAAAATTATCATTGGACTTGTGGCAACACAAGACATGAATCTATGTATAAAACTTATTGGGCTTTCTCATTTACCTGCTCTAGTATTGTATCGTGTGTGCGTGCGTGTGTGATGTCAGGCTGCCACGTTAAAAAAAATAACTTCAGAGAAGAACCTTGAAAGCAGACCATCCTTTTTGCATGCTCTATTCTAAGTAGAATGTTCAATGTAACTAACTAAAATTGCATGTTAAAGATATTTAGGTTTTGTTTTGTTTTCTTTGTTTTCTTTTTCTTTGCTTTCAGTTTCCTGTATATTTGCTTACTGTGCTGTTCTAGTGGTTGTAGGATAAAAATGCACTGGTGAAGCAGATGTAGTGCCAACCGAAGGTGATTTTCCAGTTGTAAATGTCATGCAGCATTTGAAGGGACTGTGTATTCTCTACAAAATCACAGTGACTTCTAAGCCAGATTTCATTTCTGTTGTTTTATGTGCCAAACCTCGAAGTGCATTGGGCTTGAATCTCTGAACACTGTTAGACCCATTAGAAGACTGTTTTTGATTGTCACACAAATTGTAGTGCCTGAAAACACTCAAAACTGATTGTCTTAAAATAACAAAACAAAAACAAAACAAAGTCCTCCAAAGACAAAACAGGAATAATTAGGATGAAACATTAAGGTCAAACTGTGGTTCCTTGGAAATGCTGCGCTTTGTACTCTCCATCATTAGTGCAGTTCGGATGAATGTGCATAGTTCAGAGGTCTTCGTGTTCACACTTTAAAACTAGCTAAATGACCTCATCTTTCAAGCTTGAATTTATTTTTAGTTTTAATTTTATTTTATACAGTGTGTAGACAATTCCCTGTTCTCTGCATTTAGAAGTATACACAGTATAAATCTGTCAATTCTGTAAGTAATTTTTATAATTATGATGTATCTCCATCCTTCCTTAAAAATTCAAAATAAACCCTTTATGTGCAACTTCTGACTGTAGATTTTGTACTCATGGGCAAAACTATGGTGTGTTCATTAACTCTGCCTTAGAAGGAAGTTTTTAAACCAAGTGACCACTTCAGCACCAGTGAATCTATCAGGCACAGGTGGAAGTTTTGTATGAATGATAACAGCTGAGAATAGCAATATTCTAGGTATCTTTGAATATTAAAGCTTTCAGTTTCACAGGAATTAGAAGTGTTTATTTATCCTAAGGCTTAAAACTTAAAGGAATTATCTTAGGGAGAATTTAGTAATGTGTCCTTTTTTTTTGACATGTATTTATCCTTTGAATTGTATTCATAGTACCTTTATTCATAATGCCAGTCAGTGAAACTGGTGAATGCAAAAAACTTAAGCTCTCAGCACCTTGGTAGAGAAATGAAGGTAATATTAAAACCTGTGTGTGGCCTAATTTCAATCAGCAAGGTAAAATGTAGCATTTATGATAATTGTGTATATGTGTGTATGTGCATGTGCTCGTACTAGAGCTAGAGCTCAGGACCTGGGTATTACTCCTGAGCTTTTTAAAAAGCCCAAGGCCTAGCACTCTATCACTTAGTTCCACTTTGACTTTTGGGTGAATAGTTGGAGATAAGGCTATCTTTGAACTGTGTTCCTCATAGCTCAGCCTCCTGCATAGCTAGAAAGATGTGAGCTGTTCTGTGAACTCTTCATGAGTCAGCAGCAAATACATTTTCCTGGTTCTTCCTAAGTCTTGCCAAGCTACGAAGGATAGCAGTTGTGTTTGTTTTTTAGACTTCTTGAAGAAGAAAGCAGTATATCAAACACAAAACATGTCTGAGGTGACAAAGCCTTCATGTTGGGACTGTAGGTATCATCTCCCAAGAGGCCTGAGACAGTCTCCCTGTGTATCTTGGGCTAGCCTTGAACTTGAAATTCTTCACTTCAGGCTTCTGAGTGTTGGTATTAAAAGCTTGTGCCACCATGAAGTGGGAGTGCTCCTCTCCCAGCTCTCACTGGTAATTGTAGTCCTGCTCTGATGAGAAAGGTACACAAACTTTCTGTGTATCCTACATGCTAATGTGTACCAGCTTAGGCTGCTGTAAATGCCCAAGATTCGGTAGTGGAGGCATCAGACATTTGTGGCTGGGAAGCAGAGAGCTGGTTGTTGGGAGGGTTAGTTTCTTTCAGCTTTCTTCTCTGGTTGTCTTCCTGTGTCTTCTCCTGGTTGTTCCTCTGTGTCTATGCCCTAATCTCATATGAGGATGTCAGCTAGATTGAGTCTCTTAAAGGCCTCTCTCACATTACCTGGTTTTCTTTTTGTTTCCAGAGAGGATATTGCTATGTATCTCCAGGTATCTAAACTCATAATCCTCTTCCACCCTCGGCTTCCAGAGTTCTGGGATTACAGATGTGAGGCACCATGCTTGGCTGTACAATCACCTGTTTGAAAACCTTTCTCCAGAGGGAGTTTAGAGCTTCAATGTAATAAATTTAGGGATGACCGAATTCAACCGATAATGCCATATTAGTACAATATTAAAAGTTGGTTGGATTTTTTTTTTATGTTGGTTAAAAAAAATCGTACTGTCAAAACATTGTTCTTGGCAGAGACTGATACTTTCTAATATTTTTTAATAAAGCTAATGTTCCATTTTGGTAGAACAGGGCCAGATGCAGTGTAGAGACAAACATGGAAAGAATCAATGATCAGTTTCCAGTAGAACTCACTGGTTTATGTCTGTAGGTGCAGGCAACTCTTTTAGCTTCTCAAGCTTTTTCTCTCCTTCAAAACAGGGAGAGAGGGAGTGCCCTGCCCTCTCAGGCTTCTATTGAAACCAGAATTTATGGGAATTCTTACCTGACAGATGGGGTGCTTTTGTTCTAAAGCCTTTTCCTTGTTCATTCTCAACTTGATGTTTGAAATCACACGAGTTCCCACATAGATTTGCTTGTCATAGTGGATCAGTTAGGGACATTTCAGTTGAGTTTGTGTGTGTAGATACTGGACTTGAACTCTGCCTGAGTGCTGTCCCTTAGCTTTTTCACTCTACCACTTAAGCCATAGCTCTGCTTCTGGTTTCTTGCAGACTAATAGGAGACAAAAGTTTCCTGGACTTTTCCTGCCAGAAACTGGGATCCTAAGAAGCTAGGGTTACAGCTATGAGCCACCAGCACTAAGCTAGTTCTTTTTTTTTTTTTTTTTGGCCAGGCCTGGGACTTGAACTCAGGACCTGAGCCCTGTCCTTGGGCTTTCTCAAGGCTAGAGCTCTACCACTTGAGCCACAGCATCACTTCTGGCTTTCTTATGTGTGTGGTACTGAGAAATCGAACTCAGGTCTTCCTGTATGCTAGGCAAGCACTCTACCACTAGGCCAAACTCTTGGCCTCTTTGTTTTTGTTGTTGTTGTGGGTTATGAGGCTTGAGCTCTGCTTGGGCACTGTCCCTGGGCCCTTCAGCCCAAGGCCACTGTCTTATCTTTGAGCCAAGTCCCACTTCCCATTTTCTAGAGGTTAATTGGAGATAAGAGTCACAGGCTGGCTTTGAACCTTGACCCTCAGATATCAGTCTCCCTCTTCCAGTATACACGAGTTGTTTCCATTTTGAAAGATTAGTAAACTATTTAACATTTTATGCTTTCTCCTGGCTGAGACAGACTACCCCCCTGACTTGTGAAAAAAGATTGCATCTCTCCATTAAGTCTGCCTTGTACTCAAGTTCATGTGCACCAAGTGGCTTCCTCAGTTAAGGGGGCTGCTGGAATTTACAGTGGAAGCTCATCCAAACAGGTCTCTTCGGAGCGGACTCTTGAAGCGGGCATGACCTCTTTAGAAAAGCAAGCTCTTGGCAGACATGTACAGTGATAGAGTAACCTTATCACTCTCGTCATCTTGGCTCACTTCTTTGGGTCCTGCTAGCCCCTCCTCCTCTTCCATTCAATCTCAGATGGTTCATCCTTGGAGCATTTCTAAAGTTTAGAAATTTTGAGTTGCTAGGCGCAATGACTCATACCTGTAATCCTAGCTACTCAGTAGGCTGAGATCTGAGGGTCAAGGTTCAAAACCAGCCTGAGCACAAAAGAACCAGAGACTCTTATCTTCAATTAACCTCTAGAAAATGGGAAGTAGGGCTTGGCCCAAGGGTAGGACAGTAACTTGAGCAAGGACAGTGCCCAGGCCCAGTTCAAGCCCCACGACCCAAGAAATTTTCTGAGTAAACATTTACCATGTGGGCTGGGAATGTGGCTTAGTGGTAGAGTGTTTGCCTAGTATGCATTAAGCCCTGAGTTTGATTCCTCAGTACCACATAAACAGAAAAAGCCACAGGTGGC
Organism: Megascapheus bottae; assembly: GCF_031878675.1. Taxonomy (NCBI): domain Eukaryota; kingdom Metazoa; phylum Chordata; class Mammalia; order Rodentia; family Geomyidae; genus Megascapheus; species Megascapheus bottae. The sequence continues at coordinate 31,422,027 of NC_143511.1, read as the reverse complement.
TCTGTGACTCAAATGGGTGAGTGCTAGCCTTGAGCAAAAGAAACTCAGGGACAGTGCCCAGGCTGAGTTTAAGCCCTAGGACTGGCCAAAAAAATTCACCATGGGTGGAGATCAGGAGGCTTATTCTTGTTGGTTTTGTGGGGCTTAAACTCAGGGCCTGGGTGCTGTCCCTGAGCTCTTTTGCTCAAAGATAGAGCCTCTACCACTCTGAGCCACAGCACCACTTCGGTAACTTATTCTTATAACCCTAACTACTCAGGAGGCTGAGATCTGACAATTGAGGTTGAAAGTCTCTGAGATATACTTCCAGTTAAAAAGCAAAAAGTTGGAAGTGGAGCTGTGGCTCAAGTGATAAAAGCATTAGCCTTGAGCAAAAAAGCCAAAGGATAGTACCCAGGATTTTGAATTCAAGCCCCAGTACTAACACAAAATAATTCACCATTGTTTTGGACAACCCATAACTTTTGTTGGTTTATTTTGGAGTGGATTTGTTGCACTGGTTTCTTAAGGTATAAGCAGTTGACATCAGACATCAGGGGAGAGGCACAGCTTATGTTCTGGCTTTGACAAGGTGAAGCTAGCTATGAGGTTACTTTTCTAGAAGGCTAACAACTTAGGGCACTATTTTAACCCCAGGCTCGAAAGTGTGACTGGAGATGCAGGTTGGCACTAACCTTAGGGTGGAGTCTGACACGGTATAACTTAGAAATGACTTCCAAATAACCTTGTTTTGCCTCATTGTTGTTCAGATCATAGCATTCTGTACATTCAGATGTATTTTCCCTTGAGTATATTTTCTAAAGGTGAGTATATGAAAATAAATAGGTAAGTTACCCAAATCCTTTTATGAAACAAAATAGATATACATAGTTGTCTTTGAATATTCTTCTAGGTGCTTCAGTGATTTAATTGTAATTTTTCTTCTGTTGAAGATTTTCTTTCAAGTTCAGTGTGGAAGGATACTGTAATATATGGCCTGCAGTAGACAGTGTGGTTACTATTAACCTTTTCAAAATTGACAGCGGAGTTCTTGCAACATAAGGTATGGGGAACTGAAGAGGTACTCTGCTAGACAACACTTGGTCTTTTCAGGTGAATTAACAGTATTAAGAGTTAAGGAGGCCAGGAGTGTAGCCTAGTGGTAGAGTGCTTGCCTAGCATGCACGAAGACCCGGGTTCGATTCCTCGGTACCACATACATAGAAAAAAGCCAGAAGTGGTGCTGAGGCTCAAGTGGTAGAGCTCTAGCCTTGAGAAAGTCCAAGAACAGTGCTCAGGCCCTGAGCTCAAGCCCAGGACTGGCAAAAAAAAAAAAAATTAAGAGTTAAGGAGTGGACCAGGAGTGTGGCCTACTGGTAGAGTGCTTACCTAGCATACTCGAAGCCCTGGGTTCAATTCCTTGGTACCACATACGCAGAAAAGGCTGGAAGTGGTGCTGTGGCTTTAGGGATAGAGCTCTAGCCTTGAGAAAGCCCAAGGTCAGTGGCTAGCCCCAGAACTGGGGGGAAAAAAGTTAATGAATGTTGGAGTCAGGGTTCTGGTCTTCATTTTCAATGCCCTTGGGCCTTGGGCCTTGGGTTTCTTTCCTTGCAAGATTTTCTTTTCCATTTTCTGGTGGTTATTTGGAGATAAGAGTCTCACGGGCTTTAGTGCCTGGGCTGGCTTTGAACCGAAATCCTCAGATTTCAGCCTCCTGAGGAGCTAGGATTACAGGTATAAATCCTTGCAAAGATTTTCTTTCTGGGATCTTGATTGCCCTTTTTTTTTGGTGGTGGGGATAGGGGATAAAGGTGATGGTTCTGGTACTGGAACTCAGGTCTTTGTGCTTTTCACTGAATGCTGGCACTTTACCACCTGAGCCATACCTTTATTTCCAGCTGTTTTGCTGGAGATACAAATCTCTCTAATTTGTCTTTTTGCCTGAGCTGGCTTCAAACCATGATCCTTAAATTTCAGCCAGCTGAATAACTAGGATCATAGGCCTGAGCCACTTGTACCCAGCTTTCTTTATCCAGGGCAATGATTTCCTGTGTTTTCAGAAGCAATTTTTTGTTTGCAAATTTTGTCAGAATCAATGACAGTCGGTATTGTCTATGAAACAAAATAATTTGAATCTTGAAAATCTTCTTACTGTTACATCATTAGAGAGAGAAAGTGTGTATTTATTTGGTGTTGGTCTTGGGGTTTGAATTCAGGTCCGGGGTTTGAATTCAGGTCCTGGGCACTATTCTTGAGTTTTTGTGCTCAAGGGTAACATGCTTTATCACTTGAACTACAGGTTTCACCTCTGGCTTTTTTGTGGTAATAGTATCATGGATTTTCCTGTTCAGGCTGGCTTCAAACCATGCTCCATACATCTCAGCCTCCTGAGTAGCTAGGATTACAGGTGTTAGCCACTGACACGCAACTTTATTGTATTTTCTGAATATTATTGTGTCCCAGCCTTGTCATTGCTCACTAGTCAAATCTTCATCATTATTACCTTTGAACCAACAATGAGTAGAATGAAAACTAGGGCACACATCCTTGTCAGGGGGTTCTCTAAAGCTTGCCTGATAGGCATTTTTATTTCCCCCCAACTTCCCCTTATACATACTCAAGGCTGGCACTCTACCACTTGAAGCCATGCCTCCACTTTTGGCTTTGAGGCAAGATCTTAAACTTTTCTGCCTGGGCTGGTGGTGAACCATGATCCTCAGAGCTCATCTTCTTGAGTAGCTAATGTTAAGGCAGTGAGCCAAATACTTGGCTTAAAATTATACTTTCTCAATTAGAGCAAGATCTTTCTATTGTGTTTAGGACCTTGGCTGGTCTATTGGCTGCTATTCTAGATTCCACATGTATGCTATCCAGCCTGTAAAAATCCAAAACCTCTTTTAGTTTTTGTATTCCATTGATTTGTACATGTTTCTTCTACTTTATATTAGTTAGCATGTTGAGCTGGAACAGAGGAGTGATGTGCTGGGCTGTGATTTGGCTGGTGCCTGTCACTGGATGCACTAATCATTTAGACAAAATCTTGGGGCTTTTTGGTTTTGTTTTGGGACAGCATCTCTGAACTTCCACCTGGCTCTGTATACTTGTGATCCTTCTCACTCAGTCTCTTGAGTGCACCACACACTGGATGGCCCTATGTTAGGGAGTGGTTTTTTGGGTTTTTGTTGTTGTTGCTGTTTGTGGATCATGGGACTTGAACTCTGGGCCTGGGTGTTGTCCCTGAGCTCTTCAGCTCAAGGCTACTGCCCTACCCCTGAACCATAGCCCCACTTCATATTTTCTAGTGATAAATGCTGAGTTTGAAGTGTTTTATATCTTCCAAGTTACTGAGCTTTTGTGCAGGTGAGATACTACTGTTTGATCTAGCTATGTTCTGCCTTTTAACTGATCCACCTTTCAGGCTGTTACTGATGGTATAACCCTAAAGTTCATTATCTAAATTTGGGTTCCTTTATATGAAAGGAAACTCAAGTCACCTTTAGCTGATCTACATCTTGTTCTTAAAAGAATATAAAACACACACACACAAATGCTGTTTGGCAGGAAATTTGTGAGGATCAAAAGGAATAACTATGACAAACAGTTACAGTATATCCATCCATGGATCTAATATCTCAAGGTCCTGTTGAGACATTGAGGCCGAGCTTTGTATGCTTATAGAATGCAGTATGCTGCAGATACTTGGTGCATTTTCCCATAATGCCACCCAACTTGCTAATGATATACCACCTCAGCAAATCTCAGGTTTCACTTGATCACTTTCATCACTTTCAATCAAACACGTTCACTTTTCCTTTGGGGCACCATTTGCTCTTGGGGAAGTGTATTTTGACAAGGGGAGAACAGCAACTGGGAGATCACATGATTAAAACAAAGTTAAAACACAAAGTCAAACTTTTCCTAAATTCATTGGGCTACATGTTTGTTTGGGGAATATCTTGATTGTTTTTTTCAACATAGGGATCTTTGTACTATGCTTGATAAAAGTGTGTGTCATAAATTCAGAAATAACTGGACTTTATATGTAGAGAAACCAAAATAGTATCTCTTCACAATTTATTTTCAATGTCTATTTAATTTTTTCTGAACAATTACACAGGAACAAAATACCTAATTCTTCACATGCACTGGAGTTTCTGCGCAGCCGCCTTTGCTGTGTGTGTCATGGCGTTTGTGTTTGTCATATGGGTCTTTGTCTATAAGCCATCACAATAATAGTACAGGTTATATGTAAAAATAGCTTAACATAGAGCATGCTGTGTTAAACTAGTCCGTTTACAGTCTTGACTATCAGGCTCTGTTTCTATCAGTCTGGTAGGCTCAGTGTCACTTTTCAGAGTCTGAGATACAAATTTGGATTTAGGTAATTAATAATAATGGATTACATCCTTTGTTACCACAATAATCATTAAAAAGCTGTAAAGTGAATCTGAACTAGTATCTAGGAACAGTTTTACCAGTGAATGCTGATGACAGACATTTAAGGAAGAAAATAGAAAAGTAGAGAGTACTTAATGCTGTGGTTTGCTTGTGAGTGCCACATAGTCCATGACAGAGTTGGGCCCTATGGTGTTGCTATCAGTAAGTAGGTGAGTGGGGGGGGGGGGACCTTAGGAGGTGATAGAACCTTTGGGAGGTACTGAAATCTTGGGGGATGGTGAGACCTTTGAGGATGGGACCTTTAGGTGGTGGCCTGCTGGGAGGTCCTTGGAGACAGGCTCTCTAAGAGGTTCTGGTCTTCCTTTTGCTTCCTGGCTCAGGATATGAGCAGTTTTCTCTACTCACATGTTCTGTCTCATCAAATTCACAAAGAAATGAAGACATTTGATCTTGGACTAGAGCCTCCAAAAGTGAAAGCCAAAGCAATCCTTTTCTCTGTATGTTAATTACCTCAAATATTTTGTTGTAGTAATGGAAGGCTGACTTACCAGTTCATTCTGTAAAGCTCTAGTATTACCTTGATACCAAAGCTAGACAAAAAATCTGCAGATCAGTATTTCCATGAATATTGATTTTAAAAAAAAGAAAACAAATAGATTGAAAACTATATAGGAAGGTTCAGATACATGATTAAGTTAGGTTTGTTTACTGTCAGAAAATCAATTAGTATATTTCACCTTTTAGAAGAGGTGAGGATAAAAGACATGGATCATCTCAAAAGGATAGAAAAGTACATTTAACAAAACCCAACCTATAATTGTGGCTAAAAACTGGAAGAAAGGCTAGGAGTGTGACCTAGTGGTAGAGTGCTTGCCTAGCTTGCATGAAGTCCTGGGTTTCAATTCCTTGGTACCACATACACAGAAAAACTCGGAAATGGTTCTATGGCTCAAGTGGTAGAGCTCTAGCCCTGAGAAAGTCCAAGGACAGTGTCCAGGCCCTGAGTTCAAACCACAGGACTGACAAAGGAAAGAAAGGGAAAGTAGAAAAGGAAGGAAGGAAAAGAAAAAGAAGACAGGAAGGAAACTGAAAGAACTTAGCTGGGTTCTGGTGCTCAGGCCTATAATCCTAGCTACTTAGGAGGTTAAGAGCTGAAGATTGAGGTTCAAGACCAGCCACAAGCAGGGAGAGAGGGGGAGGGAAATGGGGACCATGTCATGAGAAAGGGTGTCAATGTTTGTGAAGTAATGCACCTTGTATCTGGTGGATATAATGTAACCCTTCTATTACAATTAAAAAAAAAAAACAGCCAGGACAGACTACCAAGAGACTCATGTCCAGTTAACCAGAAAAAGCTGGAAACAGATGTAGCTAAAGTATTATAACACCAGCCTTGAGCAAAAAAGTCAAGTAAAAACACAAAGCTTGAGTTCAAGTCCTAGTACTGGCACCAAAAATAAGTAAATAAATAGATTAAAAATAGAAGTTATTAACTCTGGAAGTCTTGCTGCTAGTCTGCCCCTGGCTTTGCTGTAGAAGACACATCAACTGAAGCCACTAATGGGTTAAACTACTTTGCAGCAAGTGTTACCTTTGAGCTCCTTCTCTACCTCCTCTGTCCTTGGCAAAGTAGCCATTTACTTCTTTCCCTTGTCTATTCTCTGTGGAAGTTATGTCTTTTATTTTCCTAGTAATTAACTGCAATATTCAGTTCCTTACAGAAGGGACTGAGAAACACATGTGCCATACGAATTTCTAGCTGGTAAGGCTTCTTTATCAAACCCAGAACATCTCGTAACCAAGATAACATCTCGTAACCAAGATAACCTATGTCACACAGGCAGAACCTCCATACCTGGAGGCATTTCAGTGCTACATGTCTGATAGGCCCTTGCCCACTAATACCCTTGTGCCATGAGCCTCTGAGGGGAGGTGATCATGGGTGGTGACTGACTGCATCTTGATTTGTAGCTTCCTAGGCAAGTCTTTTTCCTGCTTCAACAACATGTCCTTTAGTCGTTCCTGTGGGGAACATTTAAATGGCTACTAATATGCTTCCCAAGTTTATTTTATTTTATTTTTTAAGTTGGTTGTGGGGAACTCTGGGCCTGGGAGCTGTCCCTGAGCTCTTCAGCTCAAGGCTACCACCCTACCCCTTGAGCCACAGTGCCACTTCCAGTTTTCTAGTGATTAATTGGAGATAAGAGTCATGTTCTCCAGTGCCCAGGCTGGCTTTGAACTGCAATCCTCAGATCTTAGCCTCCTGAGTAGCTAGGATTATAGGCTGGAGCCATTGTACCCGACTCCATTGACTATTTTTTTTTAATATAGTCTCTTGCCTTAAGTCCAGACCAACCTGGGCTATGTTCCTACTTGAGTTCCCCTGTGTGCTGGGAAATCACAGGTGTGATTGACCTTGATACAAGGTCAATTTCTGTCTGCTCTCTACCTCCCAAGTAGCTAAGATTACAGGTTTGACCACCCAGCACACTCTATAGATTCAAAAAATTTTTAAAAAATTTTTTCCCATATATTTTTTTATTGTAATAGAAGGGTTCCATTATATTCACCAGATAGAAGGTACATTACTTCACAAACATTGATACCCTTTCTCATGTCTTGGTTCCCATTTCCCTCCCCTCACCCCGCTCCTTATCAAAACAGTTTTAAATGATTTTATTTTCTGCAGTTCCAAATATCAGACCAAACTCAAGATGTTTCTTTCTGCTTTTACATGTTTTTGTAATCGACCATGGAAATTATTTACCTGTACGCTATGGTAACCCAGTAGTGGTGAACACAGCACTCCTGATTTCCTTGAGAGAGGAAGTAGAGAAGAAGAGAGGAGGAGGAGTTGGAAGAAGTAACGTTTGGAACATCCCTTGTAGGAGTTCTTAGTTCTATACCAATCACTGGACTCGGGGGCATCTCAGGAAATAGTGCAGAGTAGGGATTGTTACCCCAAAATGTGTACCACTATCCCTGCCACAAGTCTTCAGAGACCTAGAAGTGGTCAGTGTCCAGGATCAGGCCTCAAAACAACATCAGGGCTGCAGAGGGAGCGCAGTGGTAGAGTGCTTGATTAGTGTGCACATCCCTGGATTCCAGCTCCAGCGTAGCAAAACACTACACAGATGCACCAGTGGAATGGAGAGAACTGCTTATCAGCATGATGCATCCCCAGAAATGCCAGTATGGCGATGCTCTTTGTGCATGTGTGCTTGAACGCAGGACCTATGTACTGTTCACTCCACGTTAGTGCTCTACCATTTAGGCATAGCTCTGCTTCGAGCTTTTTGGAGTTTACTTGAAGATCTGTTTTCCTGACTTTCTTGCCTGGGTTGCCTTTGAATTGCAATCCTCAGATCTCAGCCTCCTGAGTAGCTAGGATTACAGAAGTGAGCCACTGTGCCTGGTGTTTCCTTGCTTTTAATCCCACATGGAAAAACAACTTTCCCCGGAGAGACTCACTTACAAACAACCTGCTTATTTTCCAAAACCTAGCCAATTCATACATTTGTACTAGAGAGGTTGGGAAAGGTCTGGTGAAAAAAATAGAAACAGGGACTTGGGGAAAGGAGCAGAAATGCTGCAGTGATTTTTTATATGTAGAGAAAGGTAAGATAGCTTAGGACATTTTCCGTCATCACAGTGCGTTTCTGTTTTTCATAATCACCTCTCAGGCTAATTAGGGATGATTTCAGCTCGCAGCTGCTCTCAAGAGGCCTCAGGGCCTGTGCTTGGAGTCTACTTTGAAATCTGCAAGTGTGTAAATATGGTGCAGGTGTCACTGGAGTGATGCGATGGCAATGGGTGCATCCCACAACTGGCCTTGAGTCAGAATCTGCAGCCACTGTGGCTGTGAGGTTGCCCTTGCGAAGAATGGCATATGAATAAACTCAGTGTCCCTTTTATTGCAGCCAAATATCTCACCACAGCTGCAGTTAGGGGACAAAGCCATGGTGTCTGACACCCACAAGGTAAGGGCAGTGTCTCCTGGATTTAGAACTGCCAGTGAACCTTCCAGGAGGTTGCCTGCAGGAGAAACGTAGGGTCTCCTAACTGGAACATAGAAGGAGCTAGGAGGAGTCACAGAGCTCAGACTAGGTAGGAGCTTGAAAATAACAGGTAACCTCATTTCTTCCCTGCCTGCCTGCCTGCCTTCTATTTTTTCCATCCTTCTTTCCTTTTCATCGTTCCTTTTCTTTCACATCCCTCCTTTCTTTCCTTTCTTCCTGTATCTTTTTTCTCCCTTTCTCGCTTCCTTTCCTTTTCTCTCTCCACATTTCCTTTCCTTCTTTCTCTTCTTTTCTTCCCTCCCCTCCCCTCCCCTTCCCTCCCGTTCCCTTCCTTTCCCTTCCCCTTCCCTTCCCCTCCTTTTCCTTCCCTTCCCACCATTACTTTTAAAATATCCCCTCCCCAAGGGTCTCAGGCCTCCCCTCTCCAGGGGTTACTGTTACTCTTCCACTTTTAACAGACCCTCTGGTGTTCCCTACACCAGATACACAGTTACTCCACTCAGCCCTGATGTCACCAAATTCTGCCTGCTCAAACAGGTGCACCTTCCTTTCTCAGCATGGCGAGTGTGGAGAAGGACAAGCCGTGCTGTCTGTCCATCTTCAAAGGCCAGGCCCAAGAAGGTAACACTAGAGGGACAGGCTGCAGGGGCAGTACTTGTTCTGGGGCTTAGGACAGGAGTCATTGTCCTGGACTGAGCTCATTCCAAATGACTGTCTTTCCAGGAAGACCTAGGATAAGCATCAGCTGGTTCAAAGCTACCCTGGGGCAAGAAAGGCCAAGATATTCATCTTCCATTAACTACCAGAAAACTGGAAGTGGCACTGTGGCCCGAGTGGTGAAGTACTCGCGTTGAGCCAAAAAGCTCAGAGACAGCCAGTGCCTAGACCCCAAGTTCACTGCCTCCACTCAACTACCAAAAAAGGAAGTGACAACTGGGAGAGACCAAAAAGAAATGTAATCATTACCCGACTCATGTCACTGTAACCCTTCATAATAACAATAGAAGTATAAAATTTTTCTTAAAAGCCTGAAGTGGAGCTCTGGCTCAAGTGATTGCTAGATTTGAGCAAAAGAAGCTCAGGGACAGCGCTGAGGCCCTGAGTTCAAGCCCTGGGCCAGGACATATAAACACATACATACACACACACACCCCAAACACACACAAAGGGGCTGGAGGAGGGTTAGGAATATTTGACATAGCAAGTTATGGACACATCTCAGATGCCCTACAAGTGACAAATGGATAAAAAAAGAAATGTGCTAATAAATATACCAAAAGTAGAAGTTGAATCCAAAAGATAAACATGAAAACACATACAAGGCTACATGCAAATATCTACATACTGACTAAAGTATGTTATATACAAATATGGAGTCCCATAGTATAACTTAATTGAATAATTTATAGACAGTTGAACAAAATTAATACCTTGAATCTGAAACATGTCCTAAGAGAAATGAGCAGTTGAGGGGGATTCAAATTAAATAAGAGAGGAATGATAAGAATACTGTCACAATAAATAAATGTACACAGGTAAAAGGAAAACCAGGTAACTTGAGTTGTCTGGTTAGGATAGACTGCGGTGGGGGGATTCTTCCCAGTGATGGAAGAGGTAACGTTGATTAAGTTATATTACACAGGTTAAGTTGGCATATTGAATAAGAACTCTAGGGCCAGGAGTTTGGCTGAATGGTAGAGTGCTTGCCTAGCATGCACGAAGACCCCCATTTGATTCCTTGGTACCACATACATAGAAAAAAAAAATAGCTGGAGGTGGTGCTGTGGCTCAAGTGGTAGAGCCCTAGCCTTGAGAAAAATCCAAGGACAGTGCTCAGGCCCTGAGCTCAAGCCCCACCACTGGCAAAAATGAATCAAAACTCTTTGTACAACTAGCTAATGATAAATTTTCTGGTCAGTCATGGGACTTGAACTCAACCTGGGCTATGTCTCTGAGCTCTTCAGCTTAAGACTAGCACTCTACCACTTAAGCCAGAGGGCCATGTCTGGTTTCCTGGTGGTTAACTGGAGATAAGAGTCTCATGGACTTTCACGTCTGGGCTGCCTTTGAACCACGATCCTCAGATCTCAGGCTCCTGAGTAGCTAGGATTACTGGTAGGAGCCACCAGCTCCCAGCTAAAGGTAATTTTCAAAGTCAATTTAATAATTTTTTTTTAAGTGCAGGCTGAGAGTTTGGCTTAGTGGTGGAGTGCTTGCCTAGCATGCATGAAGCCCTGAGTTTAATTTGCTGGAACCAGATACACAGAAAAAGCCAGAAGTAGCACTGTGGCTCAAGTGGCAGAGTGCTAGCCTTGAGCAAAAAGTGTCCAAGGACAGTGCCCAGGCCCTGAGTTCAAGCTCCAGAATTGGCAAAAAAAAAAAAAAAAAAAAAAAAAAGAGTGCAAGCTAGGTACTGGTGGCACATCCTGTAATCCTAGCTACTAAGGAGGTGGAGACCAGGAAAAAGTTCATGAGAGTCTGTCTCAGCCAATAGCTGGACATGGTGGTATGTGTTTGCCATTCAAGCAACATGAAGAGCTGAGAGGGTTGAAGTTCCAGGCCAGTTTGAATATAAAAATGTGTAAGAACTCATCTCAACAGAAAAATCTGGGTGTGTTGGTTCATGTCTGTCATTCTAGCTATAGCAGGAAGCATAAGTAGGAGCGAGGATTATGGTCCAGGCTAGCTCAGGCAAAAAGGCCCTATCTCAAAAATAACTGCAGCAAAAAGGCCTGGAGACATAGCTCTGTCATCAAGCAATTGCTTAGTAAGAGTGATGCCCTGATTTCAAACTCCATACTGTAAAAACAATAAAAGACAGTGGGGAATGTATAGAAGAGTAGGGCATAAATCAAACTGTGGTGTGTGTGTGTGTGTGTGTGTGTGCTGGTACTGACGCTTGAACTCTTGCTCTTTTGCTCAAGATTCGTATTCTACCACTTGAACCACACACCTCACTCCATTTCTGTCTTTTTGCTAGTTAATTGGAGATAATAAGCTCATGAGCTTTTTATCTGCTCAGGCTGGCTTTGAACCATGATATTAGAATCTCACCCTCCTGAGTTCAGCATGAGTTGGATACACATGCTATTTTTAAGTCATGAAGAAGCCTCTTCATAGGTTAAATCATTCCCAGTTTGAATATGTCTATTTTTTTTTCACCACCGGTGGTTTGTCTTACTGCACAAATCATGAAAAGAAGAATAACGGAAATTATCAAAGAACACTAGTCCTAGGAACTCCTAACTGACCATCTTCTGTTAGGTTTATGGGAACACCTGGTAATCTGTGAACAACATTGAAACCACACCAAGAGAACTGAGTACTACAAGAATTCATGACTTGTAGGTTAGAGTTACAGCTTGTAATCCTAGATACTCAGGAAGCTGAAATCTGAGGATCACTGCTTAAAGCCAGCCCAAGTAGGAGAGTTCATGAAACTCTTAACTCCAGTTAGCCACACAAAAGGTGGTAGTGGAGCTGTAGTTCAAGTGGTAGAGCACCAATTTTAAGCACAGAAGCTTAATGACTGGCAATAATAATAATAATGACTATTCTGCTGCCCAATCAAGATAGTTTAGCTTTCTTAACCTTTTGGATAACAAATATTTAATGCATTGTCTGGGAAATTTAAGGATTAAATACAGTCTATCTTTTTCTGACTTGGACTCATAGATTGGTAACAGTACCAGAGTTTGTACTTCAGTTTACTCGGCTTGTTTGCCAAACTTGCTTGCTCAGCTGGAGGTTTCCCACTTGAACTATACCTCCACCCTAGCTTTTGCTAGTTATTTTGGAGATGAAGTTTTAGGGACTTTTCTGCCTGTGTTAAGCTTTAAACTGTGTATCTCCAGGTCTCAGCCTACAGAATACCTAGGATTACAGATACGAGCTACTAGCACCTTTTTTTCTTACTCAGTTTGTGTACTTCTATCTAGGCTATACAGTAATACAGTGTTTCTGAATTTCTGGTAGAAACCCTGTAGGTTCCATAGTCCTAGTCTAAGGTGCAAAATGGAGTGACTGATGCTCTCCTTACACTGTGATGGGGGCTTTTCTCATGTCCACAGAGTGTCACACCAGCCTATGCAAGGAAGAGGGGCTGGGGAAAGGGACAGCTGTCTCCTGGGATTATACTTTCTGGGAAGGCTTTCTCACTTATCCCAGGAATGGGCACTCATTTTCTTCTCCCATGGCACAGCAAAAAAAAAAATGCAATATTTATCAAAGTGATATGGAACTTTCTTCATTGGTTCATTATGGTTCATTATCTTGTTCAAAGATGAAAAGCCAGGCCTCACATATATCACAGTGATGAAATGTTTGTCTAGCATGTATAAGATGCTGTTCAATCTCTAACACTAAGATAAAAAGAGGGAAAGTAAAGAAAACCCAACAAAACAGCAGAGTATACCAAAACACAATCAGAATGATACTTTGAGTCTACCTGTGATGTTTCATTATTCATATTTCTGAATTTAAAAATACTTTTTATAGCTGGGTCCTGGTAGCCTTACCTATCATCCTAGCTACTCAGGAGGCTGAGATCTGAGGACTGTAGTTCAAAGCCAGCCCAGGCAGTTATCTTCAACTAGCCATCAAAAGGCTGTGGAGCTGTGGCTCAAGTGGTAGAGCACCAATTTTGAGTGAAAAAAACGGAGACAGTGCAGTCTCTGAGTTCAAGCCTTACTACCAAACACACACACACACACACACACACACATACACACACACACACACACTGCTTGGGACAGTAGTTTTGCATATTTAAAAGGTGCCTTGTAATAGTACAGTATATGTGCACATGCCTAATGATCAGATCAGAGGAATGTTTCCATCCGTGGGAACATTGGATTCTCAACCCTTTTCCCTCTATCCAACTACTGGTTGTCAGCCATAATTGCTGCTATGCCCTTGGCATGTTAGTGAACTTTGGAAATTCTTCCTCCTGTTCAAACGTGCTCTGCAACTATTGTTCATCCCTTTTCCTGCCCCCTTCATATTCCCAAATTTAAACTAAACTCAAAACTCCACACGTCTCAATTTTTTCCACCCTTCCCATTCCTTATGTATTTCCTGGTTTTCAAAAAGGACAATGGACCTAGGTTCTGGCTCCCTGTTCTCATAACTGCACCCATCAATCATCCTCCAGTCTCTGCTTAGCTTCCCCAGTCTTAAGTGGATTTGCACAACCCACCTGACTGGTTGAGTCAGCAGTGAACAATCTATGCCTATTTCTGTTTCAATTAGCGGTCAGACAAGAGGGAGCCAGAGCCACAGAAACTCAAATCTTACCTTTCGGGGTTTCTGTGACCACTGGGTTTGAAGTTCTACTTCTACCTGTGGCTTGTCTCTCTTCTCATCTGAGCATGGAGGAATATCTGCTTCGCTTTGCTGTATCTTCTTGCCACTAGAAAGTTAGTTCAGACAAGGTGCTGAGCTGAGCATTTCCAAAGTCAGGGTAGATGAAGTCTGATGTAGAGGAGACCCCGCCCCTGAATTCTCCACCGTGGATCCATTCCATTAGCCAACACTTGACAAATTTGCAGGAGAAAGGGCATACACGTTAATTGACTTAATATCACTCCTCGGAATGCATCACAGAGAGCAAAAGAATAATGAGGTTTGAGAGCTTCAAGTGTGTGTGGGGGGGGATAATGCTGTCCACTTACTGAAGATGAAGAGGGTAATTAGAGGAACAGATGGAAGTAGTGAGAGGTTGTGGCAGGGAGTGCCTGAGAATGGCGTCCACTGCCTCTTGCCTGGCTGGTGATTAGCTCCTATTCTCTGGCTAAAGAAACTTCACAGAAGAGACTCATGACCATTCACTTTCGTTTGGAGGCACTGTTTAGGCAGCTATGAGAACAAGAGGAGAAACCAAACCACTCCAGTTTGCTGTTTTCCCACTCAAAATAACCAGCATACCAATGCCTCCTATTTTGGGTGACATATTCTCATTTCCTCTTCCCGTTCTTGTAAGTGTGCTGTTGCATTCAAGGGAGCTTGGGCACTGCCCCTTTGCCTTTTTGTTCAAGGGTGGCGCTCTACCACTTGAGCCACAGCTCCACTTGTGGCTTTTTCTGTATCTGGGGTACTGAGGAACCGAACCCAGGGCTTGGTGCATATAGTAGGATGGGGCACCTGGTGAGCTGTGGATGTGGGCGCGAGGTGAAGTGAGTGGCAGGGGGAAGGCTGGGGTGCAATCAGAGGGTGGCACAGAGGGTGGGGCGGGGCTGGAGGAGGCTGGGTTGCCGCCCCGCCTTCTTGTCCCCTCTGTGAGTGACAGTCCCTCCTGGGGGGTGGGGTCAGGGGCGTGGCGAGGGCGGGGCTCCCGCTGGGGACGCCCGGGCGATCTCAGTGTGTCTTGGGGCTCTGGTCCCTGGCTGGAGCTCCTCCGTCTGCCTGCGCCATGGTGGACTTGCTGGGCGGGCGGCACCTGGTGACCCGGGAGGGCAGGGCGGTGGAGGCAGAGGCGGCGCTGCAGAACAAGGTGGTGGCGCTGTACTTTGCGGCGGGTCGCTGCGCGCCCAGCCGCGACTTCACACCGCTGCTCTGCGAGTTCTACGCGGCGCTGGTGGGCGAGGCGCGGCGGCGGCGGCGGCCCGCGCCCTTCGAGGTGGTCTTTGTGTCCTCCGATGGCAGCGTGCATGAAATGCTGGCCTTCATGCGCGAGCTGCACGGGGACTGGCTGGCGCTGCCCTTCCACGACCCCTACCGGCAGTGAGTGGGGGTCTGGGGGTGGCAGGCAGGAGGAGAATGGCTGGTGAGGGGGATGGGGGGGCGTGGGTGAAAGGGTCCTGGCCAGGTAAGGCCAGCCTGAGGCTGAAGTCACGTCATAAAGTGGATTGTCCTTGCTCCTCCTCTCCTCCTGCCTCTGCACAGATGGGAATTTCTGGGTTCCCCCCCCCCCACCTCCCCTCAGTCCTGGGGCTTGAGCTCAGGGCCTGAGCATTGTCCTTGGGCTTTCTCAAGGCCAGAGCTCTACCACTTGAGCCACAGCACCACTTCCAGCTTTTTCTGTGTACCCAGGAATCGAACCCAGGTCGTGGTGCACTCTACCACTAGGCCCATCCCCTCATAGATGCATAGTTAACTGGAAGGAACCACATTCTTCTCTTACGCACGCATGCTCTTGGGTGAGCTAGGTACACCGCCCAAGACAAAGTTGCTCAGCCTTGGGCAGCCGTGGGACCTCTGTTATAGGGGGATACAAGCCTTACTGAGTCTAAATGACAGCCCTAACCCTTTCAGTCATGGCGCCATTTCGGTTTTTGAGTGGTTAATTGGAGATCATTGTCTCAGACTTTCCTGCCTGGACTGGTTCTGAGCCAAGATTCTCAGATCTCAGACTCCTCAATAGGTAGGATCACCAGTGTGAGGGAGGGAGGGAGGGAGGGAGGGAGGGAGGGAGAGAGAGAGAGAGAGAGAGAGAGAGAGAGAGAGAGAGAGAGAGAGAGAGAGAGAGAGAGAGAGAGAGAGAGAGAGAGAGAGAGAGAGAGAGAGAGAGAGAAACTGAGAATGTGTGTGTGTGTGTGTATGTTTTTTTTTTAAATGCTATTTTTTTGTTAAGAAAAAGTTCTACATAAGTACAGGTGTGGTTTTTCTCAGAGTATTTTCAACCTGAGTTTGATTGCACCTGTGGATATTTTACACTTGGATATGGCAAGCTCACTGCATGTTTATATTTGGGTTCAAATATAACCATTTCACATACACCATATGGCGACTTGACTCTTAATTTCATTCTCAATATTAATTTCCTACTGGTTTCCAATTCCATTCTGCAACAGCTGGATGAAGCAATCTTGTGGATTATTGATCACTGAGCTTTATTAATGAGACTATGATTAGTCTGGTCATGGCTTCCTGTATCTTTGAACACAAGGTGTATTCTCATAGTGGAGTAGGGAAATAGGAACGTTCCCTGGAGAGGGTGACAGTTTATCTTTGACCTGGGTGCTGAAAGCAGCGCAGAACTGGATGGGGCTATGGGGGAGGTTAGCCAACAGAAGAGGATCTACTTGTGAGTCTTTTTTCCTCTGAGGGCTCCGGTTCCCAGGGAGGAAATCAGATTACAGTCACCTTGAGGCCCTAGTGACTTAACCTCAGTAAAGAAGGAAGGGATTTGCCCCACTGGGCTGGCTGAGAGCCTTCAGAACTGCACAGGCTGGAGCTGCGTCCCTAAAAGAATCCCAGGAACAGTGAAAAGACCACTTAAGGGTACAGCTTAGGAACAGTCAATCACATCCTCCACATGTCACTGAATTTGCTAAGGAGAGTCCCATATGGCTTAGGACATATTTAAAATGCATGAAACTTTAACCATCACCAGTATATGTACACTAGAGGTTTCTTCTCTTTTATATGTGTGCTTATTTATTTATTTATTTATTTATGCCAGTACTGGGGCTTGAACTCAGGACCTAGCATTCTCATTTGATTTTTTTTTCACTTAAGGCTGATACTCTACTACCTGAGCCACACCTCTACCTCTGATTTCTCCTTCTTTCCTCTTTTGCTTTCTTTCTTTCTTTTTTCATTCATTCATTCTTTCTCTCTTTCTTTCTTGCCTTTCCTTTTTCTCTCCTCCTTTCTTCCTCCTTGCTTCTTTCCTTCTCTATCTTCTCCTTCCTTCCTTCTTCCTCTTTTTCTTTTCCTGCATTCCTTTCTTTCTTCTTTCCTTCATTTCTCTCTCCTTCCTTCCTTCCTTTTTTCTCTTTCTCCCTCTTTCTTTCTCTCTTCCTTCCTTTCTTTCTTTCTTTCTTTCTTTCTTTCTTTCTTTCTTTCTTCCTCTCTCTCCTCCTTTCTTCCTTCTTCCTTCCTCTTCCTCCTTTTCGCCTCCTCCTTCTCTTCCCTCCCTCCCTCCCTTTCTCTCTCCCTCCCTCCCTCTTCCTTCCTTCCTTCCTTCCTTCCTTCCTTCCTTCCTTCCTTCCTTCCTTCCTTCCTTCCTTCCTTCCTTCTGTCTCTTCCCTCCTTTGTCCGACCTTCCTTCCTTCCTGCCTTCCTTCCTTCCTTTACATGTGCTGGTACTGGGACTTGAACTCCAGGCCTCCAGTCTCACTTGACTTTTTCACTCAAGGCTGGAATTCTACTACTTGAGCCACTCTTCTCCTTTTGGCCTTTTGCTTATTAATTGCAGGTAAGACACTCAAGGACTCTTCTGAATGGGCTGGCTTTGAACTGTGATCTTCAGATCTCAGCCTCCCAGGTAGCTAGGATTACAGGAGTGAGCCACAGGCATTGGATGAGTTTTCTCTTGAGTGAAGGATACACAAGATTCCTGGCACTGGGTGCTGGTGGCTCACGACCATAACCCTAGCTAATCAGGAGGCTGAGATCTGAGGCAGCCAGGGCATGAAAGTCTCTGAGACACTTATCTCCAATTAACAACCAGGAAACCGGGACTGGCGCTGTGGCTCAAGTGGTATGGCTCAAGTGGTAGAGAATTAGGCTTGAGCTGAAGAACTCAGGGACAGGACCCATGTCCAGAGTTCAAGTCCCACAACTGGCAAAAAAAAAAAAGATTCCTGGCTTCATTTATATGTATGTGTAGAGCTGCTCTGTAAGTTTTTAAATGGTAGGGCTGGGTGTCAGAGTTCAGTGGTAACTGCTTAGCATGTTTTAAGACACTGGTTTTGAGACTCAGGACTTGAAATCTGAAGTTTAAAGTAGTTCATCTAAGGTGAGAAAGGAAGTTTCTCAGGCATGCTTGTCACATATTGAAGGTACCACCTCCTTTTGTGGCCAGTGGCTGTGATGTTAAGTACTGCAAAATGGACAACTGAAACATCACTGTCGGTGGCTCCGTGGTCAGGACTAGCACAGAAGAGGAGCCCATCCCCTCAGCAGGGGGCCTGGCTGTCCCTGTGCCCTGCCCAGGCCTGGACCACCAGGCCCTCCCTCGGCAGGTGCAGAAGTGCTAACCTGGTCTTCTCTCTACCCTTCCACAGTGAACTGAAGAAGCGATACAACATCACCACCATCCCCAAGCTGGTGATCGTGAAACACAATGGGGAGGTCATCACCAACAAAGGGCGGAAGCAGATCCGGGAGCGGGGGTTGGCCTGCTTCCAGGACTGGGTAGAGGTGGCCGAAGTCTTCCAGAATTTCTCAGGTTGATCTGGAGGGACCCTGGAGGGCAGGGCCAGGGGCAACTGCTGCCATGCCAACACTGAAGAAGGAAGAACTCTTTTGTGTCCTCTGTAGATTTTCATTTTCTTTCAAAACAGAGTGGCAAGCTGTGACAAAATAAATATTGCTGGGGGGGGGGAATCCTCTTCCTCCTATAGCTTGATTAGTTTGTAGTTGATTTTTACATAATCTTATCCACCTAACACTGCCTAGTAAGCCTCTTCAGGGAAAACAATCTATTTATTGATAAAAGAAATCTGTTTGGTCAATCTCATTTTAATAATATTCTGCTATAACCAGGTATTAATTAGATTTGTAAACGTAATACTTTAATAAACAAATGTTTACACTTTGAGTGGCTCAGTTGTTTTTCTTTCCTGTTCTTAACCAAGTGCCATTAGGAGAAAAAATGAGTTACTCAGTACATACCATGCTTCAACTATTTCTTTTTACAAGTGAGAGTTTTAAATTATGTGGCTTCTTGAAAATTTTCTCTGCTTTGTCTTCATTTTTAATACTTAATACTATTTTTTTATTTGCCAGTCCTGGGGCTTCAACTCAGAGCCTGAGCATTGTCCTTGGGCTTTCTCAAGTCTAGAGCTCTACCACTTGAGCCACAACACCATTTCTGGCTCTTTCTATGTATGTGGTACTGAGGAATTGTACCTGAATCTTCATGCTAGGCAAGCACTCTACCACTAGGCAAAACTCCCACTAGGCCAAACTCCCAGCCCAAAAGGGTTTTTTTAGTTTGAGATTTTTTAAATGTATTTTTTTTTGATCTTTTCCTTTTTGGTATTGGGGATCGAACCCAGGACATTTCACTTGCTAGGCAAATGCTTTGCCACTGAGCTATATCCCAGCCCGTAATACTATTTAAAAAAATTTTTTTGTGGGTCATGGGGCTTGAACTCAGCCTGGCCTTAATACTATTTTTGTAGTGTTAAATATTTTTTGTTGTTGTTAAAATAGACTTTCTTCTCCCCTCCCCCTCCTTCCCTCCCTCCTTCCTTTCCTCCTTCTCTCCCTCCTTTCTGTCTTCCTTCCCTCCCTCACTCCCCTCTTTTCCTCTTTCCCTTCCTCCCCTTTTCTTCCCTTACTCCCCCTCTCTCTTTTCCTCCCTCCTTCCTTCCATATTTCTCTTTCTCCCTCCCATTCTTCATCCTTCTCTTTTCATTGTTAAACACTCTAACACCAAACTACATCCTCAGCTCCTTACTTTTTGTTTATATTTTAATTTTTTATTCTTAACATTTTAAATACTTTAATTAACTTACATTAGTTATACAGAGGAGAGCTTTCATTTTTACATTATAATGCTTTAATAGCATTGTAATAACCTAGAGAGAAATAAAAGTTTCAAAGCTATGTACAGTCATGTACTTAATGGCATTTTGCTCAGCATCTCCAATGGTGGTCCCAGGAGATATAATGAAACCAAGAAATTCTTTTACTTTATTTATTGTCAGGGTAATGTATAGAGGGGTTACAGTTACATTTGTCAGGTAGTAGGTGCATTACTTCTCACACATTGATACCCCTTCTCATGTTTTTGTCACCATTTCCCTCCCCACATCCCCTCCCAATCATCTTCTTTTCCCCCTTCCCTTTCCTATTTCAAATAAACAAATAAACATGCATACAATATACCAAGAAACAAAGTCAGGTACAATAACATTATGAGATTAACCAAAGGGCAAAAAAGAGAAGAGAAATAACAGTGCATTAAGAACAACAATCACACAAGATAAAGCTCTTGTTTCCATATCCTAGAGCTCCTTTCATTTAGTCTCATCCCATATGACCTTATGTACATAGGTTTTGAGATGTAATCTTCTGCTAGGAGAGTCCTAGATATGTACTAATTATTACAAATGAGGGAAACCATTGAGCCTATGTTCCTTTGGGTCTGGCTTAGTTCACTTAATGTGATTTTTTTCCAAGTCTTTCCATTTCCTTACAAATGAAGCCAAGAAATTCTTTTTTATTGTAATTAATAAAATGGTTACATGATATTTGCCAGATAGAAGGTGCATTAATTCACATACACTGATACCCTTTCACATGTCTTGGTACCCATTACCCTTCTCCCCCCCACCCATCTTGGTTTTCCCCCCTTCCCTATCAAATTTCAAATAACCAAATACAAATAAATTCAATATATCAGATAACAAAGTGAGATACTGTAACAATATGAGATACCCAAGGGACGGCAAAGGAGATGAGAGATAACATAGTACATTAAGGACAACAATCATTCATTGTATGGATTTTGTTTCAATATCCTGGAGGTCCTTTCAATTAGCTTCATACTATATGGCCTTATGTATCAAGATTTTGCTCTATTGCAGATCTTTGCTAGTAGAGCCCAAGGTTTCTACTGATTATGACAAATGAGGGAAACCATTGAGCCTAAGTTCCTTTGAGTCTGGCTTACTTCACTTAATATGATATGATTTTTTCTAAGTCTTTCCCTTTCCTAACAAATGGGGCAATGTCATTCTTTCTGACAGCAGCATAGAATTCCATTGTGTACAAATACCACAACTTGTTGATCCACTCATCAACTGAGGGACATCTAGGTTGGTTCCTTATCTTTGCTATGGTGAATAATGCTGCAATGAACATTGTTGTGCTAGTGGATTTAGTATGCCCTAGTGTCTGGATGGTTGGGTAAATGCCAAGTAGTGGAATATCTGGGTCATAAGGGAGCTCTATGTTTAGCCTTTTGAGGAACTGCCATATTGCTTTCCATAGTGGTTGAACGAGTTTGCACTCCCACCAACAGTGTAGTAGTGATCCCTCCTGGCCACATCCCCTCCAGGGTCTGTTGTTATTAGTTTTCATGATCCTGGCCATTCTAACTGGAGTGAGGTGGAATCTTAGAGTTGTTTTGATTTGCATTTCTTTTATGACCAGAGATGTTGAGCATTTCTTCATGTGTCTATAGGCCATTTTTGTTTCTTCTTCAGAGAAGACTCTCTTTAAGTCTTTGGCCCATTTTTTAATGGGATGGTTGTTACTTTGGAGATTAGTTTTGGAGTGACTCAATTTTTTGAGTTGTTGATATATTTTAGATATGAGGCCTTTGTGCGTTGTTTGGTTGGTGAAGATCTTCTCCCACTCTGTAGGCTTCCTAATTAATTTACTAGCTATGTCCTTTGCTATACAAAAGCTCTGCAGTTTAATGCAGTCCCACTTATCCAGCCTTTCTCTGATTTGTTGTGATTCTTGATCCTTATTAAGAAAGTTTCGACCTGTGGCAAGGAGGCCTAGTGTATCTCCTCTTCCTTCCTGTAAAGTTTTCAGTGTGTCAGCTTTTACCTCCAGGTCTTTGATCCATTTGGAGTTAATTCTAGTGCAGGGTTACAAAGAAGGATCCAACTTTAGTTTTCTGCAGGTGCTTAACCAGTTCTGCCAGCACAACTTGTTGAAGAGGCTGTCTTTCTTCCATTCTATTTTTTTGGCTCCCTTGTCAAAGATTAGGTGGCCATAGGTCTGTGGTTTAATATCTGGGTCCTCAGTTCTATTCCATTGGTCTTCAGGCCTGTTCTTGTGCCAGTACCAAGCTGTTTTGATAATTGAAGCCAAGAAATTCTTATCAGCTACTGACAACGACCATGTTTACACAAAACCCTGACCATTCTCTCAGTCTGTGCCTATCACTATGCAAAGCAGGAATATATATACATCTTCAAGATCAACCTTAACATTCCCATGCACACAGTACCATATCCATAACCCCATACCACATAACCCCTCCGACATAAACATCATGCCACACAGCCCACACCCCACACATATGTGTACACACACACACACACACACACACACACACACTCCTCCAGAGGAAGAAAGGAGATGACATAGAAGCTCACCAGTTAGGTGAATGGAAACTGTTGGCCAGAATGACTTCGATTGACTTCATAGACACAGAGACACACCATGGAGGTATTGACCTTAATTTTCCTATTTTTTTTTGGGAAGCTCCCTCTCTGTGAGCTCATCCTGCCTACCTACAACCATCTGAGTTTTGACATAGTAACACAAAGTATAGGTTGGAAAAAAACTTCTGCAACAAATGTCATGCTGGGAAAACAGGATCTATATGCAGAAGATGGAAACTGGATTCCTGTCTCTAATATCAATTCAAAGTGGATCAAAGACATCAATATCCCATCGGAGACCGTGAAACTACTACAGGACAGAGTAAAGGAGACACTAGCCTTTGTATTGGCAAGAGTTTCCTGAGTAGAAATCCAGGAGCTTAATAATTAGAACTGACAAATGAGATTACATCAAGCTAAAAAGCACAGTAAAGGTCCTAAGCTAAAAATACAGCTTAGAGAATGTGAGATAGTTGCCAGCTATACATCATCTGACAAGGATCTAATTAGCAGAATACATAAGGAACTTAAAAAACATCCGCTAAAAAGAAAATAATCCATGGACAAAGATGCTAAATAGACACTTCTCCAAAGAAGAAGCATAAATGGCCAATGAATACGTGAAGAAATGCTGAAAATCTTCAGTCATAAAAGAAATGCAAATCAAAACAATTTTGAGATCCATCTCAATCACCAGAATTTCCACCGTCAAGAGTATGAACAATAAATGCTGTCAAGGATGTAGAAAGAAGACACTTAAATACACTTTTGGTGGGACTATAAATTAGTGTAATCACTATGGAAGTCAGTATGGAGACTCTTCAAAAAACTAAAAATAGAACCACCCTATAATCCAGTAATACCACTCTTGGGCATGTATTTAAAAGATTGTAAGTCAGGATATAATGTAGACACCTGCACAGTCAGGTTTATTACAGCACAATCTTGTACAGGGAAGTTAAGCCTATTGAAAATATAAGGATATGAAAGCATACAGGGCCATATGCCTGACCAGACTGATTAAAGTATTGTATACATAGGGGTGGATTTCCATCATGTTGCTCCTTTGAACAATTAGCAGACAGTTTAATAAAAAATGCCTACCACTGACCAGAGTTTAGAGATGTAGGTGCTTTGGGAATTGTGAGGAAGAACCTGGGCAAATCTTGGAGACCTTAAAATTTGGAAAGCTGGGGCTGGGAGTTTGGCCTAGTGGTAGAGTGCTTGCCTAGCATGCATGAAGACCTGGGTTCGATTCCTCAGTACCACATCCATAGAAAAAAAGCTGGAAGTGGTGCTGAGACTCAAGTGGTAGAGCTCTAGTCTTGAGAAAGTCCAAGGACAGTGCTCAGGCCCTGAGTTCAAGCCCAGGACTGGCAAAACAAACAAACAAACAAACAAACATTGGAAAGCTTTGCAGATTCTGAGGTAGCATTTGTTTTCTTGGCTGGAATGGTTTTTCTCTCCTGTCTCAGTTTGGGGTGTGAGTGATGGACCAGTTGCTATAGTGAGAGACGCTGGTTCCAAGTGAGAGTTGAACTTAATTGATGGTAAATTCCTGGATCAGAAGAGAGAGTGAGCCCACCAAATTCTTCCCTGGTGTCACTAATTGGAGAACTGCCCAGTAGTTGAGATGGACTGCGTTTGTTGTCTAAATATGACAAAGATTTGAAGGAAAGGACACAAGAAGATTGACTAAGAAGCTGGGAACTTAGCAAGGAGCAAGAAGAAAAGCCGTAGACCATTTGCCTCTTGGAAACTGGCTGGTCTGTAGAAGCCCCTGAAAGGAGCCTCTCTGGGCTTTATCCTGTGTGAGGCCTCGACAGCTGGGAAGAGATGTTTAAAGAACAGAATGTCAAAAGACAGTGTAGGAGTAAAAGATGGATTACAAGTACTGAGCTAGATGGAAGCGAAATGGAACAGACTTCTGGGAAAAGTAGCCAGGAGACCTGGGATATCTTCCTAAGTTTCTCCTCATCTTCTTCCCTCCCTTCCCCCTCCCCTGCTTACACCTCAACCGGAGTCCTGTCTTGTGTGGATTGGCTAATGTGATGTTTATGTGTTCCTGTGAGCACTGTCACTGGATGCCTCACTTTTGAGTCTCAGAGCACAGATGGGCTGGCTCTGGTCCACGGGTCTGAGCCTGGCTCCTCTGCAGCTCATATTGACCTCTTCTCCTTTCCCATGTTGTCTACACAGTTCTAAATCTTCCTCACGATGGGGACATCTCCCCAGAAATATGTGCTCAGCAAAGGTGGGTGGTCCCTCCCCTGGACTGTGTGGGATGCAAGTCTCCCAGTCTGATAATCTTAGCTATAATCCTGGTAAAAATCCTCTTGGGATTTTTAGGGGACCCTTGTCAGTGTGTCCCCTAAACTGTCACCCCAACTGAGGCTGAGGGAGTTCCAGCTTCCTTTGCTCCAATCACTGGTTGTTGTGGAAGCCCCAGGGCAAAGATGCGAGGTCTGGAGGCAGCTGTGGAGTGTCCCAGCTGTGAGGAGGGGAGGGCAGGGAGGGGGAGGAAAAGGGGGAGGGAGGGTTAATTGTGCAGATCACAGCTGTGATCATGGGCTAGAGAGCTGTCAGAACTCTGGACAAAGAAGGAGATGGGAAGTACATGGCCTTCTGAGTCATTCCCGGCTCTCAGAAGAGGAGCACAGCCCTCTCATCCTTTCTTTCAGCTTATTCTTGCCACCCTTGGAAAGGTGTAGTCTGTGGCATTGTTGGCCAGTGCCAATGTGGCTGTGAGGTAACCCTTCGGCTCGTTCCCAGTCCCGCTATGCAGCAGGGGTTGATGGGAAGTCACTAGGCAATGACATGTGTTGTGGCCACCTCTGCCTTTGCTACTTGATGTCATGCACTGGGGTTCCCACAGCTCTGGAAGTTTCTGTCTGAGGTAGGGTGCTGGTTTCTCATGAGGGCTCTTGCTGGCTGGTAAACACGGTGTCCTGACATGGCCTTTTCCTCTTTGTATGTGGAGAGATAGATGTCTGGCCTCTTCCTTTTGCCTTGTACTTCTTTGCTTAGGTTTGTTGTTGCTGTTTTTTGGCAGCCCTGGGGCTTGAACTCCCAGGTCTGTATACTGCCCTTGGTCTTTCTCAAGGCTAGTGTTCTACCACTTGAGCCACAGCACCACTTCCAGTTTTTTCTGTGTATGTGGTACAGAGGAATTGAACCTAGGACTTCATGCATGCCAGGCACGCACTCTTTGTACCATTAGGCTTCGGCTTAGCTTTTTCACTTAAGGCTGGCACTCTACCATGTGATCCATACCTCCATTTCGGTCTTCTGGCTGACTAATGAGAGATAAGAATCTCAGAAATGTTCCTGTTGGGCTGCTGGGTTGTTCAGGCAACTGAAGTGGCAGCAGAGACCACTCCCTCTTCTGATAAACGGCTGCCTTCCCGTACACCTGCACAGTGCTGATTGTGTCTGCTTGAGTGTCGCCTGTACGATGTTGATTGAGTCACAGTCAGAGTGAAGAAAAGTCCCCATGAGCTAAAAATATTTTTCTACCCCTGCCCAAAAAGCCCAGCGTGCTTAGGTTCTGGTGCAACCTCTCTCAGCCCAACCAGGGAGGATTCGTTCGGGAGCATACGCCACTAAACTTTCCTTTGTCTCGACTTACCCTTGTGTATCTCTTCTTTCTTGAACTCTTACAGTTGCCACTCAGTCTGGTTTCATACTAATATCCACAGGTCTCAGCCTCCTGAGTAGTTATGATTACAGATGTGATCTACTAGTGCCTGGTTGTTGATGTCCTCCTCCTCCCCTTCCTCCTCCTCCTCTTCCTCCTCCTCCTCCTCCTTCTTTGAACCCAGTCATTCCTCATGAGGGACACACTGTATGACTGCATTTAGCCTAAACTAGCTCCCCAAGGCCCCATTTCCAAAGAGTGACCTTGGCGATTACAGCTGCCCAATCAGCCATTTCAGCTCATAACAAGAACTCTGAGAACTGAGAGTCATCAATGCCTCAAACATGAAATCCAGGGCCTCACAGGAGGAGGCTATGGTGGCACTGTCAGGACACCCCAACACACTGATTCCTCCTTTGTCTTCATTCTTGATGCATTTTGTGTCCAGATGAACCTTCATCATTGAAGTGGGATGCAGGGAAGCTGGACAGGTGACACATCAAATGACCATGAATTTAAGACCCTGTGGCTGCAGACACAAGAGTGAAAAATGGCCTAAAAGTGCCTTTGGAAGCGTGTTCGTGTGTGCCATGAGCTGGTGCTTGTGATTTAGGTCAGGAAAGACAATTCTACTAGAAGAGTCTCATTGGACACAGGCTGGGGGAGGGGAGGGACAGCCAAGTGCAGAGTGGGGGCTTCCGGCCTGTGTAGGTTACACACTGAGCCTATGAGGGGTAAATGTCCCCCTTGCTCTGGGGGATTCAGGAGTGCTCCGTCCCTGCTCCTTTTCCTGGATCTAGGTAGTTGGACACACGTGTGAACCTGGAGAATGTAGTTCACATTAGGCTCGAGAAACAGGCACATCTCTTTGTTATTATTAATAATAACAACATTTATTTGGTAATAATCTATTATAAGAAACTTAGAAGCCATATGAGGAGGCAGACATGGAATAAAGATCTGTACTTAAGTCACATGGAGCCTGGCTCACAGGCTGTAGATTTCCTTTCTCTCCTTGGGAGAAACAGGAACTGCTCCACACTGCCCCCTAGTGCCAACATGCATGGCAGCCCCTTGAATCTGAGCAAAGAATTCAACCTCTTCTCTTTCCCTATCCTGTAGGGGCCAGCTAGGAGCAGACCCTTTCCTGGAAGTGGGATTGTCTGATCTATCTCTCCATTTAGGGCAGAGGAGAGACAGTGGAAAGCAGGGTCAAGCCCTGGAACTAGACCTCCCCCCTTTCTTTCCCTCCTTCCCTCCTTCCTTCTTTCCTTCCTTCCTTTCCTTCTTTCTTTCTGTACCAAGGTTTCAACTCAGGGCTTCAAATTTGCTTAGCTTGCTTGCTCAACTTGCTTGCTCTTCCATCCTAGCCTTTTGCCGATTAATCACAGATGGAGTCCCACAGACTTTTCTGCCTAGGCTGGCTTTGAACAGGATTACAGCCTCCCAAGAAACTGGGATTCTAGGTATGAGGCACTGATGCCTGACTGCCCTTCCCTGTCTTCGTCCACACAGCTGTCCAGGGCAGGGTTGATTTTGGCTTGACTTGAACTTGAACAACTACTAGACTCCCATCAGACTCCATGACAGAGATGGTCTCAGCTCTGATACCCCAGGGAACCTCCCTTTCCCATGGTCCTAACTTCTGCTCACAGCCTTTCCAAATGGAAACTGGCTAGTTCTGATGTTCTGTCCTGTGAAATCAGAACTCATCCTCCTCAGGGGCTATCAAGAAGTGAGGGAATTGGATAGAAGGATCAGGAAAGTTGTTGGAAGTGAAATCAGATGGACCAAAGCCAGTTGTCTTCCCAGGACGCTGCAACAGTGGGTCTTGGAGGGCTTCCCTTAGGGGGCATCACTTGCCTGGCACTGCAGGCAGTCAGTCTCCTGGCACTATATTTTCTTCCATTCTCATTGGAATGTCAGGGTTCCTTCATTCAGCAGGACACATCTTCCATGGGGCCCTAATTCCCTGTTCTCAGGGCTCTGTCTGGTGGCCAGAGCTGGAATGCCGAGAACCCTGCCTGAAATAAATGTCTGTCTTCTGGGAAAAGATCCTTGAATGGTGTTGATTCCCATATCCCTCTGTTGGTGTTGATAAGGCAAAACACTTTTCCATTACACAAAATGATTGAAGGTCTCACAATAAAAACAATATGTCCCTTGTAATGCCCTGTTCTCTTGGATATCCAGCCCTATTCATCAGAGTAATTCACTTTTAAAACTACCTTTTTTCTTTTGTGCCAGTCCTGGGACTTGAACTCAGGATCTGGGTGCCTGATCTTTTATGCTTAAGGCTAGCACTTTGCTACTTGAGTCACAGCTCCTCTTCTGGCTTTTCTTGTAGTTACTTGAAGGCACTTACCCACCTAGACTGGCTTCTGATCCTCAGATTACAGCCATTACAGACATGAGTCACTGGTGCCTGGCTTAAACTTTTTGAAGGCTGCTTCTTCTGGAAATTACCTTCATGATTTTAATCAATATATTCATATTATTATTTCTGGATTTAATCAACTTTAGACAAATTGTAGACTGGCTTTGTTTAATGACATTTTTTTTCTTCCATCTTTCCTTTCTTCCTTTCCTTTGCTCTTCCTCCCTCTCTTTTCTTTCCTTTCTCCCCCACCACTCATCTTTTCTTTCTTATGCTAGTACCAAGACTTGATTTTGCCTTACATTCTCATTTAGCTTTTTTTGTGCACAGCTAGTACTCTACCACTTGAGACACACCTCCCATTCAGTTTATTTTTTTGCTGACTCATTGAAGACAAAGTCTCACAGACTTTTCTGCCCAAGCTAGTTTTCAATCTTGATTCTCTTAATCTCAGTCTCCAGAATAGCTAGGATTATAGATGTGTCTCCAGTGAGTAATGCAGTTATATTTTCTATCATATCTTCTAATACATTGAATTCATAATCAATGTTTGTATTATATTGTTCACTTAGGGCCCAAGGAATGAATATATAATATAATACATACATTTCCTATCTTGTGGAGTTTTTGCTGGCGTTTCTAATTGCATCATTGTTTTCCATTTGTATAATTTTCTAACGAAATTCCTTATATTGTTCCCAAATGTTCAATTAAAAATTTTATTTTATCATATTTCTTCTTCTTCCCATGAGCCTTGTCTTCTGGAAACTTCTATAAACCCACCAACATCTAAACTGTTTGCTTTCTAGGCCAGCAGCACGTTATTTCTCTGGAGGGGTCAGAGGGCAGAGTTCACAAAAGCTATTTTATACAGAAGCGTAGGAGCTGACTCACTCTTGGCAAAGCCAATCATGAATGGAAGTTAAAGACCCCATATCAGCCCAACACATTACTAGAACAATATTGGTTCATTCTTCTTTTATATTGGCATACATCATTGTACAAGAGGGGTCTCATAATAGCATTTCTACACGTGTGTAAATGTATGCCAATCAACTGCACCGCCTTTTTCACCTTCCTCCATCCCTCTCCCTTCTTAAAGCAATTTCAACGGATTTCACTGTTCTATTTTCAAACCAACGACATGGACCATATTCGTGCTCATTTATCTTCCTCCCACTTGTGCCCATTCCACAACAGAACCTTTTTACTTTCCTTTCATTCACATCAATTAATTTTTAGTATGTATTCAAGGTGGGGTTTACTCTGGCATTTCAGACCTGAATATGTTTTGCTAGAATAACTCCATTGCTTTTCCTTTCCCCTCCCCGAGTCCTCTATTGATCCACAATACCTTTGGGATTGTCTATACTAATGTGTGTGTGTGTGTGTGTGTGTGTGTGTGTGTGTGTGTGTGTGTGTGTTTACTGGAGATAAGAATCTCATGGACTTTTATGCCTGGCCTGACTTTGAATCTTTACCCTCAGTTCTCAGCCTCCTGAACATCTAGGATTGCAGGCCACTGGCGGTGTTTTTATACATTGTCACTATGTATTATAAAATTACTCACATCCTTTCCCCCCCTCCTCTCTTCCTTCCCTCAAATATTCCCATAGTTAGAATTTTCCTGTATGTTTTGTTGATTCCTAACCAATAATCATCTTAATACATACATGTCTGTTAACACACATAAATTCTCTCGGTCTTTAAGGGTTCTGAAATTGAGATGCATGTGGTTATTAGCAACAAAAGAGATTTTCTTGATTTCAGGTACAAGCTGGAGATCGGATACCCTGGGCAGGCAGATCCCTGCTCAGAGTAAAAGGACAAAAACTAAACAAGAGCCACCAGGCTCTGTGTCTGGGCTGTGCATGTGCCAAGGCTTCCGGAAGCCTCGCAGCCTGTAGGGAGGCCACAGTGGGCTTGCAGGGTCCAGGATTTGCAGGTGACATATGATCTCCTTTGCCTCTTGTGAAGGAGAAATAAATTCTTTTCACTCTGTGTGGTCATGGCTCACGTCATACGCAGTATGCACACACGCATACTATGCCCTCAGCAAGCTTTGAGGATGTTTGGAGACAGCTCCACCAGCAGGGGTCCCATAACACCAGGTTAACAGCACCCTAGGGGAAACATTCCCAAAGAGCAGGAAGTAACACCAAACCATTCCCCGCTGCTGTCACAGTGGAAAGTTTGCCTTTTCCTTCCAACCTTTCTCAGGTGTGTCGTCTTTTCCTTCCCTAAGACCAGTGTTCCTGAACTCTTTTATTGACTACATACTACTCCACTGCAGGGCCACATGTTTACTGTCCAATATTGAAGTTGTTCTCTTTTTTTTAATATTAAAAAAACCCATTAGTTTATTATATTCACATGCATAAAACCAAACATTCAAACAATAAGCTTCAGGAATAAAAGTTTGACATGTAAAGAGGCGGTCTATATTTAAGCTTACATATGAATCCTAGCACACCTGTATCATTGCAAAATCTGTCTTCATCTTTCAGGTGTTGGGCTAGCTGTGTGCAGATGGACAGTCCCAGGCTTCTCCCCTGTTTATATAAATTAGACATTTTTCAAAAGTAACCTCAGTCAACTTTGTTGTTTGTCTTAGATGGTGTTCTTTAAATTCTCCTTTTCAGGTATGTGGAGGAAAATATAACCAGATCTTTAATGATTCACATTATGTGGATATTAAGCATACGAATTCCCTTGTCCTCTCTCCCCTTTTTGGCATGTCAGTGTGTTCATTAGCTTCAAAAAAAAATGCAGGGGCCGGGAGTTTGGCCTAGTGGTTAAAGTGCTTGCCTAGCATGCATGAAGACCCGGGTTCGATTCCTCGGTACTACATACATAGAAAAAAAAGCCGGAAGTGGTGCTGAGGCTCAAGTAGTAGAGCTCTAGCCTTGAGAAAGTCCAAGGACAGTGCTCAGGACCTGAATTCAAGCCCAGGACTGGCAAAAAAAAAAAATGCAACAAAACATTTTGATTTCCTAGCAACAGCATTTTTTTTTCTTTTTTTCTTTTTGCCAGTCCTGGGCTTAAGCTCAGGGCCTGAGCACTGTCCTTGGATTTTTCTCAAGGCTAGAGCTCTACCACTTGAGCCTCGGCACCACTTCCGGCTTTTTCTAAGTATGTGGTACCAAGGAATCGAACCTGGGTCTTCATGCATGCTAGGCAAGCACTCTACCACTAGGCCAAACTCCCAGCCCCAGCAGCAGCATTTTAAAAAGTCTTTGCCTATCAAGCAATGACATCTCTGAAGAACACACTTCAATCTTGAAGGGGAACGCAAAAGGATTTTTTTTTTTCAGTAAGTTCTAGAAAGTGATTTCTGAGGTCAGTATACTTCTATTCCTAAATTTAGCATTATTTTTAACAGGTATTTTTAAAATTTAACTTACATATCCTGCATTTTCAACTGTGTGTGTGTGTGTGTGCGTGTGTGTTGGTCCTGGAGTGTGAACTCAGTGTCCAGGCAGAGTTCAAGCCAGTGCTGAGATAGTTCACGAAAACAGAATCACATGTGATCTTTTATACCTGACTCCGATAAAAGTCCATTTATGTGTAATATTATATTATCAAATATTTTTATTGTATGAATGTTCTGTACTTTATTCGTCAGTTCATGGATATTTTGGTTGTTCCCACTATCTGGCTATCATAAAAATGCTGAACACGTAGGGACTTCTTATAGGAGAATTGCTAAATGACATGGAACTCCATGTTACCTGATGAAGAACTAATGCTTTTATTCAAAGTGCCATCAGCAATGTATGTGGGTTCCTATTTATATGTTCACAAATATTTATTCCATTTTTACTAATAGATGCTATTGTAGTACACGTGAAATAAACATTCTCTTGGCTTTTGCATTTCCCTGTGATTGTGATCTTCTCTTCATGTGCTAGCTACCTGGCCATTTGTTTGACTGGCTTTGAGCTACCAAAAATAGAGATTTGAAAATGCTTCAAGATATGGTATAATTATCATTTTGCTAACTCCTTTAGCTGTATGTTGCCTTGAGTAATCATCATGCGGATGGTATCCTCTCCGGTAGCATCTTTGTTCCTTTTAAATTCTTCCCTTGCCCAGTCCTTCAGGTATTTGCGATCAGAATCACTTGGAACCTGTCGAAGTGCTTGCAAAATCTTCCTGTAGAGGTGGAGAACCTGTTGCCTTCTCATGAACTGCTTTAGAGTTAGAGTAGCTGGAGGCAGACGGGAAGCGCCCATGTCCTCCCTCGGGGAGGGTTCCAAACTCCACTGCGCAGAAGCGGAAGTTGTTCTCTTTTTTGGATGGCCAGTTGTAACACTTTGGAAATGGTGTGGTTACACTTTTTTTTTTTCTTTCAGTTTTGTTGTTGTGTGCATTCCTAGAAGTGGACTGACGAGGTCAGACCTATGAATGTTCTTCAGACACATTGTTAAATTCTTATTTTCAAACAGCATGCTTCCAATTTGAGAATTGCTCCAGCAATGTGTGTGCATGTCTGTGTGGTGGGCACAGGGGCATGCTTATGTGTACATATGTGGTGTGCATACACACGTGTGCTTGCATGTGTGATGTATTATTTGCAGGAAAATGGATGGATCTGGAAATCATCCTATTAAATGAAACAGACCAGGTTCAGAACAAAGGTCACACTATAGATGTTAGAGTAAAAATGCAAATGTATCTATTAACATATACAGGATCACATGTGTGTGCACATATGTGATAATCTGATGAAAATATATGTTTTTATGAGAGACTATGGTGAAAACCCTTTGAATAATTAACATAGACTTTAACAAAAAAATTGGAAAGTTGAACGATATTGTATCTGGGATATAGATACTAATGCAAGAGGGGGCAGGTGACTGGAAATGGGAAAGGAGATGAATATGATTCAAATAGTTGATATACAGGTGTTAAGATGAAATAAGAAAGTTTGATGAGATTGGTTTGGGAAGGGGACTAGGAGGGAGAATGATGAAAGGATGACAGATCAGAATGTATTGCACATACAAATGTATTTACTCAAATGAACCTCCCCTGCACAACTAAATGATATTAGTCAAAAGAAGAAGAAAAGAACAGTTCTTGGAAATGAAATAGGTATTTGAAAGACTATGAATATCATTAAGGGCTTAGATGTATGTACTGCCTGCTTTATCTTGAAAAACAATTGTAATGTTTTCTTGAAAAAGCATATTTGATCCTTATTTATTTTTGATTGGTTATACATAATAATGGGTTTCATCATGACATCTCTGTACCTGTGTAAGCATACTTTGATTATATTCATCCCTCCCTAACCTTTTGCCCTGTTCCCTATCCCTTACTACGAGGTCTTCATTTTACATTTATGTCCTCTTATCATGTATGCTGACTTTGATTCCTTCAGGTATGTATGCAGGAATGGGGTAGCTGGATCATATGAGAACTCTATTTTGTTTCGTTTTGTTTTTAGAAACTGCCATACTGACTCTCCTAAGTGGCTATAGTAATTCACAGTGTGTGACGGTTTCTCTGCTTCATTCCCTCAGCATCCTTACTAGCTTCTGCTATTGTTTTCTTGGTGATTGCTGTTCTGATTGGTATAGGATGGAAATTCTTTGTAGTTTTGATTTCCTTTATGGTTAACAATGTTAAATTTTTTTCTATATACTTCCTTTAAGACATGTTCAGTTTATTTCCTTATTTATTGATTTGACTATTTTTTTTCTTTTGGTGCTTAATTTTTTTGCCTTCTTTGTACATTCTGGATATGAGGTCAGATTAGATAACTGGAAAACATTTTATACCATATTTTAGGTGCTTGTTCATTCTTCTCTTTGCTTTGTAGAGCTTTTTAATTGAATATCAGCTCATTTGTCAATCTTGGCTAATATTTCTTGAGCAATTGGTCTTATTCAGAAAGTTATTCCTATGCCTATATTTCCAATATTTTCCCTGTGTTTTCCTGCAGCAGAGAACTTGCCGACTTCACAGTAAGGTCTTTGATCCATTCAGAATTTATTTTTGTATGGGGTGAGAAAAGAAGTCCAGCTTCAGTCTTCTATGTGTGAATATCTAGTTTTCAGTACCATTTGTTGAAGAGGTGTTTTTTTTTTTCTTCCTCCAATGTATGTTTTTGGCACTTTTCTTGAGAATCAAATGGCTGTCTAGCTGTGTGGGTTTATTTCTGGGTCTTCTATTGGGTTTCATTGGTCTACATTTGTGCCAATAGTAATGCTGTTTTTGTTACTATATATTCTGGTTCATCACGCTTGTATTCATGCCCTGAAATTCTCTCTTCTGCATGTTCTAGTCTGTTGATAAGACTTTCCACTGAGTTTTTCTTCTTAGCTTTGACTTGTAAAACTTTAGGTTTCCATGATTGGTTTATTTTCTCAATAAATTCTCTATCTTTATTGAACTGCTCATTCATATCTTAGTATTGTTTTACTTAATTCACTCAGTTTTCATTTCTGGTAATTTATTACAATCCATTGATCTTTTCAATCCAATATCTTTGGAGTCAGTTTTTAAAGAATTATAAATTATTATTTTTTTTGCCAGTCTTGGGGCTTGAACTCAGGGCCTGGGCACTGGCCTTGGACACTTTTTTTTTTTTTTTTGCTCAAGGCTAGTGCTCTGCCACTTGAGCCACAGAGCCACTTCTGGCTTTTCTTCTGTGTATGTAGTACCAAAGAATCGAATGCAGGGCTTTATGCATGCTAGGTGAGCACTCCAGCTCCAATTATAAACTTTCGGAAGAGCTAAATTGCCATGTTTCCTCATGTAATAGTAGCATGTATTCTGTGTGTGTGTGTGTGTGTGTGTGTGTGTGTGAGTGTGTGTGCGTGTGTGTGCACGCGCCAGTTTTTGAACTCAGGGTCAGGCCCTTTTGCTTGGAGCAAGAATACAAGCTACTACTAGAAAAATAATAGTAAAGAAAAAATTTCCCTATGCCAATGACTCATAGCTAATCTCAGCTACTCAAGTGGATGAGATCTGAGGATACTGGGCTGGCTGAGGCCATGGAAGTCACCTGGCCACTGTCGTCTGTGCCTCCCACACAGGCTCACTGCTTGTCTTCTTCAGTGAGCTTGCTTCAGTGGCGTTCTGCTGGGTTCACACTGGGCTCTTCAAGATAGATATTGGCTTGGGACAACGTAGCAATACTTGCTGTGAATTCCAAGGGAAAGGAAAAGGTAGGGGCTTGTTTCTCAAGCAACAATGTTAGAGCACCACGAGAGTGTGTGTGTGTGTGTGTGTGTGTGTGTGTGTGTGTGTGTGTGTGTGTGTGTATGATGGTTGTTGGGGCTTGAACTCAGGGCCTGGGCACTGTTCCTTGGCTTTTGTGCTCAAGGATAGTGCTAGCTTCACTTCTGGCTTTTTCGGTGGTCAGTTGTAGATGAACTCCTCACAGACTTGCTTGATCAGGCTGGCTTTGAGCTGTAGTCCTCAGATCTCAGCCTCCTGACTAGCTAGGATGGTTGGCATGAGCCTATTCCTCCCACCCAACTGAGAACCACACGTACGTTGAGAATACAGAGCACTTTTCAAGCACCAGGAGGCAACACAGCTTCCGTGTCAGCTAAAAGGTAGACTCCCACTCTGTTTTACATAGGTGAGCTTTCCTACACTGTGTCTTTCCTTCTTCCTTTCGTATTAGGCCTTCCCTCTGCTGCATGACCTTACTTCTATGCTCTGATGTGCTGTTTCTTGCCCTCAGGTCCAATGACCAGAGTCTCTGGGTTGGTCCAAGTCTCTGACCAATCTAAAACTTCATTGTCTCTCCTCAGCCACCCACCACACTAAGAAGATACTTTGTCTGTTTAGACTCTGAGCTACTGGGAGGCTGGAAAATGTGGCTTGCTTCTGATGTATTGTCTTGACTACTTCTTTGGGGTGTGTGTGTGTGTGTGTGTGTGTGTGTGTGTGTGTGTGTGTGTGTGTGTTCAAGGTCTCTACCATTTTCCTCCATTAATAGTAATCATCCAGAATATTTTTTCTTTTAGATGTTATAGTTTGTTTTCATGGTTCAAATTGATTTGAGTATTTCACAGTATTTCTCTACTTTGACTTGTTTTTTTCTGAGTGCTTGTTGTAGGTCTTGAACTTAGGGCTTCCTTGAGTTTTTTTGCTCAAGGCCAGCATTTCTACCGAGACAAGGCTCCATTTCTGGCCTTTTTGGGTTTTTAAGTCAGAGATTGAGAATCTCATAGACTTTCCTACTTGGGTTGAGTTCGAACTGCAATCTTAAGCTCTCAGCTTCCCTGAGTAGAATGCATGTATTTTTCTTTTTAAAATTATGGTTTTGTTATGTTAAGTTGTTATGTAAAGGGGTTATAATTCAACCTGTCAGTTTATGAGTATAATGCATCAATCAACATCACCCTTTAATTGTTCTCCTCATTTCTCCCAAT
Organism: Megascapheus bottae; assembly: GCF_031878675.1. Classification (NCBI taxonomy): domain Eukaryota; kingdom Metazoa; phylum Chordata; class Mammalia; order Rodentia; family Geomyidae; genus Megascapheus; species Megascapheus bottae. Next base: position 31,385,200 of record NC_143511.1, on the reverse strand, counting down.
CTCATCCATTATCTCAAGTTTCCTAGAGTCATAACATGTGTATTGACTATTATGACTACATTCCTCCCTAGAATTTTCTTCCTAGAATGTTCTTATTTTTCAGAGCTGAGGATTGGACTCAAGACTTTGTACATGCCAGCCAGACAGTGTTCTTCTACTGAGTTAAACTCCCTCTGACCCCAATGTTTAATGGCAATTTTTTTTTGTGGGTCATGGGGCTTGAACTCGGCCTAGTGCTGTCCCTGAGCTCTTCAGCTCAAGCCCTGGCCTTGAGACAAGCCCCATTTCCCCTTTTCTAGAGGTTAATTGGAAATAAGAGTCTCAGATCATTTTGTGTCCTGGCTAGCTTTGAACCTTGATCCTTAGATCTCAGCCTCCTGAGTAGCTAGGATTACAGGCATGAGCCACTGCTTCCAGCTTTAATGGCAATTTTAATGTCAGCTTCTGTTTCATTCTGGACAATTTTGATGGATTGGTTTTTCTCTTCTTTCTTTCTTTTCTTTTTTTTTTAAAGGTCCTTTAGTTGACTTGATATTTTTTGATTGACTATAAGGCACTATAAATTTAAGGATTCTGAACTTTATTTATTTATTTATTTATAAACTCAGAGTCTGGGTGCTGTCCTTTAATTTTTTTTTTTTTTTGTTGTTGTTCTTGTTTCTATTCCAGACTGGCAATCTACCTTGTGAGCCACTACTGCACTTTAAGTTTCTTTCTTTCTTTCCTTCTTTCTTTTTTTTTTTACTGGCTAATAGGAGATAAGAGTTTCATAGATTGCCTGCTCAATCTGACTTTAACTGTGATCCTTCCATTTCAGTTCCTTAGTAGCTAGGATTACAGACTTGAGCCACTGGTACCTGCCTCACTTTTGTAGCCTTATACGTATGCTTGATTTTTTTCCCCCTTACCCTTCCGTGGAGTATAACTAAGTTCAGAAATACAGTTTGATCTTTTCTATGTACTTCATGTATAGATTTGTTAATTGTGACCACTGGAATGTTTAATCTGAAGGTAATCCTGATTCTAGAGGTAAGATTTCCGAGTGCTAGATTGTAGAGTTGCAAGGCTCTTCCCTCTGACTGGTAGAAACATGGTGGTCCTGGTGGGCCTTTTCTCTAATCCTCTAATTCCCTAGTTGGCCTCGATAGAGTTCTCCCACATAGACGGTAGTTATCGGGGACAACATTTGGGAATTTCTGAAATCGTCTATGCATCTCTTTCCTCCGGGCTTTCACAGATTCACTTCTGGGATTCCACTGGATGCCTACTTCTTCTTCCTGTAGTGTGCATTGACAAGATGGGGCAACTGAGAACACACTCAGACCACTGTCTTACCTGCCTGTGGACAGTGTAGATAGGCCATGTACCTTTTCTGAGAACACACAGCTTGTAAGATAGAGTCAAGCACTTAAAACAGTGCTGTTTTAAGGATCCACAGTTAAGACCTCCCCTGCACATAGTCAGTGAATGCTTTTTACAAAAAAACAGAGCTCATCTAGTATAAAATGATTTCTCTAAATGTTGGTCCTTGACCAAGATTCTCACCGTGCATGCTATGATGAATTCAGACACCAAGATGAATCAACAACACGCTTCCTCAGTAAAAGTACACAGCCAAGGAAGCAAGAGCATATGCTAATTGACTTGCACTGCAATGGCAGTGAGCATTTGCTGGAAAGTCTGGTCAGGCTCCACTATGGGGCAAAAGGCCCTGGTTCCATTCCAAGGCTGGATAAGAGTCCAAAAAATTCCAGTCTCCATGCATTCTCGACTGTAGGCCAAGACTTGACTTAGAAGTACAGCTCCTTCAGCTTTAGGTGACAGCCCTTTGTATTCAGGGTTTCCACAGAGGAGTGATTGCTGTGACCAGCTCTTCTGCTTTCCTAGCCTACAATAGTTGGTCCTAATGTAGTTAGAGAAGGGATAAGCTGCTGGCCTTTAGTGATTGAGGGCTTTATTCTATCAGGAGGGCCAACAAATCTCCCACCTAACTTGGCTCATGGATGTCCATAGGTAGACCTAAGACTCTGCTCATCTAGGAAGAACTATCTGCCTGCATTTATATGGGTACAAACTCTGACCTTGGTGAGCTAGATAAAATGGTTTGGCTCATGCAGGTTGTTATGGCACATGTCTGTAATTCCAGCACTCAGGAGGTGAAAGCAGAATTGTTAAGAGATCAAGGCCAACTTTGAATACATAGTGAAACAACAAACACCACAACAAAAATGATGATGACAACAAAATGATCTGGCAGCCAGTGGTTCATGCCTGTAATCCTAGCTACTCAGAAGGCTGAGATCTGAGGATTGCACTTTGAAGCCAGCCTCCAGTAAACCACTCAGAAGAGCTTCTTTGTGCTCAGAGACAGCACCCAGGCCCTCAGTTCAAGCCCTAGACTGGCAAAACAACAATAACAAAAGGATTGACTTAGTCTGTGATGCTCTTTTCTCATATAGCACTTATTGATTCATGCTTGAAGGATATTCCTCCAGAGTTGTTCTGGGGAGGACATTCTGGAACATTTTGGGATAGGTCAAGCTATGATCCCTGAAATGTAAACATAAGTTTTGTCACTTCTACAATGTGGCCTCACACCCCGATCCCAGCTCAAACTTAGTTCCCATAAATGGGAAGAGAGTTCATTTCCTTGGCTCCATCTCAAGAGCAGAGCCCTATGTTCCCAAAGTCTAAGTTGGCTTGGGTATCTTTACCTATTAGGGTAATTTTTCTGCTGTGGTGGCATTACCCTTTTCAGTAGCTGAAAGCAATTCAGATTGTGTTCTTCTCAGTGAAAAAATCCACAGTGAAGCAAATGTTACTTGAAGTTGCTTGTTCTCCTCATTGTCTGACTCTTACCACAAACAACCATAATTAATAAAGAGATTTTAAAAGGGATTAATTTTGTTCTACAGGATGTAATCAGTGGAGAAGATAGATATAATTATAGTTATAGATGTGATATAAATATAATCATCTCTTGTCCATTTTAAATTCTACACATTTACTGCTTTGGGGCATAATGCAATTGAACAAAAAAAATCTAGCCAGTAGCAACAAAATAACATTCCAACTGGGAGATTTATTACTGCCTCTGGAAGTAAGTCATTGCTGATATTCTGGGCTGCATTTACTGTAGCATGTGATCCTACTTAATCAGATCAGGTTAAATATAGACTTGGAGAGGCTCATGGCAGCACATCTTTGGAGACCATGAGCTGCCATCTGGATTTTTGTATGTGTGCCTCTTTTTCAGACACCAGTGAGATGCAGTTTCCTTAAGTTCATGCAGAGAGGCCAACTCTTCATGATTCCTGGAGAGAAACTCAAATTAATGTGAAAACGTATCCTTAGTTATATTTGGCTTTGCCAAGTAATAGGACAACATTCTGCTACCATTTTGCAAAACAATCCTCTTGGGTGTAGTTGAAGGAGCTGGGGGAGAAGGAAGAAAGGAGTGATATTGATCAAGATACATTGTTCAAGACAGTTGATGTGAAACCTCTCTGTATAATATGATTAATTATAAAAAGATGCTATAAAGATGATTAATTTTAAAAAGCCCCAGTTTTCCCCCAAACCCAAGCAATTCTCCATCCCTTTGACCTGAACGGTGCTACCCTTTTACACTGCTTTGCATGAATATTCCAGAAGCATTAGTGATAATGTATCTTCCATGTATTCTTGAACATGCTCTGGGCATTGTTGTATTTTTCTGGAAAGAAAGACCTGCTAAGACTGGTAATGTATAGCAAAATATTATAGAGATTTGGAATCAAATGTTTTATTTCCAATTCTCTCTTCAGCCTCTCTGCCATCTCAGAGACTAGCAGAACAGAATCCTCCAGAAGGATAGAATAATCCCCGTGAAGGTCAAGCCTTCCAGCAAACATTCTCACTCCCTACCAGGTCTGCTTTGGGCAAATACTTTTTGAGTTTTCCTGTCTTTGGTGAATGGTCTTAGAATTATAGAGCGCTAGCACTGTAGCTCAGTCTTGGATTTAATAGGTCCAGAAAATTTGAGTTCTCATAGGTAGTTAGGAGCAAAGATAGGATCTGGCCTCCTTGGCCTGACAGAACATTTCTTTTCTGCTGTAACAGCTTTGTTTGAAGTTATATTTTAATCCCCTTTCCCATCTTCATTTGTCAAGTTGAGATGGTCTCTAGCCTTTCCCAACAAGTGTAATTTTACAAATGTCAGATAGATTTCTCATATGCTATTTTTTTCTTCTTGATATTCAGATTAAATTACCGTGTCCTGTGCTGGTCTCGGAATAAGTAGCAGTCACTAACTAATGCTGTCTGGGATGGCAACATTGAAATTCATTAAGTAAATAAAAATCTCTCCATCTTTTCATCTATAGTATGATATGAGCATGTAGAATGGAGGTGTGTGTGTGTGTGTGTGTGTGTGTGTGTGTGTGCATATTGAACTCAAGGCCTTGTGCTTTTGATTTGCGTTTTCACTCAAGGCTGGTACTCTACTAGTTTAGCCATATCTCCATTTTCGCTTTTTTGCTGGTTAAAGTCTAATGGACTTTTCTGCCTTAGGGTAGCTTTCAATGATGATCCCCAGATCTCAGCCTCTTGAGTAGCTAGGATTATAACACTTGCCTCATTTCTTTCCTTTCTATAATAAAGATCTTATAAGATGTTACCTAGAGATCCTTTTTTTTTTTTTTTGCCAGTCCTGGGCTTGAGCTCAGGGCCTGAGCACTGTCCTTGGGCTTTCTCAAGGCTAGAGCTCTACCAATTGAGCCTCAGCACCACTTCCGGCTTTTTGCTATATATGTGGGGTACTGAGGAATTGAACCCGGGTCTTCGTGAATGCTAGGCAAGCACTCTACCACTAGGCCAAACTCCCGGCCCCCTAGAGATCCTTTAAACCTTAGTTCTGCTTCTGATCATACTTAATTAATTTTAGCATCTTTTGTTGACTCTTGCCTGAAATAGTCATTTTATCATTCCTTCTGCATGTGTGTCAGTTTTCTACTGCACGGAGGGCTGGTCCTTTATTTATACCTATGTAGGGCTCATGGTCAGTACCCAGGCCCTGAGTTCAAGCGCCAGTACTGGCACAAAAAGAAAAGGAAGAGGAATTGAGACCACCTTGTGAAGACACCAACTATAAGCCAAGGAGAGAGAAGCTGGTCCTGCTGGTGCCTTCATTTTAGATTGAAATCTCCAATTTTTGTTGTTAAGGCTACTCAGGCTGTGATACCTGGTTGTGGCTCACTGAATAATTAGTACACCTCTTACCCTCAGCTGCTTCTCCTATGTGAGGGGCTCAGCTGAGGAGATATGCGGCCATCCATCTAGATGTTTGCATTTGTTTCCTTACCAATTGGGGGTTATTTGGCCTTATTTATATAGAAAAGGTAGAATACAAAGCTTTGATTCTTTCTCTGTATCTGACCATTTTCAGAATAACCAGTTTCTGAGGACCCTCTGCATAGGAAAAGGGAGTTTTGTTTGTTTTTAGTGGTATTATAAACTCATGGGCATATCTGTCTCATGGAAATGAAGCTGCAGTGTAAGTAGTAGAGCACCAAGAGACCCTGAGTTTAAGTTCCAGTCTAGGTCTGTGCATGCAGACACACATACACACAAGTGCACACACACACACACACACACACACACACACACACACACACACACACAGAGTCAGTAATATTTACCTTATGTATTTTAAACTACTGTGGTTGTTCTAAGCATGTTCACATCTCCTCATGTTAATTTCCCCTAGCCATGGGAGATTGGGCTCATTGGACATCATTTTAGTAGGTTTTATATGAAGCTTGTAAGGTGTCCCAGGACCCAGCTGTAGTCATGTACTTCTGTAATACTAGTCCATGGGAAGCTGAGGAAAAAGGGTTGTGAATTTGAGGCCAGCCTAAGGTACACAGTGAGACCTTACATCAAAACAGAACCAACTTTTTAGGAGCATCAATAGCAACAACAACAGAAAACTAGAATATATTTTGGTTCCAGCTCTTCCTTCACACTACCAGCCCCCATCCTGAGCCAGCCATTTATTTCAGTCCTATTGTGGATTGGCATTTAGAGGCAGTTCAGGTGCTAGGAGTCTGCACTGAGATTATGCTGATTTGTGTGATTTGGACTTTTCAGTGGACAAAGCTATAGAATGCAAAGATAAAATATAAAGATCATTTGCATTATGGATCCACATTGCTAATTTAATTATAAGTACAAGATGAGCCAGGCACAGGTGGCTGTGCTAGCTAGCTAATCAGGAGGTAGAGAACATGGGATTAAGTTTGAGGCCAATTTGGGCAGAAAAGTCCTTAAGATTCTATCTCCCATTAACCTGAACAAAGCATGTTCAAATGGTAAAACATCAGACAAGTAAGCCGAGTGAACTCAAGGCCCTAAGTTTAAACCCTGTTACCAACAAATACATACATACATACATGCATACATACATACATACACACACACATACACACACATATGTGTACATGTAAGTCCTTCCTGTTTTTCTTTTTTGTTGTTGTTGTTGTTGTTCCATCACTGGGTCTTGAACTCCTGGCCTGCGTGCTGTCCTTTAGCTTTTTTACTTAAGGCTGGCACTCTACTATTTGAGTCATAGCTCTCTTTCTGGCTTTTTGCTGGTTAATTGCAGATAAGAGTTTCACAAGTTTTCCCACTTGGATTGGCTTCAATCTGTGATTCTCAAATCTCAGCCTCCTAAGTAGTAGAATTATAAGCATTTTGCCCAAGGCCAGCGCTCTACCACTCTACCCTTGAGCCATAGTTCCACTTCCATTTTCTTTCTGTTTATGTGGTACTGAAGGCTTGCTTCATGCATGGTAGGCAAGCACTCTACCATTAAGCCACCTTCCCTGCGCTTCCTTCTTTTTTTTTGTCAGTCTTGGGCCTTGAACTCAGGGCCTGAGTACTGTCCTTGGGCTTTATCAAGGCTAGACCTCTACCACTTGAGCCACAGCACCACTTCCAGCTTTTTTTCTGTGTATGTGGTACTGAGGAATCAAACTCTAGTCTTCGTACATGCTAGGCAAACAGTCTATTACTAGGCCAAACTCCCAGCCTTCCTTCTTGTTTTTAAGTGTGGTAAAACTAGCTATAAAACTTTTCACTTAAACCAATATTTCTTTTTTTTTTAATTTTTTTATTGTAATTAATAAAAGGGTTACATGATATTTGCCAGATAGAAGGTGCATTAATTCACATACATTGATACCCTTTCACATGTCTTTTAAACCAATATTTCTAAATATTTCATCAACCCAGTAGATACTTTGTATGTACTAGGCAATGCTTTCTCATCCTTCTGCCTAGTTCTGGTCCCTTCTAATCTATGCTCTTGTCATGATCAGTCTTCCTATGCTAGATATTCATAGATGTGGGGGCTTACAGCATTTATCCTTTTGCATCTGGCTTTCTACATTTATCCATGGTACAGAATGTATCTGAACTTTATTCCTTTTGTTTGGCCCAGTACTGTTTCAGTGCATGTATAGGTCATACTTTCTTATTTTCCTGATCCATTTATCTACTAATAGACACATATATTGTTCCCCCTTTTTGCTGATGTGTTTAATGCTTAAGTGTATACTGGCTTAAAATGATGTGTTTGAGTCTCTGCTTTCAAATTGTTGGAGTGTATATCTAGGAGTGGAATTTCTGTGAAATAAGTTGCTTCTTTTTTGTAGTACTGGGGATTGAGCTCAGGCTTTGAAACCATGCTTCCAGTGCTTTTATTTATTTTATTATTTTGCCTTGGTTATTGTCCAGGTAGGATCTCATTTTATTCCCTGCCTGGCTTGGGCTATGAACCTTCTACTTGTGCTTCTCTGTGTCACTGGAAATGACAAGCACACACCATTGCACCCAGACGTTGTGCTTCCCTCATAGTTGGGATAACAGGCCACCTTGCCTGCCATTTAATGAGATAGAGTCTCCTTGCTGACCTTGAACTGTGATCTGAAACCTCTGCTTTTCAAGTAGCCAGGATTACATGAGATACTATGCTGTTTATCACACATACACACATACACACACACACACATGCACACACACACAGAACCAACAAACTATACCCAGTGCTATATCATTTTACATTCCCATCAGCCATATCAAGGGTTCTAATTTCTCACTATCTGTGATTTTTTCTTAATTATTCTAATAGTGTGTGGAAATTCACTGTGGTTTTGATTTGTATTTCACTAATGATGAGTGGAGTCAAGCATGAATAGCTTTCTATGCATATTTTCCATTTCAATATCTGTGGTATATTTGAGTTATTTGTCATTTTGTTTCTGAGTTCTTTTTTTTCCATATATTTTTTATTTGTTTTTAAGTTCTTTACACATATTCACAACATGCAGTTAGGACCCAATGACTTTACCAAGGAAATAGCAAAAAAAGAATACCTTCACTAGATATCCCACTGCAAAGTATTTCTCCCATAATATAGTTTTTTTTTCATTTTCTTGATAATGTGAGCACGCACACACACACACACACACACACACACACACACACACACGCACACACAGAGCTTTTAATGTCTATAAATTGCAATGGAATTTCCAGTGTCATATTTAAAGATCCAATGACAAATTCAGGGTCATGAGCATTTTGCCCTTATGTTTCTTTTAAAAGTCTTAGCACACAACCCAATATGGATCAAACAATGTCATATCTTATACTTACATGGAGAAAGAAGAGGTCTTGAGAGATATTTTTGAAGAAAAACATTTCGTTCACTTTCCATTGGTCAACAGTCAGTCATGTGGTCTTAAGCTAACTGTGAAGGAAGCTGGGACTTGTAGTTTTCCTGTCTTCCTAGGAACTTTACCTGGAGTTGCACTTCAGTATTATATCTTCTCATGTACTCAATTACCAGCTTTGTGTGTTGAACACTATATGAAATAAACAAAACTCGTTTCATTTAAAAACATCATTATTTAAATGATTTTTTAAAACAACATTTGTTTTAAAACATTTCATTCCATTAGGCATTTTCTGGCTTGCCTTTTGTCTTTGAGATTATAAATGGAAACCAGCTTATTTTATACCGGGCAGCGGGGAGGAAGAGGGAGAGGCAGAGGGACGGGGGTGGGGGGTTGGGGATGGGGGGGAGAGAAAGTGAGGGAGGGAGAGAGGGAGGGAAGGAGAAAGAGAGAGATCATAAATGTCGCAAATATAAAGCAAATCACAATGTTGCCTCTACTATTGTATAATTTGAGTTTCTCTTGTCTAGGGGGCAGCTGTCTGGTGACGCTTATGGATCCAGGCTGTTGCCACAGGAGGGCAGACCCTGTGAAGTGTCTGCAGTGCCCTTGAGATGGCAGCCTGCTACCAGATAAAGAAGTGAAACAAACCTGTTGCTTTTGGCTCCAGGGGAAATGCTCTTTGTAAATATGGTATGAACACTGGAAACGGAATGAAAACAAATGTAGGGGTGGTGACAGAATTTAGAAAAGGAAAAAGAAGAGACGAGAAGGTAAAATATGCTGCTGGAGAGATAGGGGGCCACAGAAGAGAGAAGAGGAACCACAGTAGAGGAAGGGTGTGCAGATAGCCACAGGAAAGAGGAGAGAAGTGGGGGTATGCAGGAGAGAGGGGGAGAAGGGAGGGCAGTCCACAAGAGGGTGAGAGAAGAGATAAAGGGAGCAGAAAAAAGAGAGGAGAGGAAGGAAAGAGGAGAGGAGAGAAAAAGATACAGAGTAGAGAAGTGGGGCGCCAAAGGAGAAGAGAGAATAGAGGGAAGTCATAGTAGAGGAGTGGAGACTTGAGAAGAAAGGAGAGGAGAGGCCCCAGAACGGTGAGAGGCGGTGTTTGCCTTGTGCCAGCCGGGGCACAGCAGAGGAGAGAAAGCAGGCAAGATGTCCCGAGTCTGGCCCAGAACCACACATGCTTCTGGAAAGCTGTTCCCAGACCTCCAGATTCTTATAACAGCATTTCTATTTTTTTCCCAAGACGGATGAACATTAAAAGGTGTGGATAGTATAAAATCCCACACCTGGGTATGAATCCAGGGGCCTCTTTTACAGGGAAGATGAAGCTGTGCTCCTTTGCCACTAAGGCAAGCGATGCAGCCGTGGAGGCACCATGCCAGTCACAGCTGAGCCCTTTCTTCAGTCACTCGTCACACTGGATCTCTGCCCATCTTGGACACAAGGCTGCGGTGTGTTGCCACAGGAAATGAACATTTCTGGAAGGTCAACCCAGGTGATGTAACTGGAGGAGCTCACTGGGGAATCCCTGGGGCTCTCCAATCACCACCACGGCTAAATGAACTCAAAATGTGCTGAAAAGCTGTTTTCCAAGGGCCAGCTAGATACTCAGCTAGCCTGCCTGCCTGCCTGCCTTCCTTCCTTCCTTCCTTCCTTCCTTCCTTCCTTCCTTCCTTCCTTCCTTCCTTCCTTCCTTCCTTCCTTCCTTCCTTCCCTCCGGCCTTCTTTCTCTCTCTGTCTCTTTTCCTGAGTGACTACCAGCTTTTAAAAAATGGTTATGAGTGGCTGAACTAGTCTACATTCCCACCAGCAGTGTAGTAGGGTTCCTTTTTCTCCACAACCCCGCCAGCAACCGTCATTGTCTGAGTTCAAAATCTTGGCCATTCTTGTTGGGGTAAGGTGGTATCCCAGGGTTGTTTTTATTTCCATTTCCTTTATGACCATAGATGATGAACATTTTCTTATATGTTTTTCTGCCATTTTAATCTCTTCTTCTGATAGGTCTCTCTTTAGTTCCCTTGCCCATTTAGTGAATGGTTTATTGGGTTTGGGGGGGATTAGGTTCTTGAGTTCCTTGTAGATACTAGATGTTAAGCATTTGTCAGATGTATTGTGGAAAGCAGTGTGGAAGTTCCTTAAAGAACTGAAAATAGACCTTCCCTATGATCCCGCCATACCACTTCTGGGCATCTATCCTGAACAGCATGACCCAGGATATTATAAAGACACCTGCTCAGCTATGTTCATCTCTGCACTATTCACAATAGCCAGGTGATGGAAACAACCCAGATGCCCTACTGCAGATGAATGGATACAGAAAATGTGGTATATATATACACAATGGAATTCTACATAGCCAACAGACAAGATAAAATAGTGGCATTCGCAGGGAAGTGGATGAATCTAGAGCGAATCATGTTGATGAGACAAGTCAAGACCTAAGGAACAAAAGGCACATGGTATCCTTAATATGCGGCTGTTAAATCCAAAGAGTACAAGAGCGAGGCCTCAATAACTGCATACCCAAAGCAATGGACATGGTAATGGAAATACAAACATAACTAAATAGACATAAAAACCTATGACTATAGACATAATGTTTTATTTCATAAATTGATGTGTTTCTATGACATACAAACCCTTAGCCTAATTTTGATTAAGTTCTAAATACTAAGTCCCAGAGAATGTAATTAGAGATTCCCTCCTTGAACTCTTGTTTGTTAAACTTGTCATTTAAAATATGATGTAAACATAAGCCATATAATGGATGGTTGTTGTTCTTAAGGTACTATGTTATCTCTCATCACTTTTGCTGTCCCTTGATTATCTCATATTGTTACACTATCTCACTTTGTTACCTGATATATCGGATATATTTGTATTTGGTTATCTACAATTGGATAGGGAACGGGGGAAAACAAGATGAGGGGTGGGGGTGGGGGGAGGGAAATGGGGACCAAGACATGTGAAAGGGTATCAATGTATGGGAATTAATGCACCATCTATCTGGCACATATCATGTAACCCTTCTATTAATTACAATAAAAAATATATGGAAAAAATGGTTATGATATGATAAAACTGAAAAAGAATCTCGATAAACAATGGATCAAATAAATACTGTTTGTTGAATAAATTACATTTTCTAATTAAACAGATGAATTGAATGTGATAGAATGTTTCGAATAATGAATAAATCTTAACCAATTCAGAAATTAAAATGACATGAAGATGAAAACAAATATTATTTATAAATGTGATGTACAGAAGAGTTATGGTTATATGTTATATAAAGATGTTATGTAAAGAGTACATTTCTTTGGGGACAATGTCACCCCTCCTCTCTCTCAGTTCCCCCCTCCCTCATGTTGTACAGTTGTACAGTTTATTTTCAACATAGTATCTAGTGAATACCACTGCTGCATTTGTTCACAGCCTTCTTTCCTACTGGGTTGCAAGCTCAGATTCCCGGTGGCTCTAGCCCGTGGTTCTCAAGGAGGTGAGAATTCTCATAATAAACACACACACACACACACACACACACACACACACACACACACACACACACACAGTGACAGTACTAGCCTCTCTCTCTTTTTTTTTTCTTTATCTCTTAGGGATGGCACTCTATCCCTTGAGCCACACCTCTATTTGATATAATGCTCCTGCTTAAGGTCAGCCAAAGCTGGCCTCACCAGCAGAGGTGAGCTGAGCTTTCTATCTCTCTCAGAGCCTTGTGGCTTGTGCATCTTGGGACAGTTTGCCATCACATCCTCTCCCCTCCTCACCCCCACAATGAATCTCATGGACTTTCCTACAAGGGCTGGGCTGGTTTTAAGTGGTGACCCTCAGATCTCAGCCTTCTGAGTAGCTGGGATTAAAGGCGTGAGTCATGGGTTCCTAGCTCAAATACAAGCTTTTAGAAATAAGAAAGTAAGTTCTGCAAGCCTAGAATATGCTACAAACACCATTGTGCACCATTGTGTTTGTTCTTTGAATCCTCTGGTCAAAATTCAAGCTGGACTCACCCCTCAAATCTTCAGTCAATAGCCTTGGGTAGGCCAAAACTTAGCTGCATCTTAGCTCCTCGAATCAAACCAACTCCAAGCAATATGGTGCATTATATGAATGTGTAGGTCTCCCCTACTGCTTAAATCCCTGTGACCTTGTGTGCCCCTCCCCAGGCAGTAGGCTCTGGAAAAAGGTGGGTGATAAGCAAGCAGAATGCTGACTCATCCATTGTGGCATGCGGTGGCAAACTGTCCCAAGACGCACAAGCCACAGAGCTCTGAGACAGATGGAAAGCTTGCTTCTGCTGGCCCTTGGCTGACCTCACACAATAGTGGTGTATCAGGAGGAGGTGTGGAAGGAAACGACACAGGTCCCCCAGAATCCTTGTAAGCAAGATATGGCTTATCAAGCCACTCCACTACTGAAATGCCCATGTATAAGGCGCCAGTTCTCTTAACACTGCTTATACCTGGGAACCATGTAGCTCCCCAGAGGAATCCTTGGCATTGGTACGGAGGATGGAGAAGCAGAAGACAAGTCAGTTTCCACCAAAATGCAGGAACCTGACTGTGGATCTGGGGCAGTCTTGGGTTGGATAGGCAAGCTGTTTCTCAAAGTCTCTAACCTTTACTGAGCTAGAAAGGGAAGGGGGAAAACAAGAAGATTGGGAGGGGTGGGGGAGGGAAATGAGGACAAAAATATAAGGAGGGGTATCAATGTGTGAGAAGTAAGGCGCCTACTATTTGGCGAATGTAACTTCAATAAACTAATCAGAAAGGAAAGAAAAGAGTGAACTAGAAAAAATATGTATATATATATGTATATATGTACTTATACACATATATACTTGCTATCAGCAGTTATTTGAAAGATTCTTGAGTAAGGATGGTTAAAAACAGAAACACAAAATGTGTTTAAACTCAAGCTGGGTTTTGGTGGCTCAGGCTTGTAATTCCAGCTACTCGGGAGGCTAAAATCTGAGAATTATGGTTTGTAGCTACTCAGGGTAGACAAGTTTGAGAGACACTTATTTCCAATTAACCAGCAAAAACTATACATGGAAGTATGGCTCAAGTGGTCCAGTGCCAACCTTGTACAAAGATAGAGCATGAGGCTCTGATTTGAAGCCCTAGTCTTGTCACAAAATATAAATATTTAAACTTTTTAGCATGTGACTGGAAATTTTTACTCAAACTTTAAAAAGTAATTTGGAAAGGGAATCTAAATTGGGGCATTGAGACGATTCATCTTTTTTTCTTTTTTTTAAATGATGAAGTATAAAGAGGTTACAATTCTATAAATCAGGTTATGATTATAAGGCATCCTGATCAATTTACCTCGTTGAGGGAAAGTCTTAATTAAAAAAGTATGATAGGGTGAGGCTGGAATGATACTGAGCAAATGATTTTGCCACAGGAATGATAAATTTAAGTGTCACATTAGCAGCAAATAGTGTAGACGGCCACTTGCACAGGATTTAGGAAAAGTGATTTTTTTTTCTCACTCACTCCATTACATTTCTCATGAGAAACTGGAGAGAGCTCTCTTGTAATTTTTTTTTAAGATAGTGATCGATTCTTCTTGTACTACATCACCCAGCCATCGTGATATGGACAAATTCAACCTTCTCCATCCTCTTTAGTTTTGAAAGTGCATTGATTTTTAATTTCCTGGAGACAATTTTCTAAGACATAATATTTTATTCAGCTGGAGAAGTCATGCTGCTTTCAAACATTTATAGACTTGTTTCTCCAGGGGGAGTGCACTGGGGCCAGAAGGAAACCCGAGAATTTCATTTGATGAGAGTCAAATGGCATCTGGGAGTTTTCAATGTAAGAAAGATTGTTTTCTTATCCAAAACAGCCACTGGGAGTCCATTTCTTTGAAATTGTATCTGGCAATTTCTGTCTTTTTTGGAGAGGACATTTCTCTCTCTCTCTCTCTCTCTCTCTCTCTCTCTCTCTCTCTCTCTCTCTCTCTCTCTCCCTCCCTCCCTCTCTCTTTCTCTCTCTCTCTCTCCCTCCTTCCCTCTCTCTCTCTCTCTCTCTTCCTCCCTCCCTCTTTCCCTCTCTCTTTTTCTCTCCCTCCCTCCCTCTTTCCCTCTCTCCCTCTCTCTCTCTCTCTCCCCCTCTCTCTCCCTTCCTCCCTCCTCTCCCCTCTTTGCCCCTCCCCTCTCCTGTCCTCTCTTTTCCTTTCTCCTTCCTTCCTTCCTTCCTTCCTTCCTTCCTTCCTTCCTTCCTTCCTTCCTTCCTTCCTTCCTTCTTTCCTTCCCCCCTTCCCCTTCCTTTTTGTGCTAGTACTAGGGCTTGAACTCAGGGCCTTATGCTCTTGTTTAGCTCTTTCCATCAAAACTGGTGCTCTACTTGAACCACACCTCTATTTCTGTCTTTTGATTATGGAGGTGAAATCTCTCAGGCTTTACTGCCTGGAATGGCCTTACCTCTCAAGTAGGTAGAACACAAGAGTGAGCCACCAATGCCCAGCTCTGTATGTCATTTTTTTTTACAATAAATTGTAGTATAGACCAAGCCAGATGCCTATTAAAAATATGGTCACCCCACAATCACACCCCCTCTTCTCTCAAAACTGTTCAGAAACACAGAAGCATCAGCAGTGAGTCTCTGTGTGTGTGTTTAAGCTCTCATCAGTGCTAAGGAAGTATGGTCAGCTGTAGTCATAGTCTCAGTCCAAGGGATAGAAAATAAGTTGTATTGTTAATTGCATTTCATTTATTACTTTTGTGTTTAAATTTCTTAGTAAGGTAGCAGTGTCACAAAACACTTATTTTCTTTGCAGAACTTAAAGTTAAAAAAATTAAATGTGGGATTGAATAATAGGCAAGAAGAAAAAGATTTAGGACTTCTTAATATTTTTTTAAAATACACTTTCTAGTATGGTGCTACATACCTGTAATCCTAGCTTCTTAGGCAACTGAGACCTGAAGGAGCATAGTTAGAAGTTAGCTTGGCAAAAAAGTCCATGAGACTCCATCTCCAGTTAACCAGCAAAGACTAAGTTGGAGGGGTGGCTCAAGTGGGAGAATACCAGCAATCAGCAAGGAAGCTGAATACCATAAATATCTGAGTTCAAGCCCCAGTACTGGCAAAGAAAACATAAACTATCCCTTCCACCAGTTACTTTATGACTTGTTCCTGGCTGTTGATGTTGTATGTATTTGGGATGTGTCAAAATTTACTTTCCATAGTGAAAAAATAATGACATTATACAGCCCTATCAGAAAAAAAGCGTTACTCTTTCAGTCTATGATTTTAATTCTCATGAAGGTGAATTATATGTGAAAGTGAATGTAGAGACCCCACACCATATATGAGTCTTAAAATGAGAGGTCTGTCTGTCTATCTATCTATCTATCTATCTATCTAGATATGATATATATGGTGTATAAATATATAATATATGCATATGTGTGTGTATAGAGAGAGACTGAGGAACCAATGAACAAAGGAAAAAATACTGCACTAAATTTGTAAAAGTAAGCATGTCATCCTTAAATGTGATGGTGTACACTTATAATCCCAGCTACTTGAGAAGCAGAGATAGGAGGATCACGGTCTGATTGAAGCCAGCTGGGGCAGAAGTTAGTGAGCATGTATTAAAAAAAAGATGGGGGAAAGATTAAGATGCTTATTCCTTATCTAAGTCACCTGGGAAGTGTGTGGTAGGAGAATCATGATCTAAGACTGTCCTGAACAAAAGCTAAAGATACCATCTGAAAAAGAAAATGCATGGTGCATGAGCATGTTTCCCTTTTCAAGTTGAATCTGAGCCAGGCTGCTAGTTAACAATGCAAAAACCAAGCATAAATATAGAAAGTAGGAAATATGAATGCAAACATTCTGATGAAGCCAGAGCTCTGATCTCCTTCTGAGGTTTGGTTCTCTTCATTGACAATCATCATTTATAGTCGATCACTAAAGTAATCCACATAAGCTCAAAGTTTATACACTCACATACACACACACACCCACCCACCCACCCACACCCCCTCCCACACACACACCCCTACTAAAAATTTGAAAAAGGCTTTTAGAAAATAAACCAATTTCTTCCTCTCAAGAAAAATGTTCCTATTCCTCTATAGTTTTTACAGAAAATACAGTTTCCCCAACACCATCCTCTAAAGTTAATATAACCAGATGAATGAGATTTCAGTGCCTCCCTGTCCCCACCTCTGGCCACGGGAGTGGCTCTGCTAGGGAGAATGTCACCTCCTCCCGGAGCCCAGGGAACTGGCTCCAAACATTCTCAAAGAAACAATTGTCCCTTTTGACTTCTGCCTCTTTAAAATTGATGAGAAATCAGTCAGCCTGCACTGTCAACTCCACATCCAGCACAGTCACAGTTCCAAATCCTGATTGCATTTTCAGAGAAGAGCATATGTTCACCAATGGTCTTGGAAACAGTTCTTAGACCCGAAGATAATAGACTCATTTATTTCATTCTCAGGGGACCTAGTGACTGCCTCAGATTTCAGAGTTATTGGCAAAAACACAACAAACAAAATGAAGACGTGCTCCTGGTCAGAAACCAATGGCATTCTATCAACTTGGAGACTTTGCTCATCAAGGGTTTATGTTCTCTTGGTTCTAGGAGGGTAGATTTAGCAGTATGTCAATCAGGGAAGATGGCATCCATTAGTAAAGCAGTGACCCAACTCTCTCCGTGGGTATGGGGCATGAACATGAACGTGAGGAAACTGCAGTGTTCTCAGGAAGGCCTCAGCTAGGCAGAGACGTATCAGAGCAGTTTGGCTTAGCACCTCTTCTAGACATCTTTAGAAAGCACAAGAGGCCAGTCTTTCCCAGGTAGTCAGATAACTCAGCCTATCTGAAGTTGAAGGGAAATAAGAGTTATGAATTTTAAAAATGTTTATTATTGATTATTGCGTTTTCCTTCTCAAAGTACCTGTTTAAGCGGTTTGACCATTTCTTTTTACTAATTGTCTCTTCCCTTTAAAAATATTGGTAAATAATTGTACAAAGAGACTTCAATTCAACATGTCAGTTTATGAGTATAATGCATTTTTAAATTAAATATTTTATTTATTTATTTATTTATTTAATTTTCACCAGTCCTAGGGGCTTGAACTCAGGGTCTGGGCACTGTCCTTGGACATTTTTGTTCAAGGCTAGTGCTCTGCCACTTGAGCCACAACGCCACATCTGGCTTTTTCTGTGTATGTGGTACTGAGGAATCAAACCCAGGGCTTTGTGCATGCTGGGCAAACACTCTATCACTAGGCTATGCTCCTGGCCCCAAATTTATTTATTTATTTTTTTGGTCTGTGGGCTTGAGTTGAGGGCCTAGGCACTGTCCTTGAGCTTTTATCATACTCTAGGTTAGCACTATACCACTTGAGCTGCAGCTCCACTTTTGGCTTTCTTTTTTCTTTTTTTGCCGGGTCTGTAACTGGGATTCCTGAGTGCCTGTAGCTACTTTTGCTCATTGGCTAGCAGCCTATCCACTGAACCATGCCTCTAACCCCTGGCCCATTCTCTCTCTCTCTCTCTCTCTCTCTCTCTCTCTCTCTCTCTCTCTCTCTCTCTCTCTCTCTCTCTCTTTTTGGAAGTTAATTGGAGATAAGAGTTTCACAGGCTTTCCTGCCTGGGCTGGCTTTAAACCATTAAACTTAGATGTCAGCTTCCTGAGTATCTACAATCATAGATGTGAAGTCACTGGTACCTGACTATGAGTTTCAATTCAACATGTCTGTTTATGAGGACAGTGCATTTTGATCAATGTCACTCTTTTCATCATTCTCCACCTTCTCTCTCAACCCGACTAATTATCTCAAGCCACCTGATTGCCTAATTCTATTTTTCTTATTGTATTGTAGTTACTTAAATATTCTGGGTAGATCTCTGTCTCTCTCTGTGTGTCTCTCTCTGTATCTCTGTCTCTGTCTCTCTCTGTCTCTCTGTCTCTGTCTCTGTCTCTCTGTCTCTCTCTCTCTGTCTCTCTCTCTCTCACACACACACCCACTATCCATTATGAGCAGTCTTATGTCACCTCCCAGAACTGATCTCAGCATATGCAGATAAAACACGCACACACATAATGCCAATGACTGACACACATTAAAAACAAGTGTCTTGAATATATTTTATGAAATGAGAACTCTGCAGGTTGTCAAGTTTATTTGATCTATACATGGTTGCACAAAGGGGTTAACATGTGCACTTATGTGTCCAGTGAAACTTGATCAGAATCAGCCCCTCATCATTCCCCCCACCTTCCTCTTCCCTCACCAGTCCAGTTTCCCAGTTCATTTTTTCACATATGTATGTTGAGTGTTATGACTGAATCCACCCACCATTCCTCTTTCTATTTATCATTCTCTTCCCACATTTGCCCCTCATTTAGACATGTTTCAGCTTCCTGATAGTCATTTTGGTAAACTTTCTGTTAATTGTTTAAAGGATTTAGACCACAGAGTTTCACTTCTACATGCACTACTTCAATCAGCTTGGTCATAGAGATATGTATGTGTCCTTGTGAATGTTTAATAGGGAGGTTGCAGTTTTGGTCTAAAATCCACATATGGGCCTTCTCTCTACAGGAGGTGCCATTTCTCCAGACCAAGGCTCTGCGTGACCTCCCACACCGAGGGAAATATGGCTGCCCACCTCTAGACTGAACAGGCTACAGTTTGGCTGGAAAAAGGCATGGGAACTCAAGTCTTGCCAAGATAATCTGTTGGGAACCAGGATATCATGCACCCCTTGTCTTCCTGAGCCTGACTTCCAGGTCCATCCATTTCTCTGCAGATGACATTATTTCATTCTTCCTGAAAACCTTTTCATTGGATATGTACACCACATTTTCTTGCTTCATTCATGGATTGATCTGTGCTGTTTCTGTAACTTGGCTATTGGCTGCATGCTATTTTCCCACTCACTTTCCCCCAGAGAGTCATGTATTCCTCCATATCATTTATATGTATTTCTCTCTTTTAGACCTGGGTCAATGGAACAGAATGATCAGACCATTATTTCAAACAGAGCTTATGGAGCCCAGTGAAACTATATGCATACTTTGCCTTTATGAACGATTAACAGCTTCCCATGAAGACTTGAGAAGCTGCACCAAAAGTCCTGATTCATAGATTCCTGGAGGCCAATAACTCCAAAATTACCCTGGGAAAGGTTGTTTTAATTTACATTCTGACCTCTTCTCTGTTCTTGTTCGTGCTGGATACATTCTTGTCCATCTTGCAGAAGACAGCATTTTTCTTATTTTAATTTATGTTCTCTGATCACTACCATCCTTTGAATTTCTCCTGGGAATTGCTTGCTTTCCTAGATGAATTTTAACAAAAAGTATCTACAGTCCTTTATAAATAAGGCTAGTCTGTGGGCAGACATGCCTGGGACTTGTGGTTAGTGATGGCTCTTCTCTAAGGCTAGCATTTGCTGAGCACACCCTGTGTACTAGGCATGCACTATTACATTCCATTCTTGGCATCATTTATAGGACAATTATCATGAGAAGCATGGTATCTGAATATATTGTGCGTATGGTGTGTGGTGGAGGTGTGGTATGGATATGTGGTGTGTGTGGTGTAGCTATCTGTGGCATGGTGTGGGTGTTATGTGTGTTGTCTATTGCTTTGGTCTGCCTGGCTCCCCAGGGGAAAGGCTGCAGGCACAAAGATGGCTTCCTGGGACAGGATTGGGGATTGGGGGTGGATTGGTTGGGTCTTCTCTCTATAGGAGGTGCCATTTCCCCAGTCCAGGGCTCTGAGGGGCCTCCCATACCGAGGGAAGTATGGCTGGAAAAAGGCGTGGGAACTCAAGTCCTGTCAAGATAATCTGTTGGGAGACAGGATCTCGTGACTGGAGAGTAGCAAGGAGATTTCATAAAGCCAGAGACTGAAGTGGGTTGGCACAACTAACTGGAAGGAGGATTCCCTGGCAGATTCCACGTGCTTTCAAGGAAATAATGGGGCATTTCTTGGATTTCCACATTAGTGTCTGTAAGTAACTTTTCTCAGCAGCACGTTTAATCTCAGGTATCTCCTACTCATGTACCAAAGGTGTTGAAACAGGATTTTTAGACCATAGGCCCAGTGTCTAGGAGTTCTAAGTCAGATCCAGCCATTTTCCCTCATATGCCAAATAAAGAGACGGGGTGAAGGAGAAAGAAAGGAGATTTAGTATTACAGGGCATCTTTACTACGTCTCCATTGTTATTCAAGGGAACAGACACTGGCTTTAGGTTCAATAGGGAGAATTAGGGAAGTTGATGAGAAAGGCATGCACAGTTAAAACAGTCCTAAGTTACAGGTACGGCCTGCTTGACCATTGGGTTCATCTTTGTCCTTGGAGAAGTTCTGGAGGAATTATCATTTTATGTCTGGGACAGAAACAAGGTGATCTGCATTTTTGGCTGTTTGAGATGAGAAGAAGACATTATGAATTTGAGGGGCAGTTTGATAGGTGATAGCTAAGAAACTGCAGCGGAGAACAGCTCATACCAAAGGGCCAGTTAAAAGTTTAGGGAAGCCAGAGGCCATAGCTCATACCAGTAATCCCAGCTCCTCAGAAGGCTGAGATCTGAAGATCGTGGTTCGTAGCCAGGCCGGACAGAAAAGTCCCAGGGAGAGTGTCTTACCTCCACTGAATGACTCAAAACAAACAAAAAACCAAAAATGGTGCTGTGGCTCAAAGTGGTAGAGCACTAAACTTGAACAAAAGAGCTCACAGATAGTGCCCAGGCCCCGAGTTCAAGTTCCTGACCACCACCACCACCACCAACAACAACAAAACTTAGAGGACTTTTAGATAATTCACAGAGTCCAGCAAAGTAATCTTTTAAGTTGCCTCTTAAAGTACTAATGAATAAGAGATGCAGGGAATGGATAAATGGATGCCAGATCACCAGACAAGGAAAGTTTGACTGAAGGTTTCCAGCTGGTTCCTATTAACCAAATTGGAGGCAAAATAGGTATTCAAGGTTTCTTGCTGCTGAATTTAAAAAGCTATTTGAGTCTCATGGGCCCTAAACTGAAGTTTGGTTTCAGTGATCCCATAGGCAAGAAACCACAAGAATCTGGAGCGAGGTAGGCAGGCTTGGAATTTCTTTTCCATCTAAAGGTAGTAAAAAAAATAAGCTTTTCAGAATATCTGGAAAACAGGTTAACACTCAAACCCCTCCCCAAGAGAATGTCTTAGATTATTTTCTTCCTGTGTGTGTATGGGTACTGAGGCTTGAGCTCTGGGTTTGGGTGCTATCCCTTAGCTTTTTTGCTCAAGGCAAAAAAGTTCTACTACTTTGAGTCACAATTCCATTTCTGACCTTTTGATAGCTAATTAGAGATGAGAGTCTCACTGACTTTCCTACCTAGGCTAACTTTGAACCACTGTCATCAGGTCTGTGCCTCCTTAGAAGCTGATATTACAGATGTGAGCAATTGGCACCCTGCTTGATTTCACATTGTCTTGTACATTCTTTAGTATTTGCCCTGTGAAGACTGAATCATAGGCATTCAAAAGACGTGTGTATATGTGAGAGGGAGAGGGAGATGCACGTCTTTATATTAATCTGAAAATACACAATAGAAAATGATGCACATTCTTCTAACACATACTGTTAATTTTTTATATGGTCCATCATGATCAATATTTTATTTCTTGGTAATAGTGCCTCAGATATATTTCCTAGCTGCTTATCATTATTCTGAAGCAGGTCATTAGGATGCCACAAGATTTTTTTTTTTTACTAGTAGAAATAATGGTGCAGCCAGAGCCTTGGTGCAGAATGTGTTTAACACGTGTTACCACATTGTTCTCCCAAGAGCTGCATCCAGCAGACTATATCGCCACACCGGGGTATCTTCAACATAGCCACGACAGACCTTGTCTAGCTCTCGCAGAGGGTATGAGAAGTCCTGCTCCTCTCAGGCCATGGGGCTCTGAGGCGATTCCAGGTGCCACTGGCCCCTAGATTTTCTCAATACTCAGTGTGGTGTCACCAATGGTCTTCCATGATTGCTAAAACAGAAGTTGCTGATTCCAAGTCCTTCTTAATCTCATCTGGATGCTCAGACTTGGGTCAACCCATTGGATACAGTTCCCAGTTATTCCATAACACTGATCTATTTTGTAGATAGGAGTACAGGCCATTACTAATTGGCTTTAAGCAAGAGATACTACCACAGGTGACCTGGGTAAGCTTGCTTTAACTGGCCAAAAGGGCTCAGAAGTAGAGTGGAGAATCAAGTGCTGGTGGCTCATGCCTGGAATCTTAGCTACTCAGGAGGCTAAAACTGGAGAATCTTGGTTTGAAGCCAGATTGTACACAGAAGTCCATGAGAATCTTATTTTAAACTAACAACCCAAAATTCATAAGTGTAGCTTAAGTGGGAGAGAGAGAGAGAGAGAGAGAGAGAGAGAGAGAGAGAGAGAGAGAGAGAGAGAGAGAGAGAGAGAGAGAGAGAGGTGGGAGGAGAAAGAAAAATCAGAGTAATGGATAGCAGCCTCAGATTCCTGCCCTAAGAGTTCCAGTCTTCCTTTCCTCTGAGCCTCCCTGGTGGAAGGCCCCCACAGTTATGCACTAATTCTCCTAGTAACTGGGTTTGCTTCTCTGAACTTTGGCTGATACATTCCCCAGAGCCTTGTCATCTGCCTTCTGGTCCCTTCCCCATCTTTTCATTGCTCATCACAACCTTTCCTCTATTCCTTTCAGAAAGAACATCCTTATATATCACTCTCCAGTCTTTTGGCACTGCCTGGGCAGATATAGCATAAAGATAGAAAAGCCAGTTACTAAAAAGGGAGCCACAAACCAGGAGGCATTCACAACTTTTTGTTCTCCCACATCCCACTATATATATATATATATATAAAAAATCAAAATCCAGAACACTTGAATTTTGTTGTAAACATCCTTACAACTCAGCCCCTATCATTCGCGTTTTACAATATTTACTGAAAAGATGATCTGACATCCATGGGTCTGTCTACTCACCCACCACTCCCCCTCTGTTTTTCCCATGCATTTCAAAGTAAGTTGCAGACTTCAGCTGCCTTAAGTTCTTCAGCATGTTCGCCACTGCAGAGAATTTGATATTTGTTTGCAGTTTCTTTTCTTCCTTTTTTTTTTAAGGACAATTTCAAACAATGAGATGCTTCAGTCTAAAAGGATATAGTTTAGTGAGCTTTAAAAAAAAATCCACTCTCCATTGCAGGGAAAAGGGGTACATAAATACAGGATTCAGTAATAAATACTAAAAATAGGAACTATTGTCTAGTTAAAAGAATTGTAAAATACTAGAATTCAAAAGCCCTGATTTTGTAGAACAGAATGGAATAAAAGCCTAATAAACCCAGCATTATTAACATAGCCACTGAACTAATAGAGCCCAATGGAAATCCTACCTTGGGCACAAGGAGGTCAAAAATTAAGCAACTTGAGGTGACTCCCTTAGAACGAAGAATATAGACACAAATTCATTCCAGGTATCTGTTTGCCTGGAGTCTTTACCATATGTGGTATTCTGGCTCTAACAGCAAGGCACGTTATCTTTAGGGACCATGTTATCTCTCTCTCTTACCAACTTATTACTTGAAATTATAAGAGCCTATTTGCTGTGCCAAGGCTGTGATATATATATATATATATGTTATTTTTTTCCTGGTAGTATGATTCTAAAATGACCTTATATTTTCCCCCACTATTTAGATGATGAATATTTAACTTTCTCAATACGCTCTTGTTACATGTAAAATAAATTTGTTACAATATCCCCCCCCCCCCAAAAAAGTACATCCACTCAAGGAAGCAGAGATCCTTTCCTAGGACACTTACATCACCCATCATTTGGGTTCTAATAGTGCCAGATTGACTATTCCTTATTGCTTCATTCTAGCAGAAGCAAACACTGACTTGATTTGATTCTTCCTCCCACCCCGCATCACAGTTGTTTTACTTGTGGAACAAATTCAACATAGAATCTTTTTTTTTTTTTTTGCCAGTTGTGGGGCTTGAGCTCAGGTCCTGAGCACTGTCCTTGGACTTCTCTCAAGGCTAGAGCTCTACCACTTGAGCCACAGTACCACTTCCAGCTTTTTTCTATGTATGTGGTGCCGAGGAATCAAACTTGGGTCTTCGTGCATGCTAGGCAAGCACTCTACCACTAAGCCATATTCCCGGCCCCTCAACATAGAATCTTAAAGTATGCATTTCTTAGCTTCTGGCTTCTCCATTCAGTGCAACATTTTTGAAATTCGTCTATGGTGTGGGAATATTAGTATTAGCTATTCTACATTTCAATTGAGACACATAAAGAAATGTATAATGAACCATGAGTATACCACTACTGTGTACATAGTCCACTGTCAATAGGTGTTTGGGTTGTTTTGTCTATTTTGAATATGGATATCATGATTAATCTTATATGTGTTTGCTTTATGTGGGTTTTATTGTGTGTATGGAATATGTGTATGTGGTGTATATGTTTGATTATCATGGTAGAGTGTAGACAGTGGCTATCAGATTTTTTTGTAGATTTTTTTTGTCGCTTGGGTTAATATGTGAAATTGAGTTTGCTGTGTCACATGAAAGGTTTGTATTTAGTTCTATCTGAAGCTGCTAGATTGTTTCTCGAAGTGGTTCTACTCTTTCACACATCTACTGGCAGTGTTTGAGGCTTCTGATTTCTCTACAATCTCACAGATACTTGGCATTATCAGTCTTCTGTTTTTAGCCATTCTTGGAAGATAGAGTGATATCTCATTGTGGTTTTAACTTGCATTCCCTGCACCCACCCCACAAGTAAGGTTGAGATTTTAAAAATAATTCATGGCAGCATTGTCTTTTAATCATGTGCTGTAAACTCTTGAAATATCCTCCATCCTCAGCTTCGTAGGGAATAAGAAAAAGTAATAGGTTCAATATGATGAAGGTACATTAGATATATGTATGGAATTATCCTAATGAAACTCATTACTTTGCACAATTACTATATGCAAATAACAATTTCAAGTAGAATCACTTTCTTCTTAGTTGAGAAGAATATTAAAGAAAACTCATTGGCAGTTGGAAATGGTGAATATTGCTTTATGACTAAAAATATCATGTAGCTTCATCCCAAAATCACTATCTATCAATCATCTATCTATCTATCTATCTATCTATCTATCTATCTATCTATCTATCTATCATCTTTATTTTTTAAATCAGGGTGATGTATAAAAGGTTACAGTTACATTCATCATGTAGTGGGTACATTACTTCTTGAATACTGATACTCCTGCCCATGTTTTTCTCCCACTTTCCCTTCTCCACCCTCACTTCGTAAATATTAATCAATGTTTTCCCAGCTATTCAATTATGATAAATGTACAGAATTAGAAATAAGTTTACATAAAAGGTTCAGATAGTGCAAGTATGTGAATACACATTGAAAGAGCAGGATCTAGAGACCCGAGAGGTAGGAAATATTCGGTTTTTCATTTCAGTCCACTGGGCTGAGCTTGCACACTTTTGCAGAATAGGAAATGAGGGTAAATTTGGCATTATCCCTAGGCAGAGAAAATTTTATATGGCCCAATCTCAAAGGCTCATCAAAGTCTCCTGGAGGCTACCAGAAATTATTATACAGTTTTCCCAATACCATGTATTGATGAGACTATCTTTTTCCTATTGGCATCTTTGTGTTCATGGGTTTATTTCTAGGCTCTCCATTCTCATGGTTTTATATGTATGTTTTTATGTCAGGATCATGGCTTTGGATGACAACAGTGTGATAACATAGCTTAAAATCAGGCTATAATGCTTCCACATTTGCTCTTCCTTCTCCTGACTTCTTTATCTATTTGGGGTCTTTGAAAATTCTCTATAAATATTAGGAATATTTTCATCACTATACAGAATATCCAGGATATGAAATCAGTATAAGAAGTCTCTTTTAACAGATGAATGAAAAAATACAGCATAGATGTACAATTTAATATTATTTAATCATTAAAAAAAAGAGAGAGATCCTGCCAGTTGCAACAACTTGAGTGGCCCTGAAGGGCAGAGGACTACGTGAGACAAACCAGACATAGAAAGTCAAATACTATGTGATCAATTCCAGACAAGGAAGTCGAATACTGTATGATAGATTTCCTCAGGTGAAAGCTTTTAGCTTCTTAGACTCCAAGAGCAAGATGACTGCCAGGATGTGTGAGAGGGTGAGAATAAAGAGATGTTAGTCACAGGATACAAACTTGCAGTTATAAAATGTTACATTCTAAGGATGTAATGGGTATCATGGCAACCATAGTATAGGAGTATTTTCCAGGAAGGTAGATCTTAATGGTCATTCTCTCAACTACACACACACACACATACACACACACACTAACTTTAGAGATAATAGGTTCATTTGTTTTATTGTGATCATTTCACAACACACCTGGTATCATCACATAGATACCTTAAACACAATTTTAAACTTGTCAACTACACTCAATAAAACTGGAAAAAATCCTAATTCTCTAAACAAACAAATAGAAAAACATAAATGAGCTGGATACTGGTGACTCACATCTATAATCTTAGTTACTCAGGAGGCTGAGATCTGAGGATCCCAATTTGAAGCCAGCACAGGCAGAAAAGCCCATGAGACTTATCTCCAATCAACCACCAGAAAACTGGAAGCGGCAGTGTGAGCCTAAGTGATAGAGTGCTAGCCTTGAGCAAAAAGCTCAGGGATAAGGCTTAGCCCAGTTAAGACCCATGACTGACAACCAACGAACAAACAAAACAACAGAATTTCATCTTGTCCATGGCAAGTGGTGCTAACAGGAACATTCTGTCTGTTCTTTAGGGATGGACAGTCACCATCCCAGGATAAAGGGAAGGCCTAGATGATGGGAACACAGGAGCTTCTTCCAACGAGGCTTCAGCGAGTTTCAGAGTCTGAGCGACAAACTCTGGAGTAAGACCATGTCTGCACAGAACTGGGGAGATTCCATGCACAGGCAGAGGCTTGTCTTTATCTCCTTCCTCTCTGCAGAGTAATTTACATGTTTTCTTTGATTTGAGTAATGTGGTACCTCACGACTATCATGCTGATGCAGAAACAAACATTTTTCTTTTTTTTTTTTCTAGGATGTATCCAGATGGGGAAGCTGATGTGGGCATGTCTGGAGATGTTGATCTGGGGCTGCAAGTCAGCTGCCCTTCTCTTCCTTCTGGCCTTTTTTCTTTTTTTTTTTAAACATTTTATTTATTTATTTTTTGCCATTCTTGGGCTTGGCTCAGGGCCTGAGCACTGTCCTTGGATTTTCTCAAGGCTAGAGCTCTACCACTTGAGCCTCAGCACCACTTCCAGCTTTTTTCTATGTATGTGGTACCGAGGAATCGAACCCGGGTCTTCATGCATGCTAGGCAAGCACTTTAACCATTAGGCCAAACTCCCGGCCCCTTTTTTTTTTTTTTTTTTTAAACAGTGTTGTCCCCGCTTTTTTTTTTTTCCCTTTTTTTTTTTTTTTTGGTGCTGATACTAGGACTTGAACTTAGAGCCCAGACACTGTCTTTGAACTCTTGTGCTCAAGGCTAGTGCTCTATCACTTGAGCCATAGCACCAATTCCAGCTTTTGGGGGGAGATGAATTGGAGATAAGAATCTCATAGACTTTTCATGCCCAGGCTAAATTCCAATAAAGAGCCTCAAATCTCAGCCTGTTTAGTAGCTAGGATTACAGGTGTGAGTTGATGGGTTTTTCTTTTGTTGTTGTTGTTTGCTTAGATAGGATGTACAGTGTCCCCTGAACTCTGTTCTGGTCTGTCATCCTTGAGGGATCGTGGTTGCTGTGGGCCCCACAGAGCCCCAGAGGAATACATCCCCACCATGTTGAATAGGACAAGAGAAAGAACTTGGGAAACCACAAAGATTAGGTGAAGAAACCAGGAAATGTCTCTCAGCATGACAACTGTCATTTTAGGGTATGTTCTTCATTTTGCGCTTTCATTTTGTGCTGATTCTGGGACTTGAACTCAAGGCCTATGCATTGTCCCTTAGGTTGTTTTTCAAGGTTGGTGTTCCACCACTTGAGCCACAGCTCCACTCCTTTTGGAGATTCATTAGAGATAAGAGTCTTACAGAGTTTCTTGCCCTGGCTGACTTCCAACTGTGGTCCTAGGGTTTCAGCCTCTATTAAAAATGATTAATTTTGAAATTCAAAGTTAATTTTAATAAAAATGTATTACTTAATAATTTTAAATTAATTTAAAAAATTATCTTTAAGTACTTGTACAAATGAGGTGCCATATAAAAAAGCAGTTTGTGAATACCATGTCACCCCTTCTACATTTTCAATCCTCTTTGCTCCATCCCTTTAATTTCTTTTCTTAAGTTTTTGGTATATATAATGAATTCTTGATTGCATTTTATCCCTCTTCTCCACTTCCTTCGTCTCCCTTTCTACCTGTGGCCCTATCTCCCTTGCATGTACCCATTTCCTGGTGTTGATTTTGCTGGGCTTTGACCTAGTCTTTCTTTCTTTCTTTTTTTTTTTTTTTTTTTTTTTTGCCAGTCCTGGGCTTAAGCTCAGGGCCTGAGCACTGTCCTTGGATTTTTCTCAAGGATAGAGCCTTACCACTCTACCACTTGAGCCTTAGCACCACTTCTGGCTTTTTCTAAGTATGTGGTACCAAGGAATCGAACCTGGGTCTTCGTGCATGCTAGGCAAGAACTCTACCAGTAGGCCAAACTCCCGGCCCCTGACCTAGTCTTTCTAAAAGATTCTATTTGAGCTCTCCAAAGAGACTTATACTTCAGCTAATTTATTAATTCAGTAACCACTTGCCTATCACTCATTATGTTTACTTATAGATTTATAGGCACTTTCTAGCTACTACAAATGAAGAAGACCATGCAACCTTTGTTTCTCTGGGTCTGGCTTACTTGAGTCAATATCATTTTTTCCAGTACTTTCCATTTACTTATGAATGGTACAATATCATTCTTTCTAATAGATAAGTAAAATTTTATTGAGGGGCATCTGAGCTGATTCCAGAACTTGGCTATGGGGAATAGTATGTAATGAACACGATTACACTGATGACTTAACCTTGTTTGTGATCTATGGGATAAATGTGCAGGAGTGAAATTGCTGGGTCATAGGGCAATTCTACATTTAATTTTTTGAGGAATCTCCATTCTGCTTTCTAGAGTGGCTGAGCAGTGTATCAGAGTTCCCTTTGGTCTGCATCCTTGCCAACATTTTCTTAAAATTGTTTTTTATTGTTGGAATAATGTCTAGAGGGATTACAGTTACATTCGTCAGATGGTGGGTATATTATTTCTCGAAGTTTGATACCCCTTCTCATGTTTTTTGTCTTCCTTTCCCTCTCCCCTCCCCCTTGCCAGCATTTTTGTTGTCTGTTTCCTTGATCATGGCCATTCTAATCGGAGTGAGGTGGAATCATGGTGTTGTTTTGATTTATATTTCCTTTATGGACAGAGATGTTGATGCTCATGTGTCTATTGGCAATTTTTATTTCTTCCTCTGAGAGGTCTCTCTTTAACTCAGCCTATTTGTTCATTTGATTGTTGTTTCTTTGAGTGCTTATTTTTGAGGATTTAATTTTTTGAGCTCTAAGTATATTCTGGATATTAGGTCCATGTCTGAGAATGGTAGATCTCAGCTCTTGAGTAGCTAGGATTATAGGTGTGAGCCACCAGCTTCTGGATTTTTCACTTTATTCCTAGATGGTCTTAACTACTACACAAGTCTGGCAAAGCAGAGCTCTGGAGTAAGACAGGCAGAGCAAGCATGGCCACAGGGCAAGGAGCATACCTATCCATTGTCAGCAGGTGGAGCATAGTCACTTATCTGAGGGGACAGATGGTATGGTACCTCGTTCACACGTGGGTAGCAGGCACAGGTGAGGGCTCCTCACATAAGGTCATGCTAGTTCGGGTTTTACTGGGTGGAGCCTACTTTTCCCAGCATGTATCCATGAGGGAGTGGGGTCACCACCCACCACAGTGCCAGTGAAAAGGCTCTGCTGATGGTGAAAGATATCTATATCACCTTGGAATCTATTTAAGGAACAGCAAAAATATTGTATAGATAACACCATGCTGTTGAAAGAAGCAGCTCCAAGTGGAGCTCTTCTCTATTTTCCCTCCAATGAGTTTGTCCTAGTGAACATCATTATGAACAGGATCTCTAAACTTGCAATAGAGCCCCTACTTTGTGATTTATTTTTGGTTGGTTTCCTGGGGGGGAACTAATTTTTCCTTTTAAAGCAGCAACATTTGAAAGTCTAATATTTTATTATAACCATCACTAGGACTGTTTTCCGTGGGAAAGAATTTCTGATTTTTATCATGGAAATCAATGCAGAAGTATGGTTTGGGTTACTGAGCATCACTGAAAGCTGTGAAACAAAGTTAACCCTCAGCTCCCTGGAGTGTCTCATAGGACACCTGGATACCATTTTCTAGTCAGGGAAGTGCCTCCTCCCCAGCATGGCTGCTGGTGGAGAATGCATCCCTATTAAATGTGCTCTGGGAAGCCATGGATTTCTTCCAGGGACAAGTTGGCTACCTCCCTTACAAATAGCAAGAATAGACCTGAACTTTCTTTTGGGTAATTTTGATGGTCTTTGTTGAAGACAAGAAGCAATTTCAAGATGACATGTCCAACTAAAACTTCAAGAGATTCAGCAACATTTCTTTCTCTCCCTCATCCCCTCCCATCTGTCCATCCATCCGTCCGTCCTTCCTTCCTTCCTCGCTCTCTCCTCCTCTCTCTTTTTCTTTCTCCCCTTCCTCCCTCCCTCCCTCCTTCCCTCCCTCCCTCCCTCCCTCCCTCCCTCCCTCCCTCCCTCCCTCCCTCCTTCCTTCCTTCCTTCCTTCCTTCCTTCCTTCCTTCCTTCCTTCCTTCCTAGCTTGTTTCTGTGCTGACACTGGACTTGAACTCAGGGTCTCAGGCTTTTTATGCTTAGCCTTTTCTCTAGAGGTTGGTGTCTTATTACTTGAGCCACAGCTCCATTTGCAGCTTTTTTGCTTGATAATTGACAATAACGGTCTCAAAAGCTTTTCATCCTGGGCTGGCTTTGAACCATGATCCTCAGCCTCCTGAATATGTAGGTTTAGAGGTGTGAGGCACAAGTACCTGGTTCTAAAACATTCTAAATATGCTTTGTCCTAAGGTGCTTCAGTGAACCAGGATATGCTGCCATTTCAAGGAGTAGAACACATTAAAAAAATCCTTCTAAATGTAAGGATCTGAGCTGATTACCACTCGTGTGCAGGCATCCTATCGTCAAGAAAAGAATTCAGGACTCAGGCTTTCTTGGAAAGCATCACAAAAAAGTATTTAGTTTGATATTTCAGCACATTTGGAAATCAAAGGAAGGCCAATGGAACCCATGAAGGGACATCCAGAAGTGCAGGGACCATCCCCACATTCACCTCCTTGATATTTCCCCAACTCTCTCCA
Source organism: Megascapheus bottae (assembly GCF_031878675.1). NCBI lineage: Eukaryota > Metazoa > Chordata > Mammalia > Rodentia > Geomyidae > Megascapheus > Megascapheus bottae. The sequence continues at coordinate 31,353,001 of NC_143511.1, read as the reverse complement.
TTCCCTGGAGCTTTGTCAGTGTCTTGAGCACAAATTCCTACTTGCTCACAGACTAATCTCTCCCTCCCTCCCTCCCTCCCTCCCTCCCTCCCTCCCTCTCTCTCTCTCTCTCTCTCTCTCTCTCTCTCTCTCTCTCTCTCTCTCTCTCTCTCTCTCTCCCTCTCTCTCTCTCTCCCTCTCTCTCTCTCCTAGCACGGCTATGTGCTGTGGACTACTAGGGTCTGTGGACTGAACAATTGGTCTTGCCAAACCTGCAGGCCATATGAGCTGCCTGTTATGGAGCAGGGCAGCCTGGGCTGACAGTGTGAAATATAGAATGGAGAGACCTTAGGGCTTCCTGGAGCTGCCATGCTGTGGACTGTGCAACTTTCATTTTTTCCCCTTGTTACAGAATGAATATATATTGATTGTTACAGAAAATTATAAAAAATAGGAATAGGAAAAGAAAATGGGTGGCACCTATTTTGTCTGGCTCTGAACATTCCCATGATTCTCCTGCTTCCACCTTGCAGTCCTGCCGCCTCACCACCATGTAAAGGTGAGTGATTTGTTATGTGCAAGCGGCTCACACTGGTACTGTTAGCTATTCAGGAGGCTGGGATATGAGGATCACTGTTTGAAGATAGCCCAAGCACAGACACTTATCTCCAATAAACCCCCCAAAAGCCAGAAGTGGCTCAAGAGGTTGAGCTCCAGTCCTGCATGCCATGGTCAGCAAGAGTGCCTGCCCTTGAGTTCAAGCCCCAGTACCAGTGAGCATGCGCGCGCCATGTGCGCGCAGCGCGCGCACACACACACACACACACACACACACACACACACACACTTTACAGGATCTTCCTTTCCTCCACTCCTCCAGTCACCCCAGAGCTGTGAACTTACAGTCAAGGTTGGAGATACTCATCTCTCCTGTGTGTGTGTGTTGCTCCTGCTGCCTGTAATTCCGGCCAACGTGAAACTAAACTCTGCAGCTTCGCCCTCCACTGTCCTTCCCTGGGTCACAGCCTCTGCAAGTACCTTTTCTATTGTCTTATGCACTGCCATCTTCCTAGATAGAGAGAGGATTTACACTCAGAGACTTCTGGATTCTGTGGTTATTTGGTATGAAGAATAAGGTCCTCAAGGTCAAGTTTTAGGTTACAAGAAGTGACAGCCTTGGCTAGGTATTGCGAGATTGTCTGCCAGACAGTTTCCAGCTCATTTTGGATCGCTATGTTCTCCAACCCCAGTGAAATCTGCAGGACCTGTTTTTTTTTCCACCCAGTTCCCATAGTACCTCATACCACAGCCTAAGGCGAGCATTCATCATCTTTAAATCTTTGTCAGCCTTCTATCAAACAGAAACTCAGTGACTAAGCCACCATCTCCAGCCACCTTTCTTCAAAGTCATTCCATCATCCTACCCCTTCCCCCTCCAATTTCCCTGCAGGAAGCAGTAGATACTGGATTTCTCAGAAGGAAGGTTATCTTTAAAGTGCTTTGACTCGTCAGCTTGCCTTGTATTACAACAGCCCAGCTTCAAGGCACTGGGCTTTTCGCATACTTCCTCGAAACAGAAAATACACTTCCGAAGTAGCTAGGATTTCAGGCTGAAACCAGTGTCTTCAGCTGAGGCCTGTTCCTATTCGCTCGAGCTTTACGCAAGCGAAATGTAATCGGGGATCTTAAAGCCTTTACCTCAAAGACAGACAGCAAAACACCTGCAGATTAGAACTGGAGGAGGTGATCTCTTGTGAACTTTGAGAATTGCTCCTGGCTAAAAGTCAGGGAGGTGGGGTTGCCTCATGAAATTTTAATCTGTGATAATGAACTGATCACACAAAGGTTCTATCTACCTCCACCAATCCACCTGCCAGGCACTTCGTATTGTCAGAGTTGGGAGTTCCTAGAACCAAGATCCAAGTAAAAGTACATGAGCACAAAGAAGGACATACTTGACAACTGTTCCTCCTCACACTGGGCCACCTATATATTAATGTGTTCTGAGTCTGTCCAGATGGAAGGTTGGTCCTTCCTAGCAGAGTAAATGACACTCTCTGGGATGCTGACTTTTCCCCTTCCAGTCATCTGTAGTGGGAACATTCTAACTCTAGGATCCCCTCAAGCCAGTGGGGTACCAGGAGGGGCCACTCCCATTCTCCAGGGCCTTTCACCTCCCTGAGGGTGTCTGACTCACTCAGCCCAAGACAGACAAGCGGGGTTTTGTCCCAGCTGTGCTTCATTTGCCACTTCAGAGCCTCTCTCCTGTTGACATTGCAAAACAGCAAAAGGCCTCTCAATGTGTTCACAGTGAATGGACAATGGACAGACCCAAGTAGGTCAGCTGGGACCCTCCACAGCTTTCTGGGTGAGCAATCACATCTGCTTTTCTAGCCTTATTCCCAGGACTTCCATTGTGTCCACCTCCGCCTGGTCACTCAGCCTATTCCAATGGACAAAGGCAGTGGAGGACATGCAGCTCTGTAGGAGGCTTCTCTTGGGGTGGCCTCTGACACCTTCTCGTTCTGTGACATTTCGTGTGAAGTTGGTTGATTAACTGCTTCTCTGTCATGCTCACTGGGCTGTAGGAAGTGCAGGGAGAGGAGAGCCTTCGCTCAGGGTGTTTGTTCCTCTCATCCCTGTCTGTCTGGGCAGCTTAGGTGCTTCCTCTTGGTAAAAGCTGCAGGCTTACAGAAGGCTGGCACTGCCTAGGATGGGAAGGACAGTTCACACCCCAGAGATCAAGGGGTAGGGCCTGAAGATTCTCTCTTGTCTCTCTCTCTGTCTCTGTCTCTCTCCGACAGTATCGGGGCTGGAACTCCAGGCTTCTCACTTTCGTTTGATTTTTCTGCTCCAGGCTTTGTTCTACCACTTGAGCCACGCCTCCACTTAGAGCTTTTGGAAGGTTCTCTACATAGGGTTGGCTTTTTAACAACCTAGGTTAGTAAAACCTTTGAAAATAATCTTCTTTTAATTCCTAGTTGAGCAAGTGAACACGAGGATATTATAGCTTTAATTTGTATCATTGGTTTAGAAATGAAGCTGGGCAACCTTTCATGTTTTTATTAAAGTTTTCTTTGCATCCTTCGCCTTGTTTTGGCCTTTCATTGATTTGTAGGAGCATCTTTTACGTGTTAGAAATAGGCTGTACCAATCAGTAACAAGTCTTTCAACTTGTTAATCATCGATTGCTGGTTTCCTTAAGTTTTCCACCAGCAATGAAGAACGTTGCTTCTTCCACTCCTCCACATGGAGTCAGCTCTGAGCATTATAATCATAAAAAATAAAACAAATCATATATCTGGGTGCCAGTAGCTCATGTATGTAATCCTAGTTACTTAGGAGGCTGGGATCTGAGGATCACAGTTTGAAACCAGTTTGGGTCAGAAAAAGTTCATGAGACTCTCATATCCAACAAACTACTCAGAAAAAACTGGAAGTGGTTCTGTGGCTCAGGTAGTAGAGCACTATCCTTGAGCACAAAGAAGGTCAAGGACAGTATCCAGGCCATGAGGTTTAGCCCTAAGACCAGCAAAAAAACAACCACCATCACCAACAAAAACCCTCAACATCTATTATTATCTCTCTCTCCCTCCCTCTCCCCCTGCAACTGGTGGCTATAATCCTGTAGCTACTTGGGAGGCTGAAATCTGAGAATCACAATTTGAAACCAGCCTGGACAGGAAAGTTTATTAGACTCTTATCTCCAGTTAACTAGCAAAAAGCTGGAAGTGGAGGGATGGTTCAAATGGTGGAGTACCAGTCTTTAGCAAAAAAAGTAAAGTGAACACATCAGGCCCAGAGTTCCAGCCGCCAGCCTTGGGGAAAAAAGTAAAATAAAGAATATTTTCAGATATTAAAAAGTCAAGATAATTTATTAACAGCAGTATTATCCCCAAACAAAATGTAATTGTCTTTCAGGGAAAGGGAAAATTATAATAGATGGGAAATTGAGTAGAGTTCATTGATGTTTGAATACAGTCCATTGTAGGATCAGTACTTCTCACTCACCTAAATTTCTTGAGTTTTTCCAAGTTAATTGTTCAAGGTTCATTGTCTGCTGGGCTTTTTAGGTTGCCCACGCATGTGTGCACACACGCACACTTCTCACATCTTAAGTTAGAGAGGGTCTGTATCTTGTCACTCATCTGTTTATTCACTTTTGAGCTAGACAAATTTTTATCCATCCCTTCTCTGGTTTTTTCCCAGTCTCTGTGCCTTTGTGACATGTAACTGTGAACAGGATATAAAACATGTTGAATATTTCCAAGACGATCTTAAGATAATTCCTGTGACATTCCCGTGATTGATTTATCCTTTGAGTAGAATCAGAGACTCATGTCTTTCTCTGATATTTGAGAAGAGGAGGGCCTTAGAGCAGCTTTTTCCCCCACCTTTTTTTTTTTTTTTAAGTTTTGTCTTCCTCTAGCTGTTTCATGTAACGTGGCACTGGTGCACTGCCCACTCTGGTATTTATTTCAAATGTTTTAGCTTGTCCTGAATTAGCTGTGGTTTCTAACATTTGTAATTAAAAGACATCAGTCCTGCTCTGTACCTGACCAGAGGCACACCACAAAGGGACAATTCTTCACAAATTATAACCTTGAAGTTGAGGAGCTGTGCTGTACTCCTTTGCTAGTGGCACGAAGGCTGTGCAGAATTCTTCTGTGGATAACTCATGTGAAACACAGGCTGGCCATTTTAAAACAACAGCAACCAAGATGCAGATACTGTATATAATACACATTTTGGGGGTTTCCGCCATTCCATCCATCCCAGGTTAGAAAATTTGTTCAACAATTCACAGAACCCAGAAAGCACTGTATTTATGCTTAGTAGATACCACAGCTAACAGAAGAGATGTTCATGGGAGAGGGTCTGGCGTCTTCCTCTCCTCTCTGGCCTGCCACTCTCCCAGTCCTTCTCTGCATTTATCACTCCACAACCTCTCTGAACTTGCTCATTGAGGGGTCTTCAGGAGGTTTCATTCCTTAGGAATAACTATATGACAGGTCATGGGTGATCAATCCAACCTTCAGCCTTCTCCCTCCCCAGAGGTCAGGACATAGAACTGAGAATTCTAACCCTGTAATCCTGTGGCTGGTATATCTGACCAACCATCCCTTCCCTGAAACTATCCAGGGTCCCCAGGCACCAGTCATTTATCTATTATACAAAAGATACTCTCATTACTCAGAATCTTCCAGGGCTCTTTGGAGTTGTATGCCATGAACCATGAATGGAGACCAGATGTTGTTTTCTATTATAACTCAGAAATAAAATGGCATCCTGTAATAAATACCTCCTTGCACTGAGGATTGAACAACATTCGCCTCTCTCTCCTAGTAGAGGATACAGCCAGGACCTGGCTCAGGGATCTAGCTGACCTCTTGTTTTCTACAAGGGCAAAGTCCTCCATCAGAGGATTGACAAGGTAGGAAAAAGTCCCACATTCTCATGCTCTTCATCTCTGGCTCATAGCCTCCGTTTCTCATCCATGTTTTCACACTTAATGATCAAATCTACAGGGACAAAGATGGAGGGTACACATTTGAGGAGAACTTGTTAAGGCTATACAGGATATACAAGACACTGCTAAAATCATATACTTTGGTTCTTGTGGGAAGCCTTGATTAAATTTGATTTCCAACAGAATATAGGGAGATATTAAGATCTTTGTTAATAGGCTGGTTTAATAAATACAATATATATAATATGATAGGGCAAACTATCATCCATTAATCAATAAAAATTTGGTACAACACATGATTTAATTTCAGAAGCTCACATGTGAGCTAATTTACATTATTGAAACTATATTAATTATGAAGCCCCCTTAGCTATTTCCTGGGTCTCTGTTAAAGATATATCACCAATAAGTTCATCATCTTCTTATTTTTTATTATTCAGTAGCCTCCTTACTGTACCATGATCCTCACATCTCAGGCCCCTCAGTAGCTAGGATTACAGGGCTATCTTTTTAACCTAGAAAGATTTTCATAGCTTTATTAGTCCAGAGTTGCCTTTTAATTTTTTAGTTAGTACTATACAGTGTTTGAGTATGATGCTTTTCAAAATATTGGCAGGGTAATTGACATGGAATTTGTGTGTGTGTGTGTGTGTGTGTGTGAGATAGGCTTGAACTCAGTGCTGGGCACTTTCTCTGAGCTCTCTTGTTCAACGCTAGAACTACCACATTGAACCACAGCACTACTTCTAATTTTCTGGTGGTTAATTGGAGATAAGAATCTCACAGACTTTTCTGCCCTGGCTGTCTTTGAACTATGATCTTCAGATCTCAGCCTCCTGAGCAGCTAGGATTAAAGGTATGAGTCACTAGTGTTCAGCCTGACATGGAATTTTTTTTTGCCATTCCTGGGCTTGAACTCAGGGCCTGAGCACAGTCTTTGAATTTTCTCAAGGCTAGAGCTCTACCACTTGAGCCTCAGCACCACTTCCAGCATTTATTCTATGTATGTGGTACTGAGGAATTAAACCCAGGTCTTCGTGCATACTAGGCAAGCACTCTACCACTAGGCCAAACTCCTGGCCCTGACAAGGTATTTTTTAAAGTCTATTTTTCCTATATGCATATAGTTATTATATTTATCTACAATCAAATCAACTGCAGAAAATAAAAGGCTACTGGAATATGAAATAATTATTGGCATACATGAATCTGATGAAAATGTAATATTCAGGTTTGTACATCTTTACCAAAATTCTCCACCTACTAAATATTTCCTATGTACCAGCTATATCTCAAGCTCTCATTCCATTGGACACTGAGATAAAGTTTAAACAGAGTAGACCCAGTTCCTGGCTTCCTACAGCTCAGTATCAAGAGAAGAGATAAATAATTATACAAGCAATGACAGATTGTTCATGACAGAGAAGTACAGATGGACAGAGAAATGCAGAATGTCATCTATTATAGACACCAATAGCATTATTTATTATTATTATTATTATTACTATTATTATTATTTTGGTGTTTGTATGGTGACTTGAATTTAGGACTTGAACACTGTCCCCTTAGCTTTTTCTGCTCAACGTTGAGGCTTTACCACCTGAGCCATGGCTCCACTTCTAGCTTTTTGGTGGCCAATTGGGGATAAAGAATCTCACAAATTTTCCAGAATGGATGGCCCGCCTAGTCTCAGCCCTCAGATCTCAGCCTCCCAAATGGTAAGGATTACAGACCTCAAGTTCATGTGTCTAGCTTATTGTGCAATCTTTCAAGAAGGAAGAGTGAATCACTGGGCCCGAAAAGGAAGTGTGAAGCCGAGTCCTGGTTTTCTAGAACTTGTACTACCAGCACAGAGGGAGTCAGCATCTGATGAATCCTGTTCTGCAGAAAACAGACAAAGAGGAGACACTCACCAAGTTGCCACTCAGCCCTTGATGAACACCTCCCCTAACTTTGAGCTTTTCAGTTTACATGAGCCAATGAATGTCCTTTGCTATGTAATCGGAACTGGCTTATCTGTGCTTATCATTAATAACAGCACTCTGAGTGGCTCACTTGAAGGGAAACAGATGGAAATAAGATTTTGGAGGCAGAGAATCCATGGGAAAAGACCCACAGAGGAAGACAGTGAGAGATATTCCGAACCTGGAGGGTAGAGGGGAAGAGAGAGGAGCTTGTGACATGGCCACCTGTCATTTTGTCCTCAGAGTGGCAAGGACTTTGGTTAAGGAGTTGTCTAATGGCATTGCATTGGGAGAGGCATTTTGATTGCAATGGTGGAGATTAGTGATAAGGCCTTTGTAATAAATGAGAGGGTCTCAAACTTTTTGGCTCCAAGATTCTTTTATACACAAAAAAGATATTGAGAACTCTAAAAAGCTTTTGTTTCTCTGAGCTGTTATCTAGCAACATTTTGCTAAACTGGGCAATAAAACAGAGATTGAAAACATTTAATTTGCCTAAAATAACATTAATTAATCCATTAGAAGACAAGATGGTATATGTAGTAAACCCCTTTTGTTTTCCTGTCAGTCTGCTTGAGTAGTTATAGGTTGCAGAGTACAGAAAAAAATTCGGATTAATTGGAATGCTAGTGGGTCATGCCTGTAAGTCTAGCCACTCAGAAGGCTGAGAACTGAGGCTCAGGGTTCAAAGCTCAGGTATACAAATCCGAGAAAATCTTATCTCTAGATAATCAACAGAAAAGCTAAAAGTGGAGGTGTGGCTCAAGTGATCTTGAGTGCCAGCTTTGAGAGGAAAGCTAAGTGAGAATGCCCAGATCCTGTGTTTAAGCCCAAGTACTGGCACAGATGGAGGGATGGGAGGATGAGAGAGAGAGAGAGAGAAAAAGAGAGAGAGAGAGAGAGAGAGAGAGAGAGAGAGAGAGAGAGAGAGAGAGAGTCAGATACAGACAGAGACAGAGACAGAGAGTGGGAGGCAGGGGTTGGGACTGGCGGGGGTGAGAGGAGAGAGAGAACTCAGACTTACCCAAATAGGTACTTAGAAACGGGAGCAATATTTAAATTACCTTTTTAGATAATTGTGCACGCTATTCTTTGATACCAGATTAGCATTTGCTGGTAGTCATTTCTCAAAGGTTAAATGCTAAAGGGGAAATCTAAAGTCAAGACAGTGAACTCACATTCTGTTACATCAAATCCTTGGTGTCTCTCTCTTTCACCTTGTATGGCTTTGCTGGGGCATGGTTATGATCTTCCAGGCACCTTCAATGTGTTCTGGAGGTCTTCTGTGCTTCCTGGACCATCTCTTGAGAATAGTTGCTATAATCAAAGACGTTTGAGTGAGGTGGAACAGAAGATGTACAGAAATGAGATATGGCATCCTGGGGTTGTAAGGAATAAGTTGATCCAGAGAGAGAGAGAAAGAGATGCATCCAAATGTTGTAATGGTATACATTCACTGATAATAGAATATAAATTGAAAATCAGGTTTGTCCAAAGTGAGATAGACTTGGGGGAGGAGAGGCAGTTTGGCATTGAGATGCTCTTCACACAGCCAGAAGAAATGGATGCCAATAGGAAGCTTGTAAAAACTCTTCCTTGGACAGCTTGAGTTAACAGTGATCAGTGTATTGTAGATGACAATAAAAGCCAGACAGGAGTGGAGGTACCTATAGAGAGCTCTCTATAAACTCAGAGGAGAGCAGAAATCAATGGAAGAGATTTAAGGGATAAGAAAGAAGAAGAGGAGCCCAAAAGAGGATGGAGATGCAGATGTGAAAGAGGAAGGTGACATATTACAGAAGGCAAGAAGGAAAGGAAGTGTTTAAGAGGAAGTCTGTTCTGCAGGTGGTTAAGGAAGAGGAGACTGATGGACCACTGGCTGTAGACAACTATGGACTTAAAAGTGTAGGAGTGAGCATTTCTCCACCTTTCACCTAACCCTTGCTTTTCCTGGACATGTATTATGTCAGGCACAGAGTAGTGTGAGCATGGAATATGATTTGTAGCTCTCACTTTTAAGATGGTACTTAATATTTGGGGAAGAGAAGAAAATCGTAAGTAAATTGACATAAGTGCATGCAATTTTAGGGAAATGGTTTCATTCGAAAAAGAGAACAAATCCATATTCCCTTATATTCAGAGCTAATATCCAAAACTGTCTAGAAACAAAAAAGTTTTGGTTTTAATTTTTATTTATTTATTTTGCCAGTTGTGGGGCTTGAACTCAGGGCCTGAGCACTGTCCTTGTAATTTTCTCAAGGCCAGAGCTCTACCACTTGAGCCTCAGCATCACTTCCAGCTTTTTTTCTATGTATGTGGTACCAGGGAATCGAACCTGGGTCTTCGTGCATACTAGGCAAGCACTTTAGCCACTAGGCCAAACTCCTGGCCAAGGTTTTTATTTTTATTTTTTGTATCTTATTTGGTGGAAAAAATCAGAGAAGACTTCAAGATAATTAAGTTTGTGTGTGTGTGTGTGTGTGTGTGTGTGTGTGTGTGTGTGTGTGTGTGTGTGTGTACACGTGTGCATGCTAGTCCTGAAGATTGAATTCAGGGCCTGATGCTGTCCCTGAGCTTTTGCTCGCAGCTAGTCCTCTATTGCTTGAGCTATAGATCCACTTTCTGCTTTGTTGTGATAAATTGGAGATGAAAGTCTCATGATCTTTCCTGCCCAGGCTGGCTTCAGACCTTGGTCCTCAGATCAACCTTCTGAGTAGCTAGGGTTATAGGTATGCGACACCAATGGCCAGAAATTAAAGTCACTTTTTTAAGTCACTGAGAAACTATAGTACTCAATGAAGAAAGGTCAGTGTATTTGGTGGGTGGTGTTGTGTCACACCTAACTAGAATATACATAAATTGTACACTCCATTTGAAATATGTGTATTTCTTACTTCCCTAAAAGCCACAGGAATGCAGATAAGAGATCATGGACAAATGTTGTCTCTATACAGAAAGACTAGGCAACTCTTCACATTCACAAGATCACAGCTGGCTATCACACAAGACTACCTCTAGTATCTCTAGAATCAACAAGGTAATCTGTCTATCCACTCATCCATTTAGCAACTCATGTATTCATCCATCCATCTACTATCGATCTACTCATCTGTTTGGTCTGTCTGTCTGTCTATCATTCCTTCATTAATTACCCATCTATCCATTCACCCATCCATATAGATGGATCAATATCTCCCTAATCATCCATCCATTCATTGATTTGAAAACATTTATTTGAGTCTCCATTATGTCCCAACTGTAAGTCAAAGGTTCAACGTTACTAGTAAAATGATGAAAACTCTTTTTTTTGAAAAAAACAACTCCAGGAAGTACTGTATTTGTAGATGTTATTCAAGAACCAAAGTGTTGAAGGAACGTATCAGTGTTGAGCTGTATACTGGGCCTCAGCAGATGCCGGCCAACAGAATCCCTCTAGCTTTCCTACCTTTTACCCATAAGCACCTGGTCTCTTACAACCTTCTTCTGGCTAAGAGTGGGACTTCAACTCTATTTGAGGTCTACTTTTGCTTACTGGCTGGTGCATTACGGTGTGAGCCATGTCTCCAACCATTCTTAGGCCCTTTGTATCATCCTTACAGGGCTTAGTTCAGTGTTGGGATGCTGTGGTGTCTCAAAATCTGAGAGGAGGAATGAAAAGCTGGCCTTATTTGCATTGTAGGAGGTAGTGGGCAATACAGGGCAGTGCAAATTTATTTCAGATGGCCACCTTTGATAGATGGAGAGCTTCGCTGAAAAGCAGAACAAGAGCAAGTCTGCCTTAAAAATGCATTAGAAGAACAACCAGAAGAGGTGGGGTGGGGAGAGAGAGAGAAATAAGAGGGCTAGGAAGAGGGAGGGGTGGCAGGAAGGGAAAGACTCAGGGAAAGGAACATATAAAACCAGCATAGTACAACACGTTTGTTCTTGCTGCTGAGGGAGGTCCACGAGGGAGATAAGCACAGGGATTTCAGGGTGGCTACATGGCACCAGAATTGACTAGTGGCTTGGAGCCGAAGACCATGTTCCTGGACGAGCAGCAGGGTCAGCAGATGAAGTCACTCACAGGGAAGAAATTGATGGCAAGGATGAAATTGTATACGACAAATGAGAACCGAATGCAGTAACTCTGCAGAACTGGACAGCAGATTTAGATGGCTTGGGAAGTACCGGCAGCATTTCTGGGAACTGTGGCTGAATCATGTGTGGAGACATGGAACTGAAATTTCCCACAGCTGAGGCCTAGCTAGAGTAGTTAGGGTGTTTGGGAGTTGGCATCAGAATACTGTCATGAGGTGGAGGAGTTAACTGAAACTTTTGGGAGATAACTGAGATTTTGTTTTGTTTTTGGTGCTAGTCCTGGGGCTTGAACTCTAGACCTGGGTGCTGTCCCTGAGCTTTTGGGCTCAAGGCTAGAAGTCTTTTTTTTTTCTGGAAGTAGTTTATTGGAGATCATTGTTTTATTTTGGCTGGTACTGAGGCTTGAACTCAGCCTCAGTTTTTCACTGAAGGCTGCCCCTCTACCACTTCAGCCACATTTCCAGCTTTTTTTCTGGTTAATTGGAGCTAAGAGTCTATTGGATTTTTCTGTCCAGGCTTGATTCAAACTGTGATTCTCAGATCTCAGCCTCCTTAGTAGCGAGGATTACAGGTATGAGTCGTCTTTTCCTCGGGTTGGCACTTAAACATTCACAGACAGATGTTGCTTTGGCCAGTGATTATGGGTATGTAGAGAGTGTGTATGTAGCCAGAGTAGCCATCTGTATTAGGTTATCCAGTGCTATACAACAAATGAATTCCACCTACATGGTCCTTTTTTTTTTAAAAAAAAAAAAAAACAAACTATTCTGTTGGCCAGGAAGCTGACGATGCTTAGCGGAACACCTTGGCTCAGGATCTCTCCAAAGGATGCAGAGTAATGCTGCTACCATGTTAAGAAATGCAGGGAGTTGATCTGCTTCCAAGCTCACAGCATGGCTGTTGGGGGCCCTCAGGGTCTCACTGGCTGTTGAAGAAAAGGTATGTGGAGGTAGCTTCCCATCTAGCAACTGGCTTCATGTTTGCAAGTGAATCCAAGATGGAAGCCAGAGTCATCTTTATGGAAGTAACATCCCATCTCCTTTGCTGTATTTAATTAATTCAAGCAAGTCAGTGGTCAGATCTGTCCTTCAGGGTGGAGGATTAGCAAAGATATAAAAATTAGGATGCCTCAATGGAATTCTACGCTGCTGTCAGAAAGAACCACATCACCCATTTGTTAGGAAATGGAAAGACTTAGAAAAGATCATATTAAGTGAAGTAAGCCAGACTCCAAGGAACATAGGCTCAATGGTTTCCCTCATTTGTCATAATCAGTAGAAACCTTGGGCTCTCCTAGCAGAGATTTGCAATAGAGCAAAACCTAGATATATAAGGCCATACAGTGTGATGCTAAATGAAAGGACCTCTAGGATATAGAAACAAAAGCCATATAATGAATGATTGTTGTCCTTGATGTACTATGTTATCTCTCATCTCTTTTGCTGTCCCTTGGTTATCTTATATTGTTACAGTATCTCACTTTGTTGCCTGATATATTGGATATATTTGTATTTGGTTATTTGAAATTGGATAGGGATGAGGGGAAAACAAGATGAGGGGTGGGGGTGGGGTGGAGGGAAATGGAGACCAAGACATGTGAAAGGGTATCAATGTATGTGAATTAATACACCTTCTATCTGGCGAATATAATGTAACCCTTTTATTAATGCCAATAAAAAATATATGAAAAAAATTAGGGTGCCTATGCCTTTGGGGCTCTCCTGCAGGGTGCCTACCACATCTCCCAAGGACGCAAGCCATCCTCTCTTTTTCTAGCTCCACAGAGCTCTCCTCAACAGAAGCCCACATTTTGGAGCCCTGTTGTTAAGATTTTCCAGCCAGCAATCCTTGATCTGGAGCTTGAACTCAAGGCCTGTACTCTTACTTAGCTTTTTTACTCAAGGCTGTGCTTCTATTACTTGAATCACACCTCCGTTTCTGCCTTTTATTGGTTAGTTGTAAATAAGAGTGTAACAGATTTATCTTCCTATACTGGCTTTGAATCGTGATCCTCAGATCCCAGCCTCCTGATAGCTAAGATTGTAGATGTGAACCATCAGCACCTAGCTTCTCTGGTCATATTTTGAAATCGATTCAGAACTTATTTTTTGTTTTTGTGCCAGTGCTAGGGCTTAAAACTCGGGGCCTAAGTGCTGTCCTTGAGCTTTCATGCTCAAAGATAGCTTGCACTCAACCACTTGAACCACAGATCCATTTATGGATTTCTGTGGCTAATTGAATATAAGTGTCTCATGGACTTTCCTACCTGGGCTGGCTTTGAACCATGGTTCTCAGATCTCAATCACCTGAGTAGTTAGGATTATAGGCATGAGCCACCATTGCCTGACCTCATTTGGTTTTATTTTTTAAACAGAAGAAAATAGATCCCATTAAGATTCATCTTTTCCCTTCCCAGATGATATTTTTCAAAAAGAAGCAACCTTATCCAAAAAACATGACACATGATATTGAAAATAGCAATGTACTGTGTAGCCCAGAATAATTTGCAGCTGGTGGATAAAACCAGCAAGAATGGCTAGCATTTACTGTTGTATATCAGGCATTTATGATAGAACTTGGCATGGACTAACTTGTATACCCTAGGAATACCTTGTGTGCAAGTACTCCACAGGCAAAGAGTAGGCAGGTGGGGCAGGGGTCTGGCTGGAGCCCCTGGCTCTAGGCCTGTCTGTATAGATGCCAACTGACAAGTACCCCTTGGAAACTACCTTCAGCAAAAGTATTGAGGAAGTGAGTTGATTCCTGAAAACAGCCCTTCTGACTACTTGACTAACTGCATAACATTTAAGAGAGAGGATAGAAACACTTTTTTTATGTTTACATCATATTTTAAGTGACAAGTTTGACAAACAATTGTTCAAGGAGGGAATCTCTAATTACATTCTCAGGGACTTAGTATGTAGAACTTAATCAAAATTAGGCTAACAGTTTGTATGTCATAGAAACATATCAATTTATGAAATAAAACATTATGATTATAGAGTCATAGGTTTTTTGTCTACATAGTTATGTTTGTATTTCCATTACCATGTCCATAAGGAACACTTTTTTGAAATATATTTAAAATGTATTGATATATCCTGATTTGATAGCATAATTTTTGTGTTATTGTTGTTTCTTTTACTTTCTTTGTTTTTGGTTCGCAATTAACTCTTTGGAACAATGGCACTTTTAAATTTATTTATTATTGACTTATTTGTTTCTGTCTTTAAGTAGATGTACAAGGGAGCATTAATTTAACAGGCCAGTTTATAAGTACAATGTTATCTTCATCAGTGTCACCCTTTTATCATTCTCCCAGTGATGGTAATTTTTTTTTAAGAAAAAGTATCTTTAATTGGTTGTACAAAGGAGTTGCCATTTAACAAAGCCATTTATAGAGGTAATGTAAGGAAACTGGATCATAAAGCATCAGAATAAAGAAAGGGCAGACAGTGAATCCATGTATCTTGGTAAAGATTCTTTGGCCATAGTATTCTGTTTAGGAGAACTCACTCGTGTAATTGTACTCAGTAATTGCACTCCTGTTAGGCTGAGATCTGAGGATCAAGGTTCAAAGTCAGCCCGGGAGACATGCGTCTCTGTAATTAATCAGCAGAAAGCTAGAAGATGAGATATAGCCCAAGAGCATCAGCTTTAAGGAGAGAAAAAGAAATGAGAAGTTGAGGCTCTGAGTTCAAGACACAGCACACACACACACACACACACACACACACACACACAGAGGATTCTGATTCATGATGATTTTTCCAGAGAGTTCTAAAACTGTCCTAGGCTAGAACATATATCCTATCTGCTTCATGGTGGTACTGTCTTAAAAGGGACAGTAGTGGCAGGCATGTATACACTGGGCACAGAGTGGGTGCTGTGAGCTAAGTTGTGACCTTCCCAAATTCACAGGCTACAGTCCCAACCTTCACATAATGTATGTGGAGACAAGGCCTTGAAGGGAATCCTTAAAGTAGAAAGATCTCCCCAAATGGATGGCTCCAATCCAACCTGACTGATCCTTAGGAAAAGAGGAGATTGGGACATGGACTCCGAAAGGCAATCTGGTGAGGACCCAGAGCGAAGCCAAGCAGAGAGATCTCAGAAGAAGCCAGCCCACCCTGGCCACCTCTGGATCTCAGCCTTCAGCCTCCACAACTATGAGAAAATGGATTTCTGTTGTTCAGATCGCCCACCATGGGTTATTTCAATATCACAGACATAGAAAACTACAAACCAGGCTCTTGAGATGTGCCTGCGGGAATTTTGGTTGACATGGGTATTTGTCTTGGAGTTCATTCAGTTTTTCAAAAGTATTCTATGTTTCTTCTGAAAACAGAAGCCAGAAAGCAATCCTCCCTTATAAATACCTAAGTAGTTACCATAATTTCCAATGAAATCTGGATGCAACAATACAAATATACTACAGCTGTGGGATGGAGGGTGTCCCAGTGGAGAAGGCCTCTTTTGGTGTCAGGCTGCTGAGGTTTGACCACTGAGCATAGAGAGGGCCTGAAGAAGACCTCAACACAAAGGCTTCTGGGAATAGCATTCTAGGGGAAGGGGACTGATAGGCCTTTTCAGTGTCCTGGAGTAGAAGCTACCTGGCTGTGTTAGATAGACATGAAAGCAAGGATATGGGGAAATGGTAGGCATAGCCTTGAAGAGTTCAACAGGAGGAGATTGGGTTGCATTCCAATGATAAAAGTCATTTTGAGCAAGGGAATGATATGATCAAACCCACTGTTTAGAAGACCCCAGCAAGTGTCACAGAGGAGGCCAGAACCCAAGAGGAAACCATTCTGGAGACTCCCCTACAGAGGTGACAGGCCTGCGCTTACTGGATATAGTGAATGGGAGAAAGGCGGGCATTTAAGATGCTTTGGAAATGGACCCCAGTCTCTGGGGCTGGTAGACAGAGTTTGAAGGAAAGAGAGGACTCAGTATGGATGCTGGTATTCTCTAGGCAGCTCACAGAGGTGTGTGGGGGGGGTGCACGGTGGAGTCCTCAATGTGGTGGGATTGGTGGAGGAAGGACAATGCAGGTCTTCTGTCTGTCTCTCAGAATCCAAGACAAGATTTCCATGCACTGTCTCCTGAGGCCACTGTGAGACAGAAGAGTGGATGGAAGATGGTGTGTGGATAGCTTGGGATTAGGCCAGTGATGAAATAGCACATAAGAAGCCAAACTTCTCACTGGTGATGAATTCCACCACAAGGCCCTGGTCCTTGGAGACAGCAGTCAATGGCCAATGCCCAGAATGGACTGGAGGAAAAGTGGAATTCTGATCATCACTGAGTCAACTAGGGCCCAGCCTTCCTGATTTCTGAGAAATATTCCTTTCTACTCTTCCATTTACATCATGTATCCTTAAACTGTTCGATTTCAGCTCATGGTTTTTATGGCTTCACAGCAGTTGGACATCCAGCTTGGGTTGATCTGCTTTCTTGCTAGAACTCAGTTGCAAGCTCATATTTGGCAAATCTAATGGTTTTCCTTCTCTTCAGATCCAGGGAAAAGCAATAAAACATTGGTTGGAAAAAAATGGGTTTGGAACTGGGCAAAAGTGGCTCATGCCTACTATCTACAAAGGAGGGCTGAAACCCAAGGACTTCAGCTTAAAGCAAGTCCAGGCAGAAAAGTCTGTGAGTTACCTCCCCAATAACCTAACAGAAAGATGGACTGCATATATGGTTTAAGTAGTAGAGTACCAGTTTTGACCAAAAAAAGTCGAGCAGGAGCTTGATGGCTTGAGTTCAAGCCTTGGTACTGTATACCCCTACAGTAAAACTTAGTATGTGTTTTGAAAAACATGAAATATATTTTGACTCAAAGCTATCTTTGCAAATCTGATTTGGAGTAATCATTGTTGTTGTAAATTTTGGAAAAAGTTCATTGCTAGTCACTTACATTATTTTCATTGTTAAGACAGGTATTATCTGGTAATGAACTTTTTCTTTATGGCCAGTCCTGGGACTTGAACTCAGGGCCTGAGAATTGTCCTTGGGCTTTCTCAAGGATAGAGCTCTAACACTTGAGCCATAGCACCATTTCTGGCTTTTTCTATATATATGGCACCAAGGAATCAAACCCA